>NC_030852.1:27453680-27550096 GCF_000208745.1 Theobroma cacao
ACCCGACGAGGGGGGTTCTGGCACCCCCTGGAGTTGGTGGTCAGAGCCCCCCCCATCACGCGTAGTGGGTGGGGGATGGGAAGGCGAAGGGATGGCTGGGCGTACGCCCAGCCATCCCCATTTTATTTATTTATTTAATTTAATTTAATTATTATTATATTTTTTTTATTTAGGTGTCTACACTACTGAGGTACAAGGATTGGAATCAATTACCGGTTCCTTGAAGACAATAGAATCAGTCTTAATATGGTTTTGCTTGAATTCTGCCTAGTTGTTCTGCTTGCCTTTAATCTCACTCTCGTAATTCTTGTTTTGGATAATAGTTTTCTAAAATCCTCCTCACACCATATATAAATTATAGGTAATATATGATTCTTTTACTTATCTAGGTGTACGGATAATATAGTCTTTCCCCTGGAAAACCATTCACAATTTCTGAATCAGTAGAGTAGAGGTAAGGAAAGAAGAATTCTCTTTTAAGTAGTTTTAGTATTTTTGTTATATAAATATTAACCATTAACCTATTGGCTCTATTTATTTTAACATTATCCGAATAACATATAATAAAAGATATATAGGACTACAGGAGTAGAAGAAATGTAGAAAAGCGCACTGCGAGTTGGCATGGTCCTTTGATTGTCTTGGTCTTGATTGCTCCACGTCTCACTGTCGTTTTGGCGTTCTTAGCATGGAGAACGTGCCCAAATCTCTCAAAAAGATTTCCTTAGAAATTTTCTGCAAATTCCCATGACAATCGTATATTTATTTGTCCCAATAGATGGGGCATGTTTAGTTCATTGAAAGCAACTTATTGGCCATAAGGAAAAAGGACCGCAACTTAAACCTTCAAGGATCCTCTAAAAATTCAAGGATCTCATCTCTCCTCCATCTTTTGACCAAATTAATTATTAATTAATTTAATTATACATTATCCTTTAATATTTTATTCATTAATTGATTCATAATTTTTATATTTAAAAAGTAGATTTCAATCCTTTTTCAAATCTAAAAAAATTTCATTTCACGTTATTCCAAGCAAATTTCCTAAGATATTACCCTGAGTGACGGACCCCTCCTCTCCTTTTGCTACATTAATTACAGAGATTGGTTGCCGACTAGATCAAGAGCCGCTTCATCAAAATAAAATCTATGGTTGTCATTGTAACACGTCATTCACTTTTTTTTTATTTATTGTTTTGCATTTGATATTAAACACCGTTAGTATGCCAAAACAGCTCTCCTTTCAGGGCAAGTCAAGAATGTCAAGTTGGTAAGCAGAGGGGTCTCTTTCTTGTCAATCCGGTTTTGATCTTAATTAAGTTGCATTTCCAGAATAAATATTTGAATACATCATATTAACGTGTGAGGGCGCTTTTTTAAAATTATTTAAAAATTAAATTAAATTCACAAAATTTTTTTAAAATATTCTTGATGTAAAAAAACTATCTATTTTTTTTCTTTATATTCTAACTTTGGCCTCCGTTGATCCATTTCTTTCAGAAAAAATCAACAAGTCTAATTTCTTAGCTTACTTAAATTGGAATCTCATAATTATGTTGTTTTATTCAGTTTTATTTCATATTATGAGAAAAAGTTTTTTTTTTTAATTTAGAATTTATAAATTTTTTTTCGAAAGAAAATCTTTTATAAAAAACTAAACTTGAAAGGTTAATTTTCATATTTCAATCTCTTATATGATTCAAATAATCCCTTCAAAATTGCTTATAAAAAAATCCTTT
Source organism: Theobroma cacao (assembly GCF_000208745.1). Lineage (NCBI taxonomy): Eukaryota > Viridiplantae > Streptophyta > Magnoliopsida > Malvales > Malvaceae > Theobroma > Theobroma cacao. The sequence goes on from NC_030852.1 coordinate 27,455,420, forward strand.
CAAAATTGATGAACACATTCTCAAAAAGAAGTACCCATTATGCTTTAGCAATTTCCTTTGGTTTTAAGAAACAATAATTGAACAATTTAAAATTTGAAAAGAAAAAAAACAACTTGCAAATTGAGATAATGAGAAAACCTCTGATGGGATGACAAGGTGAAACACTCCCTCCATTAATTTTGATCTGTTATAAAATTTCAAAAGTTTATCTACTTTATGAACAAATGGCAATATTCTTGGTAAAATTAAAAGCTTTTACTCTATAAATTTGTTAAAGTTTTAACTTTTTTTTTATATTGAAAGAAAGGGATATGGTTTTTTTTTTAAGAAAAAAATCATATATTAATTAATAATCAAATACTTTGATGCTTTAGATATTTTAATTTTAATATATGAGCGTCGGTGGCTAAAGACTGAAAAAATTAAAAAAATATAACAAGACTTGTGACGATAACGATACATAAATTTAATGGTTATTTATATTTTAATAATATATTATATTAGCTTTAGATGTAACCTCTAAGTAAGGTGGCTTCTTAATCTGGCCATCAATAATGATTATAGCAAATAGGGAGGAGCCGGATCCTCCACGAATGTGGTCAATCCCTAAAACAATTGTTACTTGAGTCAACTACATCACAGTTGAGAGCATATTCTCTTTTTGTTTTACTTTTTCACACAAATGGAAATTGCCAGCTCAACTTCCGTACTCTTAACAACTACTCCCTATAATAATATTCTATAAGCTCGCAATTTATTCCAAAGCTCTCCAACAATGGCAATGACTCATCAACTTTATAACCATCCAGCTAAATAAAATGTTGACCACACCAATAGAAAAAAGATACTAAAAAAAATGAAATAACTAAAAACACACACCCAAATTACCAATGAAGAATTGCAAAAAGCTTGATTCCAAAAATCATATGCCAAGGCAAGCATAAATATTACGGGCCTACATTTTCATATAAAAAAATACTTATCAAATAAAAAAATTTCATATTTATAAATTTAAACCTTCCCATTTTTTACTACTACGAAATTTTTCATATTTTATTCAATTTAATTATCTAATTTTCTAACTACATTAATTTTTTACATTTTTATTTATAAAAAAGAGATTCATTCTAATAATTACTCAAAAAAATTCACCTCAATTCGAGTTAATCTTAATCATGATATTTTTATATCAATGAAGAGTTGAAATTGTTAAGTAAAAAGGATCTTTGTTTATAAGTTTAAGATGTATCACAACTCTTATTCATATGAGATTTAGCTTTACAACATTAAAGAGAAAAAAAATTTAAATTTAAATTTTATAGTATTAACTTTAATTAATAATAAAATCACGAAAAGATAATATTTGATGACGTAAGTAAATGAAAGAGAGATATTAATATATGTATTATTATTATTATTATTATTATTATTATTATTATTGTTTTTATTTCGGGATCTTGCTTTCTCTTTCCCGCAAAAACTGACCTTGCCTGCCTTTGCCTTTCTCCATCTAAAATTTATGCTATTGTCTTTTTATTCTTATTTTCTCCATTAAAAAAAAAAAGAAAATGCAATTGCAGGTGAAAGTTTGCAGACACCTCCGCCGACTCGTGACAGCTTTTTTTCCCTCTTCTTAGATCGAATCAGGTTTCCGGTTCCTTCGATCATTTCTCTCATCTATTATTTTCTTATATTGCCAAAATTTTCACTTTTAGGTGGAGGGATCAATGAATTTATGACCCTATATCTCCAATTTGCTGGATATTATGTCTCTCATTTCCGTTCAATTTCCTGATTTTAATTTGTTCTTCGATTGTTTTGAAAGTTTTATCCTAGGGTTTCATTTTTATTATTATTTGTGGCAATTAGGAACAGTTTGGTGTAATGGTTAAAAATACTGCTTTAACTCTAATATAAATGATTCCTTCAATATAATTATGCTTTATTAATGGTGAATTGTGTTTTTTTTTCTAAGGAAACAAATAATGAGACAAGAAAGGGACATGATCTTTCAGAAGTTGAAAATTAGCTTCAATATATTAAAAAATTAAGACTATTAGCTTTTTTTTTTTTTTTTTTTAATTTGGACATGATAGAGCTTTGGTGGTTATCTTCTAATGCTGTTTATTTATTTCTGGATATGTTTTTCAGGTTCTTATGGTTGCAGAGTAACCTCAGTAGTTCAATTCATTAACACTCGACGTCCTGATTTTGAAGTCCATAGGCTCCTTGATTATTAATTGAGAAACTGTCATTATTGCCTGCAATTAGTGATGTTCGTTTGGTTCTAATGAAATTCCGGAAGTTTGTTTTTGGTAGAAAAGTTGTGTTAGTTACCAATGGGTGTGAGCTACTTGGCAATCTCAGCAGTGTCTACAGCTTTAAGCTTTGTAGGTCTTCAACTGTGGACAGAATTTTCACTTGATAAACTTCAAACTGATGGGTTAATTAGTGAGAATATTATTCATACGGAAAATGTCAACCGTGCACTTGAGCTTCTTTTGGGTTCTTATGCCACAGTGGCTCTACTGGCAATTTTTGTGCTCAATGTATTTATTCTACTCATCCTTTCTCTAAAGGTTAGTTTAATCTTTTTCCATGAGCCTTAAGGTATTTATGATTTGAAATTTTAACTTTACGATGGCATATGAACTCCATGTGATGGTTAATTCTGTTAAAAAATGGATTTATCAGTGATTTTCTCTCTAACATTTGTCAGACATAATTCTGATTTGAAGCAGTAGTGTGCTGCGTCGAGCAATGTACATGACACATTAATTTTGCAACATAAATTAGTTTGTGAAATTAGTTAGTACTTTGCAAGAATCACTTGATAGACTAAGCCATTCAAAACCACATTGAAACTTTTAATTCCCAGTCCTGACTTTAAACAAAAGCTGTAAAAACGTCAAGCAAATATTTGTCCTTCTAAGAATGTTTGAAGATCTTGTGAACAGATTTGGAAGTTCTCCACATCTGAAATTGTGAAGATGAAATTTTAGCTAAGATTCTTGCTAATTAAATTTCAGAAAAAAAAAAAGAAGAAGATTCTTGCTGATTAGTGGGTTTGTGTTATTCATCTCGAAGGTGTTGTTTTTCTGCTTTGACAAAATAGGCAGGCTTATTTTGGAGTCTGGATGTATGTTAAGAACTATTGATTATAAAAGTGAATTTATTCTATTTTTTTTTTATTGAACCGCGTACTATTCTTGTGTTTTCTACTTCCATGTGCAGACTGTATTCTTTGGTGAGTTATACCCTTCAGAAACTCGGAAATTAGTAGAACGTCTTATCAACTATGTTATCTACAAGGTAAATGTTTAACTGATTTAAACAATATTAAACTGTAATAGGTGGTATCCTGCATTTGTGTTATTTTAGTATTTATCATCCTTGAGGCGTATAAACACTCTACTTCTTTCTTTCTTCTCAAGAGGTTAGTGGGTGTGGTGAGTAAAATTTGATGATGCCGCCCAGAAAACTGATAAAGTGACTATAGTTTGAAGGCAGATTTAATTATGGAAGTTCTTGGTGCTCTTAGTAGAGATAAGGTTTGATTGAGTGTTTGATTGTGCAAATAGTTACGTTTTGCTGGACATGCAAAACATCTTTTGAGTTCTTTTTGGGGTTTGACACAGCTGCTAATACTTTTAATGAGAAATAGATGCTTTGTGAGTTGATGAGTTGGTTTTTTGTATTGGGAGGTCATCAGATTTGAGCTTCTTGATGGCTGGAGACCACCAGGTGAGGATTCAGCCACTGGCAGTTATGAATTATATTTGGGCAGGCTCAACATGGGGATTTATTAGATGCTATTCAGGACAAGACCCCCTGGTCAATTGGGTTTGATTGGGTTGGTTTTTTGAAGAGATCTATTACACTGCTGAAGTTATAGTTTCTACAATGCATGATGAGTAACTATGATCTCCATTTCTTTCCTCGTGAAATAAGGAGAGTATCTTTCTTCTTGGTCATGGTTCATCTTGTGGGCTATTTTCTGGTGAACTTTATCTGCTGATGATTCTGCCATCATGGATGGTTAGAAAGTTGATTATTTGTGGTAAGATGTAATAGAACCCTTTATTTTTGTTATCAAATGTATGGACTATTCCTTTGACAGAAATTATCGGAAGATGCATATGGATAAAATAAGGATATGCATGGTTCTCAGAGAATGGCAACCAGCTTGGTAGAAAATAGAGAAAGGAATGAGAGGAGAGCCTTTAGAGCGGATAGAAGGTCAATATATGCTTCTTTGGTTAATTATCAGCCTGTTTGCTTGTAGAAACCCCCTGGTTCCTCCTGGATATATTCCAAGAAGTCAGTATACTATCCCCAAGTTTTCTTTTAGAACTGGTTGTGTATCTGTCGTGTATAAGAATGGGTACTGCTGTATTGGCGGTGCTGAATTGATTAATTGAACTAAATATCTTGTGTGAGTTGGCATAAGTTGCATGTGGTTGGAATGGTGATACTTTCTTTTGATGAAACTATGTCAGGTTTGAAACCGCTATATATTTGGGAACATTTGAATTTTAAGTTATCTTGACATATTTCCAAGGTTATTTTTTTGTCAATGTTCATATTTTAATTTTTTCTTTTTAACTAATGCTGGTATATATATTGATGAATTTGGTGCAGGGGACCTTTCTACCATTAGTTATTCCACCAACAATATTCCAAGCAGGTCTTTGGTCAATCTGGTTGACAGTTATATGTTGTCTGAAGGTATGTAATGTAATTTGTTATGGAGATCTTGTTTTTAGCTCAGGATGGAGAACTTGAATCTCTTTTTATGCATCGTTACATTTTGTTGAGCACATGATACAGATGTTTCAAGCTTTGGCCAGGGATCGACTTGAGCGATTGAATGCATCTCCTTCTGCTACACCGTGGGCATACTTTCGTGTCTTTTCAGTGTTTCTCTTCGTCATTTCTGTCAATTTCTTTTGGTATTGCTCTGTCTTATTCTTTTGTGAATTAGGAAATACATTTATTAGCACCTTTTTTTTAAAAAATAAAATTTTGACTACAGAATTGCCTTTAGCAAGAAAATAGCATTGCTGTTTTTTAGAATGCATATCAGATTTGCAGTCATTAGAACTGGAAATCGGTGGTGATGCAAGTTCTGTTTGAAATAGAAATGTGAATTCTGATGGTGATTTCAGAAGCATTTAGCAAAGTGGCAAATAAGTTAGTCTGACCTACTAATTCTGCCTTTTGGTGGCCTGGATTTACTGCCTTCCCGACCACCAAAAGAAGAATGGATAGATGGGGGATGGAAAACGTTATTGGAGTCTGTACAATATTGTGAAGTCATCTCACACAAATAACCTTGTTTATTGGGTAGATCATTTTAAAGAGCGTAACCCCAAGTGAACAACAGCTTCAGAATTTTAACACTTTTTCTTTCTGTCTTAACTAAATACACCTGTAGGGTGTGATTCCATGATCTGGTAGTTTTTGGTAATCTTAAAATTTGAAGCAAACAATATACTAGAAAATTTTTTTCTCAGTTGCCTACTTAGCCTCAAAAGGAATGAATATATGATCTATTGAGTTCTATCCTTTCTAGATATCCTTGCATATTTAGTGACTGAGGGCATTGAAGTTTCTGCTTTTTACAATCCCACTTTAGCATTTCCTCATGTACAAGCAGGCAATTTAGCTTTGTACAATTTCATAAAATCTGAAGTATCCATGTTTCTTTGTGGGTGCATTTCAGGATATGGCTGAGCTTTGTGATATACAGAACACTGAATTCATCTATGTTTCTGCTGTTGTTTTTTGAGCCTCTCAGTATTGCTTTTGAGACCATGCAGGTATCCTTATTGAATAAATTTTTGCAATATTTATTTGTTCATGATGATATATAATGCTATTGTTCTGTGAAAAATATTGGATACTGGCTTGATGAGGTGGTTTTGTTATATCAAATATTCTCCATAGGCTATTTTGGTTCATGGGTTTCAGCTGCTTGAAATATCACTCCATTCAGTGGGAAACAGTGCAGATTGCCAAAGAGCAAAACATTTTGATTTATCAGCTGCAGGTATTTCTACTTTTTCTGTATTGGTGCATGGATATGATTATTTAGTTTGTAGATAAGTTGGCCGGGTGTTCTCATACTTGATGGTTCTCTAATTTAGAAGGTCATGACTTGTACTGTCTTGTTTCCTGAGGTTGCTGCTGCAAATCAAAGGGATTTCATTATGTCATTGCCATTATTATCATTATCTTCATCATCATCATTCTTATTAGCATCATCTTCATTACTCTCTTATATATTAGGTAAGGCCATATTAATAAATGGCAAAGGCACCTTTCTTTCTTGCTGACCCTTTTATCAGCATATGACTTGGTGCTATTATGTCCAAGTCTTTCAGATGGGAATGTTTATATCTTTTGGTGTTTTTGCAATTTAGTTCATGCTGCATGTTAATTTTCCAGGCTTACCGGTTATTTTTATTGTATCATGAGATTCTTTACCCAGTAATGTATAAGTTTGTTGCACTCCTTTACTGTTTAACATTTTTCCCTGTACGAATCATTGTTGTTTTCTTACTTGGTCATCTTGCTGAAAAGACGAGGTTTTTTGTTCTTAGCATTTTGTGTTTGTTTTCTGCTCTATCTGCCTCCTCTTCTTTTCTTTTGACAATTTTGGATGACTGCAGGTTCATTTTGGGAATGGAAGGGAATTCTTATTCGCAATCTAGGCTTCTTCCTTGACATGGCGACACTGTTAATGGCACTCGGTCATTATGTGCTTATTTGGTGGCTCCATGGCATGGCATTCCATCTTGTGGATGCAGTTCTTTTCTTGAATATACGTGTAAATATTTGTGTAAATATTCCATTGTGCTTTGGAGCATTTTATTGCCCAATATATTGATACGTTGACATCCCACTGCATGTTCCTTCCATTCACCAATTCGATCTTTCTTGAGCAGGCCTTGCTAAGTGCAATTGTGAAGCGTATAAAGGGATTCATTAAATTAAGAATGGCTTTAGGGGCTCTTCACGCAGCACTTCCTGATGCAACATCTGAAGAGATACGGGCATATGAAGATGAATGTGCCATATGTAGGGTATGCTTTGTTTTTTATTGTTGCCTTTTCAGTTTCACTGATTCCTGAAGGTCCAACTAACTTTGCAAAGCACAGGAACCTATGGCCAAGGCTAAAAAGCTTCATTGTAATCACCTTTTTCATCTTGCTTGCTTGAGATCTTGGTATGTTTAGATGATATTATCAAATTTGGTTTGTGTATTTGCTAGTGTGTGCAGCTAAATCTAATGCTGGAAATGAACATACCATGCCAGGTTGGACCAAGGTTTAAATGAAGTTTACTCCTGTCCCACATGTAGAAAGCCACTTTTTCTGGGCAGACCTGAAAATGAGGCGAATTCTCGCACAGGAGAAGCACTAACTGATGAGCAGTTGGCCCGTCAGATAAATTCTGGACTTGATCGGCAAAATGTACCTGGTCATACCTTACCTGCAGGAGTATTCCCAAATCAAATGCAGAACCCTGTAGATGGCAGCCCTTGGAGGTTTGATTTGTTTAAATAGTCTCCCTTAGCTTGCCTTGAAATAACTGTGTGTTGTACCTTCTATTTGAACAATCGTTTAATTGAGAAGTTTGTATTGAATATGAAACATTTACACTTAAATGTCCTGATTATCAACAAAATGCTTTTGGTTTGTTTGGCAATAAGTAGTTCATACATTGTTAGTAACAGTGAAGGTGGTGTCCTAGCTTTTTTTGAAATGACTGTGTTATACCTTTTATTTGAACAATCATTTAATTGAGAAGTTCTTATTTAGATTTGAAACATATTATCAATGGAATTTTTTTGTTTTCTTGGGTAATAAGGATTAAGATAGTGCTCTAGCTCTTCTTCTGCTTGTGGGAGGAATGAATTAATTTAGGTTTGGGAGAATGAGGGACTCCAACTTCATTAGCAGCAAACTGCTGTCCAACATCAACTGCTATCATTTCACATCCATATCCATATCCTTAAAGAGAAAGGTTCCTTCAGTTCTAGAAAGAAGTAAATTGCATTGTGTGCAATTATTTATTCTGTTGATGTAGATGAGAGAATGGAGATGGTATATTTTAGATGCCTTAAAATGATTATGATTTTTATTGCAAACCCAAACAAGCCATTCAACTATTTAGAAACCTGTTTTTGGAAGTGAGTTGCAAATGCTTGTTCTCTTCAGTGTTCTTTGGGTTGCTTATTGTCATATATATTTTTTGCACTTTGTAGGACTGCGGGACTGGATTCAGGCTGGTTACATTCCTGGCCAAACCAAAGTGTTGATGGAGCTGGTCCTTCTACCGGTATCAGATCAGTTGGACTTGGGAGAGTTCATATGATGATGAGGCATCTTGCATCTGTTGGAGAAACTTACGCCCAGACTGCTCTTGAAGATACTGCTTGGAGCCTTTGGCCCATGAACCCATCTCAGGCTGCTGCATCTACTTCATCGGTTCCTCCAAATGTTGGTGGAAGATACCCTGGAAATGCTGGTAGTTTACATATGAGGACTGCCTCACGCACAGCAAATGACAACATAGCAAATATACTTGCCATGGCTGAGACTGTTCGAGAGGTTTTGCCACATGTCCCAGATGAGTTAATTTTTCAGGTAATGTTAGGATTTACTGCAGTAGATTTAAGGTTTTTAACGTACAGCCACTTAGTATTTTTTAATTATTCCAGCAAAGAAAAGCTTAGGGTATTGAATTACTCCCATTATAGCGGCCGTTATATTAATTTCTAGATTTTAACTATTTTGGCGTTCAATGCATGGAATTTGCAGGACTTGCAGAGAACAAATTCTGTTACCGTTACTGTGAATAATCTTCTCCAAATGTGATAATGCACTGTGTTTGTTTTCGACACATTCTTCCAGCACATGAATAGATCGTTGGTCTTCTATATAGCCAACCCTTTTAAGGTTTTGGGATTAGGCAAGGCTGTTGAATTAACACAGGTCCTCTTATAACGTTTCTTTCCCTACAAATATCCAGATGGTTAATTCTCTGTATATAAAGGCAAGTTTGCTCAATCAGATGTCAGTATGGAAAAAGGGAAAAGGAGAAAAATATATATATTTTTTGTTGTTTTCCTGTGAAAAATAAAGTTGCTACATATAGGTGGTCGTTGGTCCGGCTGGTTCATAGCACTTTGGTTCTGATCCTGCATTTCAAGCGAGAAACGGATTGTACGATGGTGGCCGTGGGGCAGCTGCCCTCACTCAAATTCTAAAACCTTTTGTAGTATTATGTAACCATCCACAAAAGTTTTAGAAAACTTTTAATTCTGCCCTTATTTTGAATTTGAGTAACTGTCAGCCCTGCCATGCTACAGCGTTGAGCTGTCTTATTTTAAAATAAATGGATTGTAAAAATATGCGTGATTTTATATAAATATGGTTTTAAAGAATGATACAAGTTCTTGAATCGTAATGTTATAATTTTCATACCTTTACGTGAGTGTGGTCTCAATATTTTTGCCCCACAAAAATGGGCAAAATTAATGCAATGAATGGCAATGAGAAGGGAGATGGAAAAGAAAGAGGAGAGAGGAGAGAGGAGTATCACATAAGGGTGGAGGAGTTAAAGTTCTTTGACTTTTCTTCTTTTTCTTATCCGTAAAGAGGAGAGAGAGAGAGAGAGAGAGAGAGAGAGAGAGAAGGGGGGGGGGGCTGTTGGATTCCCTTNATATATATATATATATATATTTCTTTTATTTTTACTTTTTCATGTGATTAATTAGTTTTAATCTTACTTAATCATGCAGCCTCCGATTAAATTTGTTGTACTTAAAATGTACATGCACTGTGAAGGCTGTGCAAATGATATTAAGAGAAGTATAGGAAGAATGAAAGGTAAACTCTCTCTCTCTCTCTTTAGTTTTCCACTCAGTTCTTGCTCTTGTTTAATTGTGAAAAAGAGAGTAATATTAGTTATTATACTGTGTTAATCAGGAATCTTAAATGTTGAACCGGATATGAAGAAGTCGACTGTGACTGTTAGGGGAAATTTTGATCCACCAAAACTTGTTGAAGCCATCGCCAAACAATTTGGAAAGTATGCAGAAATCGTCGCTGAGGGACCCACCGACAAGGCAAATGGAACGGGCAAGCAAGGCAAAGAAGAAGAGATCATGTTCCATTATCCTCCACAATATTCCCTACAACATATTTATCCCACTCAAATTTTTAGTGATGAAAATATTCTCTCATGCTCCATAATGTAAACCGAAATTCTGATGCATGAATTTATAAATAAACTTATATTATATGAAGAAAATCTTTTAATCTCACATGCTCTCTAATCATATTTTATCAATTATCACAATTTTATGATAAATATATAAGAATACTGGATGATATTATTTTCATATATTTTCTTAACCAATCACATCTATTGATCCTTAAATCTCATCTATCTACTCATATATTAATTGATACTTGAATAAGAAAACCAAATCATTTGTGAAGATAGTTATAACCAGAAATATTTATGAACAAACATAAAATGGTTTTGTAGGAAAATTCATATCTTTTCCCTTTTACTTCATCCATCTTTAGGTTGGAAGCAACATCAACATATTCAAACACTTTATATGGTCAACTATTATTTAGCAAGTGGTATAAGAAGAGAATTTTTATATTATAAAATTGTGAATGTTACATAATTTAATTTTAATTAAATATCAGCATTGTAATATAAATGTTATAGGAATTATAAATTTCACATTAAAAAAGATACTATGATCTCAGAAAAAAATTATGAATTTCATATTAATTGTGTATTAAAATAAAATTAAATATTTAAAAATATATTCTCATTATGAATCTCACACTTTTAGGTATATATTGCAATTGGTATGAGGCCTTGACGGGTTTAACTAGATATTGCAATTGGAGTGAGGTGCTCACGGGGGAGCCCTCAATCCCACTAGCTAATAGTTGTATTGTATTTCTCAAGGTGGTCTATACCATGTTATTTCTAGAAGCTTCTAAAAGAAAACAAAAATGTCATTATTTTGGTACTTAGATTTTCGTCATTTTCATTTTTTGCGTTGAAAAAACTTTTCTTTCAAGACATGTTTAGTTGGAAGGAATAGAATAGACATTCTTCTTCTATTTTTATTTTTTAAAATAAAATTATATTTGATTAAATAAAATAATTATTTTTCAAAATAATCATTTTAAGAGAATCCTGAATAGCCATTATCAAAGTTTTTTGATAATAGTTATTTTAAATAACTAAAAATAAAAAAAATTAATTATATTAATTATTTAATAAAAATTATTTTAAAAAATATTAAAAATATATATTAATATATAAAAAATTTCAAAAATTTTTGGGGCCCCCCCATTACAAAGGGCCGCTCCGCCCCTGGGGACGAAGGAGCCCATCTTTACTTCTGTACTTTGTTCTTTACATAAAGTCCCTTCTCTCGCTACCTTGCATGTTCTTGGACAGCTTCTTTTGTCCCTCAACAGAACCTGCTTTTAATGCAAAAGTTTGCCATTTTTAGTCGCAAATAGCTACACTACTATTTACTCCTTGGCCTCCAGTATTCTTTTAATAACTCTTCTCTTTTCTTTTTCTTTATTTGCTCCTCTGTCGTTGATTACGCCTTGCGAAGATTAAATCAGTCTCTTCAATCATGTCCATCACGTTATCTTTTTTACTCATCTTCTTCTCCTGCCTTTCCATGCATGCATGTAATGCACGGCATCTAAGAGTCATGGACGACAAGGCGCTAGCTCCCCATCAAAAACTTCAATTTTCTACCAAGGTTGGTTATCAGCTGGTTCTATGTTTTCTTCAGTGTTTTGTTTCTTTGAAGAGACTAGCAAACATAATATAATCGCTATATATTTGGTCAAAACTCTTACATTTTTGTTTAGTAAATGATTTTGGTGATTTCTTATGTAGGCTTTGGAAAGTGTTGAACTCAACAGGGACGACCAAATATCAGTTCGGGAAGGGAGTAGCGGAGAGAGTCATCACGCAACAGCAACAGTCGTCAAGCCAAAAGACTCAGACAACCTCCTTAAGGAAACGAAACAAAACAGAGAAATGTCATCATCAGTTCCTGTTCCAATCAAGCCTCTTGTTTCATTTTCTGGACGTGTGCCTCGAAAGAACTACGATGAACGTACTGGGTTTTTCTCTGATTATTCTAGACCCAGAACACGCCCTCCTTCTCATAATTGAAGTGTCTATTATAACTTAATACTAATGTCTTTTTTTTCTTTCATTTTTTTAAGAAAAATCAACTTTATTTACATGGTTTTGAAGCTTGAAGCTGCCTTGGGTTCTCTTCTATAATTAACAAATGAGGCCAATTAATAGCTTTGGTCTCTGTATATTTGCTCCTACATATACCTATACAAACTGGAGAAACTGGCCACCAAATAAATATAATTCCTGTTCTTTCATGCTCATCAAAATTACTACTATTTCATCATGATGTTGTTCTTTATCTTTCTTTTTCTTCTTATTCATCTTAATTATTCCTCCAAATTGGTGTGATGCTATTATTCACTGATAGGGATGGAACATGCAGCAACTGCCAATTTTAAGCCCTCTAGTCACGTGGGTTTGCTTAGGGCAACAACCATAGAGGTAAATTAATAATGCAATACTGTATGTTGTAGATGGGTAGAGGAATAGAAACTTACTACAAGTTTTTTTTTTTTACCACTTCTCTTTTCACCATGACAAGAGCCAGCCAAATGGCCTACCCATCAAATTATGCATGTGTGAGTCCATTATAAACTTAAACCTAATTATCATCACACCCATGGAGATCATTAGATGGAAAATGGATTATTAGATAGACATCTTGACATATTAATTAATTAATTAAGGTTTCAAACTAAAAAAACATGCCTTGAGCACTTTATTAATGATCTTAAAATAAAGATAGATAAGAGCTTTTCCTCAATTCTAATTGACATTATTAATTGTCTCCATTCCCATTCAATTATTTAAATTTGGGATATTCAAATTAATTAAATGCGTTGATGTGAAAACTAAGGAAAAAATTGGAAATAAAATCAAACGCTACAATCCCAATTATTTTATGGAAAGCAATATATATATATATATATATATCTCCATATATATGACAGTATACTGTATGTTGATTTGTCTAGGGCTCAAGGAGGCGAGGGCTATCAGGTGTAGAGCATGGTTCTCATGTTAAAGAAGGCAGATATGACAAAGCACAGGAAGATGCAACAGCTACGGATTATGACCAACCGCATCAGAAACCACCTATTCACAATAGAGAAACCTGAGTAGAGCCAGCAAGCAAACTGATAATAGTACTCATATATCTTCTAATGGTCTTTCATTTCATTTTATCTTTTTGAGATGGTTTACACAGCTGTAAGCCCGTAGAGCTATAGCTAGGTTCATGGGCGCTAATGAAAATTATGTTTGTAAGTTAATTTCCCTGCTTCCTTCAGGGTCATATTGAGCTGTTTCTTGGCCACCTTATATATGGCTTAATTATTTGCCAATCATGTCTATCCTAAAAATATAGCTTTTCTCTTTTTGAAAGCCCTACGACTTAAAAAAGAAAGAAAAACAAAGAATCTCATTAAATTAATAACAATAAAGCCAATAAATTTTGTTGCTGATGTGTGTGAATGATCGTCTAATTTGTTTCAGACAACTATTGTCATCACTTTGAGATAATGTGAGAATATATATATATATATACATAGACCAGCATGTCGTGGCTTAAACTGAAATGGGGCTGTGCCGTGAGCGCCAATGTTTCCATGGAAACAGAAGCTACAATTCAACTATGCTTAGCTTGTCCTAAATGATACTACAAATCTTTCTTTTGACCTCAGTAAAGCAGTCATACCTCTTTCACCCAAACAAGGGTTTCAAACTTATTTAATTGGCTCTCTCGATATATACCATCCAGGAGTCCAAGTTCCAGTAGATGAATTGAAAAAGGAAAAACGAAGGAAAAAGAAAACACTCACGCACACACACATTCATATTCGATTCTTTCCGACTGCAAGATTTGTGGGTTTAAGAATATTCAATTCTTAGGAGTAATTTTAGAGACAATCCTTGTCGAGTAAATTAATCCTAGAGCTTCAAGGGACAATGTACGTACTTTTTTTTTGTCGTGACTGGCCTTGCAGCAAGCTTTGTCGACCCAAAAGTGGGGAAAATTTATCTGTAAGTCATCTTCAATCATGTGCAGAAACACTACCTGACTTAAAAATTCTCTTACTTGTCATCCTAGTCTTTCTTTTTTTTTTGGTTTTACACAGATTCAAAGGTTAAATAGCTGGTAAAATCGTAGGGTTTAACTTAGGCTGGCCTCATAGGAGACACAAGACAAAGGTTTACTACCATTTCAAGAATGTCCCCCCGAAGAAATATCTGTAACATGCAGTAACAAAAATCAAGGGGAGAGGACAAACGGCCATACACTTGGAAAGTTTTGAGCAATTAGAAATGAATAACAACTGCCCAAATCCCCAAAAGGAAAATTTCAATCCATAGAAGAGATAGAAGATCTCAGTGCAATGGGACCGCTTATGCCTGCCTGCCGCAATCTCCTCCGAACATGCCTAAATAAATTTTGGAAAGAGATGCACTAATCCTGCTGGGCATGTGAAATATAATACTTAATATAAAATAGTTTTCTTATGGAAGTAATATATAGTTATTTTTATGCACTAAAGAAAGAGAGAAAATTCAAAAGTTGAGGGTTTTTTTCTTTTAAAATAGCTTAGAATTTTGATTCTGTTTCATGGGGTAGTTTTCATCAGCACTTCTTCTCTCTTTGTTTTTTTTTTTTGTTTAAAAATTGTTCAATACGATTAATGACCAATTTTTTTTTTAATTTAGATACTTTTTAAAATTTCAACTTATTATTATTTTTATATTATTATGACTTCATTTTTATAATACATCCGTGTCAAATATATATTTGATAAAAATATGTATGGAGATCCATCTTTTACATATATGCAAAAATTTTTAAAAAAAAATCTACTTTTAAATATATATATATATGTCAATCCAAAATTTCTCTTATGGCTCATGCAAAACTCGTCCACGCTTAAGTTTCTAGATAAAAACCATCAAGTTCGTTTTAGTGAAAACTTTCTGATAACCTTAATCTTATTTGAATATTTAAGACCAAATTGTATATAACCTTACTTCATGTATAAGTATAACAAAGATACACCAAATTGGTAAATAAATCAGTGATCCAACATGACCTTTCTCATATATATGTAACACTTCTTTCAAGCCAAAGAAATCTACAAAAAGTAAGTACCCTGATCTGAAATGCAAGATCACTACTCCCCTTCCATGATTCATTCACATGATCTAAAGATTCAACTTGGTCTCTGACTCTTGTAGGCCATCAACGATCTCCAACTATGACCACGTATTGTCCGTTTTGTTGCCGTCTTGCTTTAAACCTTTCAAGTTTCAAGTATTGCACTCACTTCACATAAAGAGCTTCCCCGAAATTCCACGTAGCCAATCAGTGAAAGTGAAAAACTCTAATATTTTCAAGAGATTTTCTTTTCCTATTGGCTTTTGGGTGACAGAAAGCATTGTAACTTGGTTTTCGTAACCGTCACCAAAATTCTAACTTCTCATCCAAGTAACCGACTCATCCCATGCATGAACGCCAAAAATAACTACTAAAAGCCCTTGATCCTATCTATCTTCAAGACAAGAGTAACGAAAAAAAAAATGACGAAGAAATCAATCACGATTTTGCAGAAGAAACTGAAAGAACTCGAATCCGAACTCAACCAAGTGTTTGCTCTTCCACCAGAGACTCCGCACCATCAGAGTTTCTCACAAGACATCCAGCAACGATTCCTGTTCTTGAAAAACCTTTTGTCTGCCGAAATCGCTTCTCGCCCAGGAAAGCCTTACTTGCAACATATTGCTCAAAGGTTTTTGGAACTCGAGTCCGCTTTTCAGGATTGGGATAGTTTCCAAGCTTCAGCCCCTGACCATATTGAAAAGGGTTCAACGTGTTCTTGCACCGACTCCTGCCTCAATGACGATGGCGAGGCAGCGGAGGGTTCTCTCGAGTTGAGTTTGGCTGATATGGAAGAAGTAGCGGAGCCTTCTGCAGAGTTGAGTTTGGCTGGTTGGGATTTGGAAGGTTCTGATGAAGAGAGAATGGTAACTGTGCCAGTACTGGAGAACCTTGAGACGGCTAGAGTTTCTGAGGCTGAGAGTGAACGGAGAAAAGAAGAGGAAAGAGTTTGGGTGGAGGCAGAGAGAAGCATGAGAAAAGAAGAAACGAACAGGGTTTGGTTTGGAAAGTATTTGCGGACTTTGGCGAGCGGGGTGGTGCTTGGTATGGTTATGATGGGCTGTCTGATGGTCAGATTGTCTGGCTGCTTTCATTATGCAAGTGATTATACTTTTCGCCTTAGTCCTACTTAGGAATTGTGGCCTTGTTACAGTAGTGTTGTGATGACATGTAAACTAGGGAGGGTGATTAATGACATGACTTCTATAACTTGGGGGAAATTCTTACATTTGGAATTTGTATGCATTAACAGCTTGTAAGTTTAATTTTTCCATTAGTCATAACTAAGAATGATTATTTCTATTATTTAACAAAGAGTTAGATTGATATATATGTTGCATATATTAAGACCCTGCGCTGGAATGGAAGAGAGGAAACTGGTGTATGATCTTATGCTAGGCTCTATGTTGTTCAACCATGAGGCAAGCTTATTCCATCTTGTTTCACGTCACGCGAATTTCTTCTGAATTAGTTCCCATATCGTTCAGGCACTTAGTCTGGTAATTCAAGTGCATGTAGTTGTCAATTAATACTGTTGATTAATTTGACCTAAGATTTTGTTATTATACTTAAACATGTATGCATTCTTAAAAAAGCACGAGTCTATAAACGTATGGATCCCTTATACGATTGATCTTCGCAAGAGTTAAAATTGGGGTTTGTAAATCTTGAGTCTATGAACGTCCACTCAACTCGAACACTGAAGGTATCTGAGACCAATCAACCAAAAACTATTAACAAATCAGAGCATGACGGCTGGCCAATTAAGTGAAAGGAGATAGCTTTCAAATGAATCAAATCTGTCAAAACAATGAATGACCTTTAATGAAAAAACATTAGGATATGATTTTATTTCATTGTTTATTAGTAGGATATCTTAAATTCATATCTATTTGCGCTAATTATCAAATGGCATAATACTAAAATAAACTCTTATTAAATTATTGAATAAATTTTAAATAGATTTTTATTTTTTATTACATTTAATCAAGTCTCTATATTTTTATTTTGAGTCAAACAAACTTTTATGATTAATGATGGATTAATTACTATTAATCAAAATATTACTTATTATTTTATATCTATGTGACACTAACATAATATTGACGTGAAAGATAAAAAAAATCATATGATCATATTATCACACTAAATTAACATGTCATATCATAATCAATTATATATATTATCATATCACATCATCATCAATTATAATATATTAATATACCATGTTCGCGTCACAAATGGTTTTTTATAAGAGTTTATTTGATTTAAAAATAAAAATATAAAGTCTTATTTGACTAAAACTAAAAATATAAAAATTTGATTAAATGCAATAAAAATAAAAAATTTATTAAATTTTTTTTACATAATTTAAGAAAATTTTCAAATATTATGTCTTATCAAATTATAGGAAAGATAACTTTGTAACATTTAATATAATATAGGAAAGAGATAACTATAGGAAATACGATTGTTGGGAGGATTATATTGTAATGTTTGATTTAAAAATATTTTACTAAAAATGTAATGTAAATTTACAAAATTATCCTTATGTACGAAAATATAAAGTTGAATAAATTTATATTTTTTTAATGTAAAATTTTAACTTTTCTATTTTTTAATATGATAAAAATATAATATTTTAATATTAATTATTTAAATATTTAAATATATAAAATTATTAAATATTTAATTTTATTAAAAGAAGCGTATTTGTCCAAACCATTCTCCTGATTTTCCCTCTTCCATGAAAAGTCACTTTCCCTCCAGCCCAAGAGGGAATCACATGCTCTCTTGATCTTGCAACGTCATTACATTATAAAAGTACCACATCAGACATGATAAAAGTGATTACACTAAATTAAAATCCCCGAAAAGTGATTAACTTCTCAATACCAAACGGGACCCAAGTGCCAACAAAATCTTGTCCAAACAACACGACATTGAGTGGCCCACAATTACGGAAGAATTTGGGATGATAGGGGCTAAAGTCCAAGCAAAAACCAAGCCCAAACTGTAACATCAATTACCGTTGCGCCGAATGATTCACGTGGGGCCAGATAGCAGTGAACCCACATGCGCTGCAGCAGTGTGTGTTAACTTGCAATCGCACTATCAGATTCTCATGTCCCCGTAATTCTTCATCATCCTCATGCCCATTTCCGTCCTTTTACGCCTTTCGGATATGCGGCGAAACCTTGTTCGCTGTCCTTATCCATTTACCAAATCCGTCTTTCGTAGCTGCTTTCTCAATCTGAATTCCCAATCTACCCTCACCTGCCACTTTTTTAACTATCTACCCCTTTCTCCCTCGTTCACTACACAGATTTGTCCTCTTCTCCTCCATCGTCGCTTTATCACAGAATGAAATGATCGAAGGTTTTTCCTGTTAACCAAACCCTAACTCGTTCCTTTCTGTGCTGACGCTGATTCACTGAGTTCACGATTCCAACTCCTTCATCAACCATGAGCCGTTTCAGGAGAATCGATATCCTCGAGCCTTACTCTTCACCTCTCTTCGTTAAGAAAACCTCCATTTTCGCTCCCAAGCCCTTAGCTTTTCCCTCATTTTTCGAAGAAGAGGATGATCTTACCTTCGCTCTCGACGTATTGAATCCTTTCCCTTGCTTTAGCCCCATCGAAATCTACGACAGCGTCACCGATCTGGTCCAAATCGAGAAAACGCCGTCCTTTTGCTCGTACAAGAGGATCCAACGCCGAGTCGAGCCTGAGTTTTCTATACAAACCTTGTGCGACCGAGTTACCGCATTGGAGTCCAAATTCGACCGTCTCGTTAACGCGAGAAAGAGCGGTGGGGAGAGGAAGTACACGTGGACGACGGAGATCAAGGGACCGGTAGAGAAGAAGTACAAATGGATAGCGGAGATCAAAGACGGGAAGAAAAAAGAAGCGGAGAAAGAGAAGAAGTATAAATGGACGGCTGAGATTGAAGGAAAGGGAATCGATGGGCCGATCTCGAGGAAATACACGTTTACAGCATCGACGGGTGATGCAGGTGAGTTTAGCAAATTAGAGAAAAAGCAAAAGAATGAGAAGAAGGCTCATAAAAAGGACAAGAAAGGAGAGAATGACACGCGTATAGTGGAGATTGAAGAGCCGTCTGATCATGGCGCTGTCGTGTTGAGACAGGTTCGATATATTTACAATCTTGTCCTTCGATTATATGAATTTAGTTCACTTTGGTTGATATTAGTAATGGTGGATTGCTGTGTCTCTGTCGAAATTATGTTTGTGTAAATTCCCCTTGACTGGATCCAGAAAACGACATTTTAAATTTTAATAGAGTATTGACTAATGCGCTGTCCCCTGTAATGGGTCACCAATAAGATCTCACATGTTATGTAAAGAAAGAATTGATGTCTTATCTTCCCTGTACAATGATATTTTTGGACCCAATTAATTTGCTGTCAGAACTTTGATCACTTCCTCAACTGATAATGGCAACTATAATCACTTAACTTCGTGCACTAAAACCTGTTTGGTATCAAATGTTATATGCGAACTTTGAGTAATGGATGTTAAGTGAAATGTTCAAGCTCTAAAAACTATTTGTTCTGCCATGTCTCTAAAAACTTTTTCCTTAATGATTTGCGATGGTTGTAAATGTAATATAATCTTAACAACCGAATCAAATTCTATGCTTTCATTGGAAATAATGTTCAAAAAGCATATACTTCAAATATCCCTTGAAGCATTTTATTGTACTGAGGCTCTGCCTTCTCTTTTTTGGTGATAGGCTTTTGCCAGAAGAGCTGGTGTTATTAGAAATAACAGGGGCAAGAAGAAGGAATTGTCTCCTCAAGATGCTGCATTGATGATCCAAGTAACATTCAGAGCTTATCTGATCCGTAGATCACAGGCCCTTCGTGCCCTTAGGGAATTGGCAGTTGCCAAGTCTAAACTGAAAGAGATCAGAGCATATTTTAATAACTTCTCCTACCGTCGTCGGGTAGCCCAGGATGCAGAAGAACGTCAAAGGTTCTCTGAGAAAATCATTGTCCTGCTGCTTACTGTTGATGCCATTGAGGTACATTATCTTTCCCTTTTGACTTGTTCATTTAAATCTGTCTATTGTATCGGTTTGTCAAACTCAAAGTATGTCAGTCATTGATGGGTCCAATAATGATAAATTTGAAATATATAATAATTTCACTTATACTCTTCTTATGACATTTTTATCTGACAAAGCTTTTGGACCATGTAATTGGCTTATGTGTCTCTTTTTTCTCATCAATAGTACTTATGACAGTTATTACTAATTCTCACTTACCATTAAAAGATGGTGCAAGTAATATGGTGCATTTCATGATGTTGAAGATTAACTTAACTGTTTGTCGAACAGGCTCCCACTATCAGTGGTGGAGCCAAGAATTTTATTCAGTGGAGTCAATATAATATCATCATTTATAAGACAAAAAATAAGAATACCAAAGTTCTTATACATAATAGTTACAATATCATCACAAAAATAAGATTCAATCAATAAAAACCAATTCTTTAATATAAAATATCATTTACAATTGTTCATGATGAGTTTTCATATTTTGAAAGCATTGTATTATTGCTTCATTATCAACACTATTGAATATAAATCTTTTAATATATGTAAGCAAACAATCATTTATCAAATTATTTTCCATTGGATTCTACAATTGATTCTTTATAATTTCATTGTCGAAAAGGTTTTTGCTACACGTGCTGTTGCAACAGGCAAAATCAAAGCCAATTTCACTAGTCAATAAATATTCTTCCTCTTCATGGTTTCACCTTTTCTTCTTCATGGTTATAGAGGACCACGAGCAGCAAGCTTTCTCCTTCTATATTCATTCTTTCGTTTTTTTTTTTTTATTTTGTTTTATCTTCCTTGAGAAGCTCATGACATGGAAATTGCTAAAAGAGGTTCACTTTCATATGTTATGTTCATTTCTTTTAAATTGTAGAAAGAAACAGAAGACACAAGCTTTTTTGTCTCGGTTTTTTATTGGGACTCATTGCATGATTCTAGTCTTTGTAATGAAAAATTCTTTTTGCTTTTGTTTTATGACAAGAAATTAGAAATAGGGACAAAAGAGCTTGTCCCTTGTGATTTCTTCTACCATTTAAAATAAACTAAACATAAAAGAACAAAGTAGTTCTTTTTGGGCCTTTTCTATATCATGAGCTTTCTAAGGAAGATAAAACACAATAGGAACATAGAAGAAAAAATGACAGGGAGAAATAGCACTGCTTGTGGTCCTCCATAATCATAAAGAAAGGTGACGCCAAGAAAACTAGTTTTTTAACTAGTGAAAGGTTGTGATTTGCCTGTTGCAACTGCAATTATGAAAAGTGCCTTTTCCGCAATGAAATTGTAAAGAATTAGTTGCAGAATTCAGTGGGAAATAATTTAATGAATGATTGTTTGATTTCATGTATTGAACGAGATATAATTAATATTTTTGATACTGAAGTAGTTATACAATGTTTTCAAAATATGAAAACTGGTCGTGGACGATTGTAAATGATATCTTATTTTTAAAAATAATAGTATTTTATTGTTTGTATCTTTTTTTTTGCAATGATATTGTAATTATTATGTAAAGGAACTTTGATATACTTATTTTTTACATTATAAATGATAATATTATATTAATTTATGAATGATTACATTTATTGAAAGAGATAAATTTAATTATTGTTGATATTGAAGCATTTACACAATGCTTTCAAAATGTGGAAACTTGTTTTGGACAATTGTAACGATATCTTTATATTAAATAATTGGCTTTTGTTGTTTGTATCTTATTTTTTTTGTGATGATTGTAATTATTATGTGTAGAAACTTTGATATTCTTATTTTTGACATTTGGATGATAATGTTATATTAATTTATTAAATCCACTGAATAAAATTCTACTTTTGCCATCAATGTTATTATAATCAGTGTCAACTATTAGCTGTCCAGAAAATGTTTTCTATGTAACTATATGACCTGCTCTTAATAAATTTTTTGAACTGGAAAATTGCATTTGAAATCATCCGTTTTTTTTTTTAAAAAAAAACATCTTTTAAAAAACTAGTTCTTTCATGAGAAATGGCTATGCTATCAGGATAATGAGCTCTTTTGAGCTAGATTTTGGGGTCTCGTCTTTTCTCATAATGTTAGACTAGCAGTATGCCGTTGGAAAGTGTTAACGACTTTGGATTTAATGGTGCTGTGTTGTATCATATTAGGGGGCTGATCTAATGGTACGAGCTGCGAAGAAGTCAATGGTAGACGAGCTGGAAGCAATGCTTGATGTGGTGGATCCTCAGCCCCCTGGGAAATCACTTTCGATGAGGAGGAGGACATTTGACATGCCAGATAGTGTCATCCAGAAGGAAATTGCTGAGGGTGTGGCACAGGTTGTTCAAATGTTTGAGAGTGAAGAGAACGCTGCTGCTGTTTGAGGCATTTTTGTAAAAATCTTGTAATATGTTGGGTTCCTTGCTAGTCTGATGTTTGGAAGATGCAGCGAGCTTAGTTTATGATGTGTGGACCTGGAATTTTTGTTGCCGTCTCTCTTTCTTCGGTGGTACTATGTTCTGCATGAACATCTTCGACTTATATGTTCCTGCTTTTGTAAAAGGTGGTACTTGTTTTAAGCAAGAGCTTCGTTCCCTTCTGTTTTTTTGCTTGTATTTTTGCCTCTCCTTACGTGTTCTCCTATCATGAATGCGTTTTCTTTCCCGCAGATACTCATCTTCAGCTAGAAAAGGCCTGCCCATTTTCTTAAAAATGCTTTAGGATGTGTAGTCTTGTATATTTTAAGACATAAATTTGAGATCACTTGTTTGGAATCTTTAAATAGAAAGTTAGCGCTTGTACGTGCAGGTTTAGTATACCACAAGTATCTTCATTAAGTAATGGAACCGCTTGGTGGCCTTTATCTGAAAATTACGCTTTTGAGCCGAAATGGTACAAAAGGGTTATGGGGCGTTTTATGCCCATCGCTAACAGCTGGCGCAATGGGCAAACAATTTTAAGTTCTATGGCCCAATATAACTGGCAGGGAGGAAGGTAATTTAGAGGAGTGGGGAACTGTGTCTCACTCATTGCTTAAAAGATCTTGCTAGGGCTCTAGCCAAACATTGCATTGGCAATTGGGAGGGGACTGATTTACATTCTGCCATTCGTGAAAATTGTAGAGTTGCTACTTTTGTTAGAAATAACAGTTGGTACTGTCCACTAGCGAGATTCAATGATTTAACGGAGAAACAAATTGCTCTGTGTTACTAAGAGGAACTACCATGGATAGATATAGCTTCAAATTCTGGTCAGGGGTAAAGCGCTACGAATACTTGGAATGGATTAGGACTTAAAACCAAAGGTTTGATTAGAACAAAAATGTAGATGAATGGGGAACTTGCAAGGTCAAAATCGCATCAATATCGTTCATGCTCCTAGACATCTGTTCATGCTCCTAGACATCTGCAGCTTTTCATCTTGGCTTAGTGTCATAAATTTTACGTTAATAAAAAATAGATAGATTTTGAATGTATAAATATAAGTTTTCTATCACCCATTAAGTATATTTTTAAGTTAGAAATGTGGATCCGTGATAAGTAGTATCAGAGTAAAGTTAAATCTTTATTAATAGTGTAAAAGTTTCTCTCTTAAACATTGCACAATTGGGTGAAATTGTCATAAATACTATATAAATATAGACTTTTCATTACTCATTTTGTATTTTTTTAAAACTAAAAACATGAACCCGTAACATTAGGCCTTCTTAGACCTGTTTTTTATGTCCGAACTTCCTTCCTAGGCCCATTTATATGTCCGAAATTCTGAAATCAATCTAGGTCACATGATTTAATTTGTTCTAGGAGCCGAGCACAAGCTGGATTTGCTGTTTGTGACGTTAACACAAAGCTTAACGCGAACAAGCTAATGGCTTTCAACTTTTTATTAGATTAATTGATTATAATTTAGCACAAAATTAACCTTCTGAAGACTGACCGAAGGAACTTTTTCAATAGAAAATTCTCAGAACTATTTCAAGACAATGACACTAACGTTAAGTTTGGAGAAAAGAATTTTTCCAGCATCTCAGCTGGTACCTCGGAAAGTTCCCTGGAAGGGAAAGACACTGGCCCAGTGTCCCTCGCATTAATTTACTAGTTGTAACTTTTCAAAGCCAAGACTAGGTGCAATGGGCCAGGAGCATTTCCCATCTGTTGAATAAGCTCCATGCATGAACGAACGAATTCATTCGTTGGTGTAAAACTCACACCTACTGCCACTACACCGAATTAAACTCCATTAAACTATAAAAAAAACAGACGAATCAGCTTTTAAAGTTCGGCAATTTTGGCCAACCACCATTGAATCTCTAGCTCAAGAAGCTACCTGGAAAGTCTGGGTGCTAAGGTTGAAAGCCTGGAATCAATCCCACACGTTGATAATGCATTCTGATTTAGAATAACCTTTTCGGTTTATAGTCTTCCTGATGACAGCGATTTACTTAATTTCTATAATCCTATTGGTTTGAAAACTAATCAGGATCTAGGTGGAAACTTCGTCATTGCCCCCACCGGCAAGCGACCTTGTTTAGCTTGGAAGATTCAGTTCAGATTCTGAAGTTAACGTGGCAGCAATTAACAACTATGTCTAAAGTCAAACTAAGACGATTGCTTGGGAATTAAGATTTCAGCTGGGGAAAATTTATTTAAGTTAAAGTTCACTAATCATATTCATTATTAAAGATGGCTGGATTCTGCGCTAATCGAATGGTTATTAACCCACGGGATTTGAAGCAGTGGGGCTCGGGTTATTGTTATTACAATAGCCAACAGTTGGAAAACATTATACTAATAAACGGTGACGGTACTTGGGATACTAATATTTCTGGCTTCTGCCTCCGGCCCCTCCAGCATCAAATCAATCGTTGCCGATTCGTTAACGTGAAAGGGCAGCTGCGTATTTGTTTACATAGCGAAGAGTGATGATGATGCTGATGTTGATGGTGACGACAAGGAATGATGATGACGGCAATGATCGCAACAACAACGAAAATGACAGATCGTAAAATAAATGGGAAAGAAGCTCCCATGTTTTTGATAGGAGAAATACATTCTAATCTTGTGAAAAATTCAGATAGCTGTTTTTCAAAAAAAATTAATAATAATTTAATTAAATATATTATAAAAAAAATATTTTTATTTTTCTCGTATCAAATGCTATTAAAAAGATCTTCGTTTGATAGCAACCAAAAACCTTATACTGCTGTGGTAAAATTCTCAAAGAAATGGAAACGGGATGAACCAGTGCATTGATCATTGGACCAAGAACCCAACTTGCTGATTCTGAAGAGTTAGTCTTTGTATTCCGTGTGGAAATGCATTATGCTCCATTCAATTTTCTTGCCGCTGATTGGTAATAGCAGGCAGATGGACTCGGTAGAATTTACTGTAGTCTATTTGTAGGCTGTAGTAGGGCCGGTGAGCTCTAACTCCTACGTTTAGAAACTTCATCACCACTTTCCTCGATTTGCCTTTTATTCAAACTAGTGAATTTGGGAAAAAAAAGTCTTCCAAAAAAAAACAAAAAAAAAGTCAATACCTCCCACCGCCTTGCCAATCCCCTTGCCCTTTCCTCCAAGAAAATTTGAGTGAACAAATTAGAAATACGAGTTTTGCTGCCAGTCGTGAGTCCTAATTAACTAGCTAGCAGCTAGTGACTACCAAATTCTGCAGGTAATATTAGGAGTATTTAACTTTTAATTTAAGCTAGAGTTTCTTTAGGAAAGTTCAGATCCAAAGCGAGGAACACGTGGAGTTGATTTTGTAATGATTACTCGCATTGCTTCTCACCAGGAAAATTTTTTGCAAGTTGTAACCGTGAGATTTGGCGCATACATTATTTAAACATTGAAATCGAAAATCCTACAATATATATGATGAAACAATGTCATTGTCAACAAGTCTTTGCTAAAAAATACTAGTATAATATTATAAATTTTTTATTAGTAGAGAAACATTAACGTCGAATATAAATTATTGTGGCAAGGAAAATGCGGAGTTTAATTATGTTAATGATTGTACAGTAGTTTTACCAAGGAATTTGTTACCATCAGATTTGGCATATGCTGTATGGAGTTGGAAAATCTAGAACATCAAAATCAAGTAAATTTTGCTCAAAATAAGATATAATAAGATTTTATTAATGGCAGGTCAAACTGACCACAAACAACGGCGTTGAAAAGGTATGTTGGGTTTGGAGTTCCGAGTTCCTAAAGATGCAAAACACTAAACTTTAACATAATCCTGCTTGCCTGCCTGCGTGGACCACCCCGCCTCCAGACCTTGAAAAGGGCAATTCTCGTTTCCTGTTTTCTACTCGTATTTTTTTTTTTTTTATCGTTTTTACTCTTTTGTTTTCTTTTTATTTTATAATTTTACTTTCCTTGTTGGTTTTTCTTGTGAACATCTTTGACCCAATAACCAATTAAAAATTAAATTGCCAGCTTGGACTGATGGCCCTTCCGTGGAAAAGTTAGGTAGTTACAATTATTCACGATTTTTAAAAAAATTGTACTACAATTTATTGTTATTTATTGAATATTTTTCTTTTACAAAAGGGCAACTGTTAATTTTAAAAAGAAAATCAATGACAATTGGAAAACATAATTATGAGCGAATCTTAAAAACCCACACGTGCCACGAGAGCCCCACATCTATGCCACATGGATTACCTTTGTGGCTACAATATTTCATGCACCAAAAAAACTGGCCCCTCCATCTGTTGCCACATCAGCGCCCATCGTATGGCCAAGGTTTCTTAGATCAATTGGGACCCTTTGGAGACTCATGTCCTGCCACGTGGGGCCACCTCTTTGGCCATAATTTAAGGGAACGACCGTCACCGACCGACGACCACCCAGCTGTGACTGAAAGTGACGACACGCTCACAACACGTCCAGCACTTACGTGCCGGGTCCCGCTCTCAAACGTGGCCACGTCAGACCCGAGTCAATAACAGGTGTCCACACGCGGATTGGCCCCAAAGTCTTCGCGCCACGTGTCTCCCCGTCTCTTGAAGATCCCCTGTGGGCCCCCACCTTTTTCTTTGGCCTAAACTAAAATGTAACTAAACTACCAAATTTTATATTAACCAAAATTTTCTGGTTCTTCAGTTATAAGACTGTAATAATTTAACAAAACCTCAAAAAGTGACGCGCCTGGCGTCCATTTTCCCAGTATACGCTCCCATGTACTCGCCCGTCAACTTTACTTAGGAGGAAGAAGATTGGGGAAAATCCATTCAGATGGTAATTTCTCATAATTTTTCAGTTATGTTTCCTGATTCAACAACCGAGAGTTTGCTTTGTAAATCACGTTTTGCCGAAACCGAAACTCTATAAATACCTAAACGCTAATAAAAGGCTTTTCCTTCTTTTTCTTTCCTTTTTGCCTTCTCTCTCCTCTGAGTTAAGCAATCGTTTTGGTTTATACGATTTTTAGCTTGATTCTCGTTCTCGTTCTCGTTCTCTGCGATTTCTTCTCCTGTTCAGGTGATTATAATCTTCTCCTTCTCCCTCTCACCCCCACCTTGTCAACTCACATTTGCTATGCTTCTTTTTTGGCCGCCGAGAAGGTAGAATCAAGCCAGTGGTTTAGTTCAATACGGCGTTGCCAAATTCTTTTTCTGTTCTCTTCTTTATATATTTTACTCGGCTTTCCTTCATTCCTTGAACGAGGAAAATGGTGCATTAACCATTCGTTGATTATTTTTCTCTCTTTTTCCTGCTTTTGCTATTGAAGTTACCTGCATTTGTCGAGCGGCGTTTTGTTTTTGCGTCTGGTTTCCACGAGCTTTCTAGACTAGGTGCGGTTTTATGATTCTTTTTCGGAAGCTGTTTTGCTTTTGTAGGTAATGCCATTTCGTTGACTGAATCCCCTTCAAAGCTCGATTTCCTGCGCTTTCTTAATCTGATGAACATCCAAATCTCTGCTTTTCAGATGACTTTTTCCATTTCGAATTTCTAACAATAGTAGCCAGTTATTCATTTACAGATTTTATGTGGATGTGATCATTTTCAAATTAAGTTCCTTGTTTTTTTTGGTTTTTTAAATTTCAGTTGTGTCCTGCTCTGTTTTGTTCAAGATTTTGGTACCTTAGTTTTTTTTTTATTCAAAAAAATCAGTTTCTGATTATCGAATCTTTTATTTTAGGAAAGAAAATCTAATTTTGTGGTTGGTTCCATTGTTGTTTTCTTTGAATCGATATTTACATTTATTTATTTTTTAATTATGACTGATCGTTACATGATTGGTTAGTTCAGTTTTTTCAGTTTTTTTTCCTAACCGCAAAACAGATGCTGTCAATGTTTATTCCAATTTGTCTGCTCCTCATGGCTGTGTTTGTTTAGGCTGATGTGATATTTCCCCTTGTTTTCATCTCTGATTTTTTATTACAATAAAAATTCTTAGCTGCAATGTCAACTTCTCGACCTATTATATGAATGATTCAATATCAACTGTACAGTTTCAAGTTCTAATCAACTTGGCCTTGTCAAAGTCATATTTTTCAATAGTTGAATCTTCAAATTTAAATAATAATAAAAAAAAAACTGCTTATTCTAGCGCCTGTAGATTGGTTCTCCGGTGGTATTCTTAACCTTACTGATTTAACAATGATATAGTTGAATACTTTTTTAGGTAATTTTGATGCTGATGGATGGAATGTGTGATAGCAACATAAGTACAGTGCTACCTGAAATTTCAATTTTTGGTTTCCATAATGATTTAATTCAATAGTGAATCTTTTATGTGCTCGGGGTCCATGTGTTTTAATGTTTTTCCCATACTTCACTGTAGGCCAGTTATGTGTGGTTGCGTTTAACGTGGTTTCCCTCTCCACTATGTGGGGTAACATCGCTTTTTATTAAGACAACTACCATTTACTAACATTTTCTCTACCAGATATCAGGTTTTTTCGTGGGCCATTTTTTTTTTCTTCACCAATGCTGTTGTTTCAGGCATTTTCATATACATTCAGGATTTGCTGCCTTTTGCATGCTTAGTTAGAGTATGATGTAGGTGATTGGTAATCTTTTTCACTACAGTTACAGCTGTTCGGTTTCAAGTCGTTTCATAATAGTGTTATTATTGTTTACCTTTTTAGCTCATGATGTCGGTGATGTCAAATTCTCTGTGCTTATGTTTTCATTTCAGCTATATGAAAATCTTTGTGCTATTAGCATAGAAATGCTGGTTTGTTCAGTTCCGTTTTCTTGCAAACTGGGTCATAGGAAGACTGTAAGCAACATGTCATGTATCAAACCTTGGAGCCTGTTATGCATGTTGCACTAATGATATTGGTTAAAATCAAATCAATCATATTTTTGAGTTCTAATAGTTCTTGTCATTGGAAATATCAAGATTCTTTAGTTACAAATTTCATCTCGCCATCAGCAACTTGCTGGCTTGATTGTTTTCAAGCTATTCTGCACCAATCTGGGTGGTGCTCTGTACTGAATTTAATCTTTTTCAAATTATTGAGTTGAAATCCAGGCTTGGATCTGTAGTTCTGCATAATAATAAAGTCATCAATTTGTTTTATATTTTAATTTTTTTGAAATATTCCTGAATGTTTATGGACTCTTAGTTTATCTTTTGGTTTGTTTTTAAAGATTCCCTGGTTATTCATCATTTTGTCTTGAATTATCAGAGCAGGGTGTATCTAAATACATACTTTAGCATGATAGTTTGGAAAAATTTTATGTAAAATTATAGTCTAGTTGTTTAAAAAGAAAGATAATGACACAAGTCGTTGTTAAATGTTAGTGTCCAACACTTGTGCTCGTTGCAATTTGTCTGGTAAGAATAAGACTGAACTTTAAAAGGAATCTAAGGCTGTAAAAGGTCTTAGAAAGTGAAATTATTGCATTTCTAGTAATGCCTTAATGTTTCTTTAGAAAATATTCATGCTTATAAAGCTTTTTGTCCTAGCAAGTTGTGTGTTAGATGTCGCTAGCCTGTTTTGACTGATAAGATCTTTTCCCCCCGTCCAAAATTGGTGTAGTTCATCTGAGCTGATGCTTTCCATTTGTATATAATCTGTGGTCATTTCCATCTTCCAAATGATTCATAATACATATGTTTGACACCGTTAGTCGCAAAAGATTATCTTTTTGTTTTTCTGTGCCATTTCCACCTCCACACCTTTTGGTGTTCTGAAGTTAAGTTTTTTATGATTATTTGGTGAGGCATATTGCATATTCTCGCCTTCAAAATCAATCAATTTGTCAAATTTCTTTAGTGTTTCAGTTTTTGTTCTGAATCTGTCCATTAATCAACCTTCTTAAATCTATTACTTGCAGATATTGTTTTTCTCACATCAGTTTTAAGCAGAGTAACCAAGGGAGATGAACAGGTTCAGTTCACATATCTGTTTCTTTTGAAAAATGTTATGATCTTGAGCTTCATTTTGTCCATTTTAACACTTTCTTTTGATATCAGTGTTCAGGGCCCTTATGCTTGATGGACTGCTTGCCGAACAGCAGTGACAAGAAAACGTTGAAGAGGTGGTTCTTCATTGATAAAAGGGTTGGCTGAATTGAATTTCTGAGATTGAACATTAAGATTTGTTTCTTTACATTTGAGTGGATAGTTTTCTAAGGAATCTGCTAGCTTTTACGTTATAAGTAGTGACCCAAAGCTGGATCCAATGGACCTAAAATCTAATCACACTGCTCCCATTCTTGCTGATCCTGCACCGATAAGCAAGTCAAGATTAGGAGTACATTCCAGTCTGTTGGCATACTCACCCCCAGGAGCAGTGTTCTCTCCAAATCTATTTCTAACTGTTCCTAGGAAGAAAACTGGAATTCTTGATGATGTCCGTGCCAGCGGCTGGCTGGATGCTATGAAATCCTCATCCCCTCCTCATAAGAAAACCAGGGAATTCAACAATGAGCTTGCATCAGCTGATACAGATGTTGCATATCGCACATGGATGGTAGTTGTTTCCCTTTCACTTATCTGAGTTTAATTTTGATATAACTGGATGGGTTATTGATCTGCTCTATATACTTTACCCTCTGGTTTTACAGGTTAAATATCCCTCTGCACTTACATCATTTGAGCAAATCACAAATTTTGCAAAAGGCAAGAGAATGGCATTGTTTCTGGATTATGATGGGACTCTTTCACCAATTGTTGACAACCCTGATTGCGCCTTTATGTCTACTGATGTAAGAATGGCTTGTTTGAAATTTTTGGTCAAATTCTCACTTTTTCTTTCTTCTGTACTGATAATATACTCATCGAAACCTTTTATTCAGATGCGAGCCGCTGTAGAAAAAGTGGCAAAATACTTCCCAACAGCAATAATTAGTGGAAGAAGCCGTGACAAGGTGATTGGAGGACGTTTTAAAAAAATTTTGACATCTTCCTTGGCGGTGTTTTACATATTTACAAATTCAATTGCCTCCTTGACAGTATTCAGTTTATTTATGTGTTTGACTGCCTCTTTGTTGGGTTTTAATTTTGACATTATCTTGTTCTATGTCCTTGTTTATTCAGGTGTATGAGTTTGTAGGACTAACAGATCTCTATTACGCGGGAAGTCATGGAATGGACATCATGGGCCCTGTTAGGCAATTTTCCGATGATCACGCTAACTGCATTAGATCTACTGATAAGCAGGTCTTGGGCTGCAAATTTTCAATGTTTTAATGCAGTTCCCTGTGTTTCTCTCCTCCTATCTTTTCTTATGTTATCGTTTATCTTGTTTCTTTTTAATGCCAGGGCAAAGAAGTTAATTTATTCCAGCCTGCTAGTGAATTCTTACCTATGATTGATGAGGTATGTAAATGTCTTCGGAGTGCCATACTTCAAGCCCTGACCTTTTCCTCTCTGTTCTAATGTAGAATTCTCATTCATTGCAGGTTTTTAACTCACTTGTCAACAGCACCAAAGAAATTAAAGGAGCAAAAGTTGAAAACAATAAGTTCTGTGTTTCTGTCCATTACCGTAACGTAGATGAGAAGGTGGAGTATTTTTCCTCTGCACTAGAATCCTTTATTTATCTTTTGGTATCGATTCTGAATAGCGGGTACATTTACATAATTTATTTACTTCTGGGCATTTTCTTAAATTTATTTCCAGAATTGGACAACAGTTGCACAACGCGTCCACGATGTCATCAGAAACTACCCTCGCCTACGGTTGACTCATGGGCGGAAGGTGATCTTTATAGAC
The DNA here is from genome assembly GCF_000208745.1 of Theobroma cacao. Classification (NCBI taxonomy): domain Eukaryota; kingdom Viridiplantae; phylum Streptophyta; class Magnoliopsida; order Malvales; family Malvaceae; genus Theobroma; species Theobroma cacao. The sequence continues at coordinate 27,488,025 of NC_030852.1, forward strand.
AACATGATACTTTTGTCATTTTTGTTAACTGATTTTCTGCTTGTGGCTTGTGCTATATAGATGTTATAATATCTGTTTGTGTTATTTTATAAAATTATTCATTTATTTTTTAAAATCTGCTTAATTAGGTATTAGAGGTTCGGCCTGTGATCAACTGGGATAAGGGGAAAGCTGTTACATTTCTACTTGAATCACTTGGTAAGTATGTTTTCTAACTTGTCCTTTTTCTGTCATGAAATCTATATTATTTTCTATGCATAATAATGTGACAAAAACAAATCCTTTAGGGCTTAGCAATTGTGATGACGTGCTTCCCATTTATGTTGGGGATGACCGGACAGATGAGGATGCATTTAAGGTAAGATATAAATTCGGATAAAACTGATCTTGGGAGTTCTTTATGAGTTAAAATATATTTACGGAACCAACTTCATTTGTTTATAACAGGTTCTGAGAGAGGGAAATCGAGGATATGGCATTTTAGTATCATCCATGCCCAAGGAAAGTAATGCATTTTTCTCCCTGAGGGACCCACAAGAGGTACAAGTTATTTTGTTTGCTTTCTAAGATCAGAGATGCTTGGTGCTGTGATAGATACAGACACACACACCCACACAAAGTGTCAATTTCTTTCTTGTGATAAAACGTCAAAGGAGCATTTGGCCACCAAGTGGGAAATGAAAGGGCATTTGAGAAAGCTTGCTTCTTGTTCTTCCCACTCTGTTTTTCTGTTTTCTATGCGTTTGCTACATGTTTTAGCCATACCGAGTGTCTGGATTGTGTTTATTCCATTTGGATTACTGGCCTTTTCCATCTTTACTTTCTTTGATTATGTTTGCTTTTGAAATTAATTATGGTGATGCCTGTTACTGATCCAGGTCATGGAGTTTCTTAAGTCACTGGTGATCTGGAAGAAGAAGACAAGTGCTCTCTGAATACAACAAATAATATATAGAGAAGAAGAAAAATACTCTGATACAAAACATAGAAATAAGATAGCCTATATGTTTTTCATAGTTAACACACGGAGGCTTTGGAGTGGAATTGCAGAGAGGAACTCCAGTAGTCTCCAGGACTGGTGCCTTACTGTTTCTGTTCAAACGCTTCTTGTCTTAACTGTATATTCCTGCTTTAATTATCTTTCTGACTGGTGCGCAAGGATGCTTCACTTATCAGATCAATCATTCATGGTTTCCCCTTCTTCCACCTTCAGTTTTGGTCAGCAGCGTCTCTTGCATGGGACATCTAATATAGAAAAACACTTAATATTTTTTCATTCTTTTTTAAGTATAGAAAATGCTTGTGTATAAACTTCTTTTGGCTATATTTTCATGCATTTTTCTCTATTAGTATTTCCTTTGTATAATTTAAGCATTTTTTCAATGGAAATGCACTCGCAAGTTTCATGAAGTTGTCCCTTTTGTGTTGGGCTGGCTGAGGGCGTAAGCAGATGTCCATGTGTTTGGGTTGAGTGAAACTTGGGGGGTTTTGCAGTATTAGCGAATCAGCTAGAAATTTCGTGTAACCTGGCCTTTGAGTCAGCTTTATTTTCGGCTTATTACTGTTTCTTCTGAATTTGATTAATGGGATGAGTATTTATTTTAAGTAAGAAGAAAAATCTCCCACTACTCTTTCTCTGTTACTCAGACATTTAGTAGGTTTTCAAAGCACTCAAGTGAAGGGGATGGATAGCATGTGTATAAACTGCATGGATGCATACACATGATTAATTGATACCAAATTCTTTTCTTTTCTTTTTTTTTTTATTTGGGGATTTGGAGAAAATGGATTTCAACTCAACTCTTTGAATAAAAAAATATATATGTATTTATTTATTGAACGAGTTTAGACTGTAATCCACTTTAGTCGCTAAAATGATCCAAGAGACGGGCTTTGCCCAAATGAGGCAGATGTTTTCACCACATCCTGCTGTGTCCCTTTTTGTCTGTCTGTCTCTTAATTTTCCTCCCTCCTTCACTGGTTCTTGGATAAGTACATTCATCGAACAACTGTCGCCAACTTCATTTGGCTGTCTCCATGATTGTGGGGAACGACGTGAAGAAGTAAAGAAGACAGGCGACATGGGTTGGTACCAGTCCAGGACCCATCCCGTCTTGATGACCGATGTTGAATGACTAACGTTGACATGGATACGGTTCCCTTCAATTATTTTACTTATCTTTTCTTGCATGATGCCTCCATTTATTCTGAAAGACAATGATCGATGGACCATGACCTAAACATCGCTCCATCTTTGCTGACTGCTGATCGTTCAATAAGATCTTCATGATCCACGTGAGCCTGGCTGGTGGCAATTTCATTTTCTCAAATTTTAACTGCAAACTTATGACTGATAGCTACTTCATAGTTTGGTTGTCCTAATCATGGCTGAGTAATGACTGCTGAGGGATCCAAGAGTTAGAATTTTGGTAGGATTGATACCTTTCCCGAGGTGATGTCTGGCCAACGTTTGCTTAGTAACAGGCAAAAACTATTCAAGATTGGAAATTTTCATTTTCAGGATCTGGTGGATCGATCCAAGTCATAAAGTAAAAGGTCATCCTCACCCAGCATTCTTCTTCAACGCTTCGTTTGCCAATTCCCACTGCGCTCGCAAAACAAGCTTGTGATAAGACTAGCCTTAAACCCGAGACTAAGATAAGAAGTCTTCTTTGGTTTGTTTAATTGGTACAGTTCAGGTTCAGTTGTTTATAATAATTTTAAATGCTATTCATTGTTTTCTTCCCTATTCTGCGTTTAGAATCGGGTTAAAAGTTGATAGATGATCAGGCTTTGATATGACATTCATTCGCAAAATAATAACCCTAAACTCTTAATTTTCTCCAGGAAAAGAGCTGCATTTGACAGAAAGTAACAGCATAAAAATTCACCTTTTAAAAGCTTCTGCAAGTAACACTAACAGGACCATCCAAGGAGCTGGGAAAGTGATTACAAGATAAGTAATGTGTAATAAGTGAAAACATCAAGAATTGGGAAAATAATACCCACTAAAGCTATGAAACATGAGTTCAATTTGACTGTAAAATTTAATTATGAAGGAATTTTCTAGAGATGATGGAGCTTTCGAGCATAAGGTTAATCTGGAGTTCTGATGTCTTATGATGAGCAGATTATGTTACATCATGCTCTTTTTTTAATGTCAATATTGCAACTCCGAAATGCTTTGTGCGCAAGGGCCCCTCAAAGTGTACTTGGATGATCATTTAAAAGTCTAATAAGCTAGTTATAGGACACAAATTTAGTTATTATTTCGTTTGCCCCAATGCTGTTCTGGATTCTGGAAGGTAGCTAAGCAGACTAGTGCATGCTTGATGACTTCTGATATATGACTGGCCCCAGGAACGGCCTGGACGGGGAGTAATTGGTTGAGTTGGACCATCAATGCCTGTCAATTCAATCAAGTTTCTTTATTAAATATTGTAGACATGGTCGTATTTTCAATCAATTTTCTGTCAATACTGACAAGGATACACACGATATATAAATACGCTGACACATCGTATATACGGTTAAGCAGGGTAAAATGAAGTTTTTACTCATGCTTATGACAGCCAACTGCCAAGCTCTGTTCTTCTCTCTTATCCCAGTTCCACTAGCTATTAATGTATTTTCAACTGAAGTTCACGATAAAAGCGTAAAGGCATTTGAAGGAAATTGCTCTCCTGAGAATTCATCAAGGAGCCTTGGCATTTATACTGATGATTTGTAGCTTTCACAAGAAAGAATATTACATAAGGTTTTGATATTGTGAGCTGCTGACTTGCCGTTAAACCATTCCAGCGCTAATTTCTTAGTATGCCATCTGATTTTTGTGTCTCCATTAAAGTTGACTCTACCTTTGTTTCATATATTTTGTCACAGAAGCCCCATTTGGGAGTAAAGAGAAGGTGCAGAAAGAGAGTAAATAACATTATTAGCAATTCTAAACTAAGGTTTTAAAGGTTAGAACAAACATATCATACGAGGCTTCACATGGTAACAGTGGACAGAAAATAAAAATAAAAAGAAAAAAAGACAGCAGCTATTCAAATCGAAGGAGCAGCATCTTTTTAGTTGGGTTGTCAAAAATAGACAAAACAAAAGTCACAAGGCTACACAGATTTGAACATCACAAGATCCTAACAGTCATGGAGTAGTCTCAAACTCTAACCACCATTCCATCATGACGCAGTGTTACAAAGATTTCAAAAAGGAAAGGAGCCTCCAAACTAAAAGATGAGTGATAATTACTTAACAGCTGCAAGCACATGCATAATGGTGGATGTTTTAAATCAGAGAAGTGGTCAGATAGTTAATCCTGGATTCTTGGCTTTGTTTACTCAAGGAGACATGTCACATGATGTTCCAATTTTTATGTTTTCACGATTTTAAGGTTATGTGAATCTGATATCTACCATTCCTTCAGGTTGAAGTTCTCATGTAAAGCATCCTAAAGTTAGATGCCATAGTCTTCTGCAACGATCCTATTCTTAGGAACGTTGGATTTTTGGATGATGTTGTCCACCAAAGCTATACTTAAATTTTCCCTGAAATGTTATTACATGAATGTACAAATTGCTGTCATAGATATATCACTCGATGATTTTCTAGTGGATACCCGAATCTTTTCTTGTTTTTCAGGGTTCTACGAGGCACAAGCCATATTGGGGAAAATATCCCACATGCTGCAACACTACTATAAAAGGGTAGTTTTGTAAGTATCTTTTGTGAAATGATATATCCCTTGTCTTTGAAAATAAACAAATTGCTGTCATAGAGCAAAACCACAAAAGCTACTTTCAGTTTTGACAATGGAAATCTAGCTACTTTCAGGCCAACTAATTTGGATACAAAAATAAAATCGCATGAACGGGTCATTATTAGTCACATGGGATTCATGGAAGGATGGTTGTAGACGCCCTTACCCTTAATAATTATTAAAAGACAAAGGATGACAAATAATTTTTTCCCATGACAGCATAACCTTAGCCTAATTGTGACCACTTGCCCATCCATATCTCAAGTCAATTTTAATCTCAGATCATTGTGGGTTGAATCGTATATCCTTCACATTGCCAGCCACTCAACTTCTTGACCTATCCAGAAACTACGTGATGATCATATTACCAAATGTCCTGTTTCAGTTCATCGAGGGCCCTCCCTTGACCTTTTTCCTTTGATCTTTAAAGCCACGGAATTGACCCTTTTCGGTTCATTATGGAGTGAGCAATTGAGTGATTTGAATAATTTGATCCTCTTTAAAATTTAAATAAATTAAATATTTTTAAAAAATCAATCAAACACAAAAAATCAAATTGATTAAATATTGAATTGATTCAATCGATTCGATTTTGAACAAATACATCAAAATTCTATCTTTTTTTTTACAAATTACAATATTAAAACTTATAAACTTTATCCATAATTATAAAATAAACAAATAATCTAAACATAAAAAAAAAAAATCATAACATTTATTCTTTTACTCATATAATTATATCTTTTTACATAAACCATCAAATTAACATTCAAAGTTCAACATAACAAGAAATCAAAACTAATAAAATTAACATTTACGATATAAAATTATCTACCACAAAATCATTAACCATTGCAAATTATCAATTTGAATCTCCTTCATAACTTGGCCCTTCACATAAACTATCTAACAATCGAAAGAAAATAAAAAATATAATTAATATAAATTTTTTTAATAATAAAGTAAAAAAATTAAAAATGAAAACTCATGTAAAAAAGTATAAAATTTAACATTTACCTCAATTGAAGTGTGAAGAATGCATTTTTAACCTTTTCACTCATCAATGGTTAACAACGAAAATGAAATCTTCAATTCCAATCTTTGATATCTTTAAAATGTATAAATAAAAAAATAAAAATGAAGTGAAAATATTAAATGTATATTATATTTTATATAAATTTAAATAAATATATAATATATTAATATATATATAATTAATTTGATTTTGATCGGTTTGATTTAAAAATTTTAAAATAAAAAATCGATCAAAAAATCAATTAGATCAAACATTTAGAAACAATTGACTTGATAAACCAATTAGATCAAACCATTTAATTCAAATCGTAATTAATTTGAGTAGATAATTACTTTGATATGATTTTACTCACCCCGCACGTGCCCTGTTTCAGCTTTGCATTAGCTTCTCTGCTTGATCTATTTGTACTTTGATTTTTTGGTTTATTGACTTATGTAAAGATTAAGATACGAGTTATTTAGTTTAACATGCAGGGAAATATTTCTTACTTTAGTCTAAATTAACTTACTCTGAGATGTCAAAGAAAGGATTAAACTTACCTGTTACACAGGCGTGGATCCTATCTGCAATCTTTTCAAATCTATTTGCCTCCTCCTTACCAAAACCCACTATATGCTCAATTTCTATTACATTTCCTGCTCCAGGGATTCCGACTTTCCTTGCTAGGTGGGCTAAAATAGCGACAAGGAATGAGCAGTTTTCCGTTTGAATCCCCCCAAAATTTTCCGCATGGAAGACATGAGCATATCTTCAAAGTTTTGCTTTTGCTATTTCTGAATAGTCTCTAAAGCTACCCTGGTCATTGGATGAGCAAGAATTTCAAACATCTGTGCTGTATCAAGGCAGCGCTTTTGAGCACGGTACATCATCAGAGTGTATGTATGCATTCCTGTAAATGCAAGGTGTTGCTCAAAAAGCATTCAGCAGAGTCGCTTATCAGTATCATCCAACTCCTCAAAGGCTCTTAAAAATGGTATAACACTATATTTTAGTACTCTCTTATTCTGAAGTAAGGTCCTGATTCCCTTTAAACAGGTTGGATCTGGAACAATACGTTCAGCAATTGCCTTACGATAAAAGTTTTGATACTGATTGTTTTTATGCTCCCAAGCTTTCAGATAGTTTTGGTCTGTTTTAGTTATCATCCTTAGTACAGAAGCTGCAATGCAACAAACAGACGATTCCAGTTCTATCTGCTCGACATCAGATGTGTCCATAGGAGTTGCTGCAGTTGGCCCTGTAGAGAACGGCCTCATCCAAATTGTCCAGTTTGACCTGTTTTGCAGGATTTATATGCTTGTCTTTATTAAAGCATTTCTTGTTTGACTTTGCAGCTGATGTTATTCCCCAAGCACACAGAATCAACACTCCTACAAGATATACAGTCACATGGGAAGTCAGGCAGGTTACAGCTCTAACAGTTAACTCTTGTCTAGATTGCGCTGTGATAGTATCCCATGGTTCGATAACAATTCTCTCCACAGAAAGCAGTTCATCATCTTCCCACAAATTTGAGCTTACTGTTTGTCCAACTGTACGGCTTGCACTAGCATACTTGGCTAACAGCTTATTGTTTATTGCATAGTTGATAGGTGTCTTGATGGGCTCATTGGATGCTGAAGGTTTATCCATAACTGGTGAATATGTGAAAGTGCCAACAAGAACAATGCTGGTCTACTCTTCTGTTGGGAGCACGCCAACTGTTTGAAAAATAAGAATAAAAAAGGTTACTCTAACTCTAACTCTAACTAACTAATAGTATTATAGTACAACTCTAATAAAATAATGTAATCTAACTAAGTAATAGTGTTGTATTACAACTTTAACTAAATAACACCTATCATAATCTTAACATCTTCAACATCAATTGCATTGGGTTTAGCTAGATATTGGTAAAAACAAAAATGCCATGCATTGTCAAAGTGAAGTCCCCGTTTATAAAATGCGTTAATGAACAACAGAAAATGGATTATGACAGTATAAGATAATATTTCCAGCATAACTCTAATGATGATGCAATTGGATAATCTATTAAAGTAAGACAGTTTAACCCTACATTTTGGTGAGTTTTTGACACTTTCACTACCATTTCTATCTCATTCTTATCAGCAGTTAAGAGAGCTAACTATTTATCCTAAGGTGACTGTAACTCTTAAAGCCCCGAGCACTGGTTCTTAACAGAACGCTTATAATAATAACAAAAGGCAATGCGGAGAAACACATAAAAACCCTTAAAAAGCACTTCAATCTTATAAAGGTAATTAAACATTGTACCTTTTCCCATACATTTGAGGCAATAAGGGGTTGCATCACATTCAGTAGCAAGACATAATTAAAAAGCGCAATAATAATAGAGTTGTCCACCCTGTACATGCACGTCTCAGAAACTCTAACTTTCCACTTCATCTTTTCTCTTGGCAGCTAATAGCACTGATAAAGAACCTAATTAAATGACCAAAACAACAAAGCACTGCCATAAATACCAAAAACCAGACATATCTATAACATACTTAAAAAGGAAGTCCCAAATCCCCGTTTAACCATTTGTCCGTTTCAAAGGGTGCTTAGAAAAGTTGAACCGCTTTTACAAAAGAGATCTGAAATTGTTCACGTGGGTTGTAAGGGTATAAGCTACGTGCGTGGGCGTCATATATTTTACTTGTGTCCAACGTGTGGGTCATACTCTATTCTAATTAAACCCAAAGATTAACCCTGACACCACAGAAACATCAATTCCAAATTTGGGCATCCATTAATTCTATGAATAAAAAATTCCAAAAAATATTTGCAAACAAATAGCCATACATGCACATGCCTCAGTCAGTTCCATGCACCCAAATATAAAGAAACAATGGAAAGATCAATTTTTGGGTCATTGGCTAGAAAAATGAAACAATCACTAGAATGAGGTAAATGCAGCCAATTCGCTAGGTTTGACCCAACAATTCTATCAAAACAAAACCCCCAAATTCCCATTACCCCAAAAAATAAAAATCATTTGCATGTCAAGCCTCAAAAAATAATTAATAAAAACAACATTATTAGCCCTAAATATTAAACTAATTCAAAAGTCACATGTATCAAATTACAGTCGGTAAATCGAAATGGGCAGCTGAAAAAAAAAAACGAATGAAAAACGTACTTTTTAGCATTGGGGAGTGATGGAGAGAACCGGAGATAGAGAGAGAAAATAGACGTAGAAGTATAGAGTAAATGTAAGAGGCGCGTGAGGCGAAACGAAGGAGTGTGAGACCGAAAATGCCGTTCTTTGTTTTTTATTTATTTTATTTCCTCGGAATTAAGTTGAAGCGGAAAAGAAGAGAAAGAAAAACAAATATAGTCTCTGTAAATTAACTATAGGTAAATCCGTGAGTTGCGCTTGCACACCACCCGTTCAGTTTTTACCCCTCAGGATACAGTTCACTCATTTAACACATGACAACTTCCCTTCTCTAGGGTCCACGCAGGTAAAATTTGAAAATCCTGTTAAAAGTCTTCACAATCCCTCTTCAAGTCTCCCATGTGAAAAAGTGAAGAATGTGACCTCTTTTTATGTTTAATATAAATATGTCAAGATCACGAAAAGTTATTAATTAATAAAATTATTATTTAATTGATAAATAATAATTTATTAATTAATAAAATATTAATTTATTAAAATAATTTTTTATTTTTAAAATTTATTAAATTTAATATATGTATTGTATATTGTGATTATACAAATATTATTTAATTATCGAATTATAAATTATTATTATTTGTAATGAATAAATTATTAAAAATATCATGAAAAATGACAAAAAAAATAAAATTGAAGATGATAATTTTGTATTGAAGCTTGTCTCGTCCAAAGATGCACTTAAAAAAATAATTACATTGTATAATTTTCTCTTGATATACGATAACATTACACTAAAATTTCTTAATGTATTAAGAAAAATTAAAAACGAGGTATAAAGAGGCATAAATTTTTTTTAAAAAATAAGTAATATTTGAGTCATAATACAAAGCCTTCTAATTAAGTTATGTATATATATAATTTTGATATAAAAAAATTATTAATTTATATATCGAGTGAGATTTATGTATTTTTTTTAAATATATTATCTTATAAATTTAAAAAATTATTAATTTATCATGTTAATCTCAAGTTAATATCAATTAAAAATTTCACTGTATATAGACGTTGAGATATTTGCCTTGCGCTTGAAAAATTTAACCGACCTTGTTATTCTCTCATATTCCTAAAATACCCCTCTCTTCTTTTTTTTCCTTTACCTTGTTTTTTTATTTTTACGGTTATTGAAACAATTGTGAAAATTATTACCGTTTACAAGCGTAAGAAAGTAGGTAAGCCAACCATTTTTAATAGAATAATGATATAAAATATGTTGACATTAATGAACAAGTGGACAACGAAATTAACTACGATTTTCTCGTGTTTTTTTTTGGTAGTAGATTATCGTGCCTTAAATGAAAAGATTAGTGATGAATGTTTAAGCACGTCTCTGCATGGAAAATACGACTAATTCATGACGTATTTGTCAAACGCAAGAAAGCAAATTTGGTATAACTAAGTTGTTTACTAGTAAATATTTTCAGCTTATCTAATTACATTTCCGCTAATATATCAAAAGGACTTATATAAACAATATTGAATAATATGTTATTAATGGCTGTGTCCCGTTGTTTTATTATTAGTTTTTAATTCATTGGCTCAAATACTTTGCAATAAGTGGTACGTTATTTCTACTAAAAAAATAGTAGACTAGAAGTAATAAAAGAGAAATACCCTTTCTCTTTTTTTTTTCCCTAAATATTACTTTCACATAACCTATTCCTTTATTTAAAAAAACAAAAAAAGAAAGAAAGACAGAAAGATTTCCACCGTTGAATAGGATTGGTATTCCATTTTACTATTGTATAGTTTGACTAGAAGGTAGGAAAGAGAGGTTTTCGCAGATGGGATCTACCTTTATAAGAACCGTCCTAATAAAAAATGGGACTAGAAGTTAGTAACGAATTAATTATGTTTCCTCGTAAGAGCTTCTCCGTAAAAGCTGTGTTCCATAACCCATGAACGGGCTCAGGCTCAAGATTAAGAAAATTAACTCTCCAATATGTATATAGATATGTGTATATATATGCAATAGATTCCTAACCCCATAGGCCAAAAGCTTGATCTGGGTTTGCGTACCTCACCTCATCTTTTCACCTGTCCCTCTTGTTTCACTGCAGAAAACACGAGATCGATCCACCTCTCTCTCTCTCTCTCTCTCCATTTTCTGTCACTTCTTTTTTCACTTTTTCTCCCCAATTAAATTGGACAACCACCAATCTAATAATCCATTGCCCACATTACTTAGCTATATTTCCCCATTACTCAAACGGGCTGCTGACACATTTCAACCTCTCCTGTTCCCCCCCCCCTTCCTCTCTCTCTCTCTCTCTCTCAGATTTCTCTGTTTCTCGGTTGCTCTATTTAAACCATAGTATCCTTTTCTACTTTCTCATTGCCTATAGTAAAACAACTCCACAAGCTCTCTAAACATGGAGGCGAGCACCTCCCATGACCCTGAACGAAACTCCGCGTTCTACGCTCCCTTGCCAGAGCACCCCTCCTCCGGCGGAGCACCGGCCACTCGGAGTAGACCCTTGAAGGGTTTTGTAGTGATACTTGCCTCTGTCGTTTTCCTACTCTCATTGGTCGCATTAATTATTAACCAAAGCCAAGAACCATTACCAATGCCCAACAGGGTCCCGTCAGCTTCTCCCACGTCAAAACCTGCGTCGTTTTCAGAGGCGGAGCCAAGAGGGGTCGCTGAAGGTGTCTCAGCCAAGTCAAATCCATCTCTTTTGAACGAAGTTTCGTTTAATTGGACCAACGCTATGTTTTCTTGGCAGAGAAGTGCCTACCACTTTCAGCCTCAAAAGAATTGGATGAATGGTAGGTAACTAAGGGCTTTTTTGTTTTGCTTTTGCTAACTAAGGTTCTAAATCACGTTAATTTTAGTTTAATGAGGTTTCTATGTAAGGAAGTTAGGTGTATATTTGCGCTTTTTGACTTCCTTCCCAAATTGCAAATCTTATCTTTAAATTATGTTTTGTTTTTTTGTTTGCTTCCTAATGATCGGATTTTGCTGTCTTTTCTTATTATTGCACGTTGGCTGGGGAATCTCGGTTTCCTGCTTCAGATCCTGACGGTCAGTTCTCATAACAACACTGTTGTTACTTCAATTTTTTGCTTCCTCATGACAATTTTATGTTATATGCAACGTTGTTTAAAGTGCACCCAAACTTGTTTTCATTAGCTAACAATCCTAGAGAGGAGGGCATTATTGGCTCTTTATGATTACTATTCTTCCTCAAAATTATTTAATCGAGGAGTCAGCATTATACAAAATGTTCTAATAAGGAAACAGGTTGTGATCTCAAACATTTCTTCTTTTTTAATTTTATTTTGGGGTACCTTACCCATTTTAGTTAGTCTTAAATGACAGCATAGGGGTGATCTGTCTGTGAAAGTTATCGAACAGTTCCAAAGAATTCAGTGATCAAAATCAGATAATCATTAGTTTGGACCTAAGATTTTCCAAAACTTCAACTTGTTTCCTTTTGTTTTTTGAACCAAGGCCCCATCAACCAATTATTTGTGAGAAATGCCATGTAAAATGGAACAAGAGATGCAAGAATGGAATTATGGAAATGATTTTGATGTATTTTAGAGGTACATCAGCAGTAGCAGATGAACTACCAATCAAGGGGCATGGATACATGTGGCAACGGAATAGCCTAGCGAGGCTATGTGGCCAAAATGTTAGGAAAGAATGATTACTCCTTGTAGGGGTTGCGGACCAATGAGGACTACATCAATCCAATCTGTCTTGATAATGCTTTACTCTATCCACACATGGTCCCGCCCTCCTAACTTTGTCTGCTTCTCTCGTTGAGTCATCCTTGGCAACTTCTTGATTTGCTGCAGCTGCTTGTGATTTTGGATAGAACCCGAGAGAACATGAGATGATTTTTAAATAAAAATCCATGTATAGGATAGGAGCCTTTCACTGATTCGTCATCTTGTTAACACCATATAATTCACATGGATCCTTTTACCGTTTTTTTAATTAATGTCAAATTGAATGCTACTATTCATCAAAAAAATTTTGTTTTTTCTGAATTTGACGAGTTAATGCAATAAGAGCACCATTTTATCCCTCTTACCATCTCTCCAATCCTCCTTGTAGATAAATATTATTGGAAATTTCATGCAATGCGACCATCTAACAATGCTAAGCTCATGGAAATTGTTCCTTGACCGTTTGGTCAGCAATATCCCTGACTAACCAAAAAGTTTGTTAGAATGTGATTTTTATGTTCTTTTGGTCTAAACATGTGATTTTATGTAGCAAAAATTTTGGTGGTTGCAGGTCCATTGTATCACAAGGGATGGTACCATCTTTTCTATCAGTACAACCCTGATTCAGCCATATGGGGCAACATCACATGGGGACACGCCGTATCAAGGGACCTCATTCATTGGCTCTATCTCCCACTCGCTATGGTCCCTGATTGCTGGTATGATATCAACGGTGTATGGACGGGGTCCGCCACTCTCCTGCCTGATGGCCAAATCGTAATGCTTTACACCGGCAGCACCAATGAGTCCGCGCAGGTGCAAAACCTTGCATACCCCGCCAACCTATCCGATCCCCTCCTCCTTGATTGGTTAAAGTACCCGGGTAACCCGGTTATCGTTCCCCCAGCCGGGATTGAAACCGATGAGTTCCGGGACCCGACAACAGCATGGCTCGGACCCGACGGTACCTGGCGGATCACAATCGGTTCAAGGTTTAATGAAACCATAGGAATCTCCCTGGTGTATCAAACAACAAATTTTACGGATTATGAATTATTGGATGGGGTTTTACACGCCGTTCCGGGTACGGGCATGTGGGAATGCGTGGATTTTTACCCTGTTGCAATAAACGGGTCAGTCGGGTTGGACACGTCCGCATTTGGTCCCGGAATTAAGCACGTGCTAAAGGCTAGTTTGGATGATACAAAGGTAGACCATTATGCACTTGGGACTTATGACCCGGTAACGGATAAGTGGACACCCGACAACCCGGAAGAGGATGTGGGTATCGGATTAAAGGTGGATTATGGGAGATACTACGCATCAAAGACATTTTTCGATCAGGATAAACAAAGGAGGATTCTTTGGGGTTGGATTAATGAAACTGATACCGAAACTGCTGACCTGAAAAAAGGATGGGCTTCCCTTCAGGTACATACTACTCCCTGTTTTAGGATTTATCCTTTAATTTTTTTTATTTACATATTGTTAATAAGTAATGATTAAATAAAAAATATAGATAGATAGTACTAATTAATTTGAATCAGGTGACATTGACAATTTATTAAATAGTAATATAAACCTTACACATGATTAATTTTCTAATAGAATGTTTCTAACTAGAACTTTCAGAAGACTAGTCTAAACTCCAAACTTGTAATTAATCAAATGTCAAATTTGAATTTTGCACCTTTGCGTTTTGGTTACTGCTACCAAAGGCAATCTATATTATAATATACTAATCTTAATTTTCAAGTCCATCTTGTTTATATGGTTCAAGGAAGTCCACTCATTGAACAGCCGCCTTTTATGATAAACACGTCACGCAAAAAACTTGAGCCATTATTTTCATAGGATAATATTTCCTTTAGTAACAAGCAATTATGCTCTACATTCCAAAGACCTTTGGAACAATTGATGTTTTTGACTTGTTTGATTGTGAAGAAGCAAAAATGATCTAGTAATGAATGTACTTCTATTTACTTTTCAAAGCAAAAGCAACTTGATTTTGACCCTGAAAGCGAAATATCGATTCCCCACATTTGTTTCTGCATTTTACAGACAATTCCCAGGAGTGTTCTGTATGACAACAAGACTGGAACTCATTTACTTCAATGGCCAGTGAAGGAAGTAGAGAGCTTGAGATTGAACAGTACAGTGTTTGAGGAGGTGCTAGTTGAAGCGGGATCAATTGTGCCCCTTGACATAGGCCCTGCCACTCAGGTTTTGTCAAGCAGACTAGCACTCTGTAAAGAAAAGAACTCCTTTAATTAAATCTATGCATTTTGCTGTGTAACTCTCAGTCTCACCAGCATTGTTCTTGAAAACTCTGGCAGTTGGATATACTAGCAGAGTTTGAAATAGAGTCATTGGAATCAAATACAACGGATGAAGTCAGCGATTGTGGTGACGGTGCAATTGACAGGAGCACTTTCGGGCCGTTTGGAATTCTGGTTATTGCCGATGATTCACTTTCTGAGCTGACTCCTGTATTCTTCCGCCCTGTTAATACATCGGATGGCAGTCTCAAGACTTACTTTTGCGCTGACGAAACAAGGTTTGCTTCCCTATTTGCTTTACTGTCTTCCTTTTTGCTGTTTTCAGCTAATAATAAAAATGTGAACAACCAATAATTTGTTTTATGCAGGTCTTCCAAAGCTAACGATGTCTTCAAACAAGTGTATGGAGGCAAGGTTCCAGTGCTTGACGATGAAAACTACAATATGAGGGTATTGGTAAGTGAGCAATTATGATTGATACCCTTTTTACTCTTGACTAGGTTGGAAAAAAAAGTGTTTAAATATATAATTTTTGTTAAAAAAATGTTGATTCAGGTGGATCATTCAATCGTGGAAAGCTTTGCTCAAGGAGGGAGGACGGTCATCTCATCAAGAATTTATCCAACAGAAGCCATCTATGGAGCAGCACGGCTATTCTTGTTCAACAATGCAACTGGAGTGAATGTGAAGGCCACACTCAAAATATGGGAAATGAATTCCGCCTTCATTCGTCCTTTCCCTTTTGAGGAACCATTGTAGAATGCTTCCTGCCTGCCAATACCGCATGATGCTACTCTGTTAAAATCTATGGGAAGGTGGATAGATGTCTTGGTTGCCAACAGTCCAGAAATTTTTTGGCAACCAGTATTACTAGTGTTACGTTATTTTATTTTTTGGTCGGGCTGCCATTGAGTTTATTTTGTACTTATGGTATCCCCTACTGCAGGATACTCTTGGTTTCACCTGGAAAATAAATTCATAAAATTGAGATTCTTAGTTTTCATTTTTTTTACCTCGGACTATGGCACTCAAACCTGTATATTGTTGCCTTTATTCTATCTCCTGCAAGATGAGGGCATCCAGAAAAAGCTCTTTGACCACCTGGTCTTTGGTAAGGGAACCAAATGTAATGCAAAAATCTGTCAAAGAACCCCATATTTATTGTGAAACAATAAAAAAAAATATATCTGTCAAGGAAACTCAATGGCTGTGCTCAACCAGTGCAGTAAGTAAGTTAACAGAAAAGAGGAAAATATGAGTGGTTCAAATCATAGATCGGTGTATGCCTTAGAAAGAATATCAAATTGTTACATAAGTTAAAGGTTACAAACAAATCAAAGAGAATATCATACGTTTTATTGTGGAGCTAAAATTGACATTACCAAGATACTCCCAGGAGTAGCATGAAGACTATGTCCACGAGACACTCATCCCAATCATCTTGTCTCCAAATTAGAAACGATGGCCATGTGAATGAATCAAAACTGTTGGAAACTTGTCTTTTCACTCAAAACTAGTTGCAGAAAAAGAACTTGTGGCACTTAATGTTGGATTGTTTCGAAGTCGTGAAGTCAAAATCTTTTGTGATATGAGCAACTTCTTCTGGGACCTGAATGGGTCGTCCGTCGGTTAAGCTAAGCCCTTAACTAGCCCAAAAGTTATGCAAGTATCTGTCAGGCCCAAATTAAGAGCATACATTCTAATTCTAGCACAGAAAGAATAATGTTACACAACCTTTGCTACATTCCAATATCTGTTTTTTATTGCCTCACTCCTAGTCATGCATGACCAGGCTACCCTCGAATGTGGCGGTTTCGACCGTTAGCTAATGTGAAGTCTTGTGATTAAACAAATATATTTTAAAACAAAATTTAGCTTTGTTTCAAGTGCTTCATCATATAGCAGCTGGATCTGTTTTTCACCCCCACATTTCCTCTAGTTGTAGGTTCAATGCAGCCAATTGCTGCTTATCTAAGCAGGAATCTCTGATCAGCTCCAACAATATTCTTTATGTTTTTGGGTATTTTAAGGAAGTTGCTTTTGGATCAGTTAGTGTAAACATCTGCCCAACATCACATGCATGGTCTTTTTTCTTAGAGAAACCCCCATAGGCAATATAGCACTCATCCTTTTCTCTTCTCTTTTCCGGGGAATTTCTAGAGAGGAGTTTGGATTTTATGATAAATTCTTCCTACAACTAGGATTTCCATTTTGCGGGATCCCAAATGCTGCCCTCGTCTTTTGTGTGCCGTGAAATAAGGCACCATAAGTGATCATTAATCACTATTAAAAGGGGATTTGAGAGCACATCTTCAGCATTATTAAACCAAATACTTGATCCTTGTGTTTCAAGACAAAAAGTGTTGCATAAGACGCATGTGCTAGTTAGTTGTCGCCTCCATCCAAGATGTCAAAACCGGCGCAAGACAACATTTTCAGATTTAAATAATACTGGCTGCTCTCCTCATCGGAGACTTAAAAAGCTGTCTTATCCAATCCACACCCAATACTGAGGGAAGGGGACGATAGCTGTTTTGTCTAGTTTCTTCAGCCGTTGTGGGTTGATTAAGAAGGTTCCTTGTGTCCCAACCCAATTAACTCTTCATACTCAATTTCAGGCGTTTCTTCTGGAAAAATTAGATATATACATAAATTGTCTTTTAAGTATATGTTTTTATTTTGTAAAGCCAATGTCAACCCATGGCAAATGATTAAATACGATTTTTGGGTTATGATGATAGTTTGAAATATGTATTGACATAGAATTTCCATTGAGTAAAAAACAAGTAATAATCTGTAATGGTAGTAAATTAATTACTGTGACACGTAATGATCAACATCACGTTTGGGCAATTAGATGCTCCTTTTTATTTTACCTTAAACAATTGATCAAATGTTTTTCCTTTTTTTCTTTTTCCTCTTCTTAAAGAGAGGCTACACAATCAAAGTTGAAATCAAGGAAAGGGCAAGCATCGGGTTTCAAACTAAGTAAGAAATCCAATTTCCAAATAAAAAAAATTTCTGCCCTACTTCGATTACAATGCCAGTCAAATGATGGTTGAGTCCTTCAATCGAGATGGAAAATTCAAGAAATGAGAATTTAAATAAATAAAGATATTTAGAGTGAACAGTCTGTCTATTCTTTACATAAAGCAATGGTGCTTGGGAGGAAGTAAAATCTCGAAAAAAGTCATTATGTGGAAAGGAATTTTGTGATATGGAAAGGTAAATTATTCAAAGCAAGTGAATCCTTATCGTATCAATGCCTAAAAGGAAATGAATCTTCACTAAAGTTGCCTTAAGATCTGATCTTCCATTTGGTCCATTTTTACTATTTTCTTTGACTGTCATTTGACTAATCAACTTACCATATTAAACCAAATATTGTTAAGAACCATTTAAATTTCTCCCTTCCAAGAAAATAAAATGAAAAAAAAAAAGAAAGAAACTGTAAAAACTAATTAAGAAGTTACCATTATTATAATAAATTTGGGATGACCGGATGGGGGTTAACAAAATAATGAAACTGAAACAAATAAAAAGAAAAGAACTTTAGAAATGAAAAGCTATCATAATTTCCATCCTATTATTACAACTAAATATTAATTGTTTGTCCAAAGAAAAAGAAAACTATAATATTACGGTTTTTTTTTTCTGAAATGAAGAATGGGGATTTGGAATGGTACTGTTTGAAATGCTTGGGTGCTGTTTAATTTAATTACATAATGTTCAAGGTTAACTTATCCTAACAAATCCCAACTACCCAAAAATTGGGATTTAAAAGTGTGGCTTAACATATATAACAATATATAATTTGATAGTGGTAGAAGTTGGAGTATTCAATGACCTTTGAAAGAGAAAGTGATCTTGGAGGTATTATCCAAATGAAATAATGGTAATGCTGTGTTCATAGAAATCTCTATGAGAAATCAACTCTGAAATGATGTATAATTAAGAAAGAAAAGTTCATTTCATATTCCATTTTCAGAAAATGCATCAAGAGGTTCACGAACAAATATTATACTTGTAACATTATTATTTATTGGATAATTAAAGGGCACTCATCAACAAGTCGTTCTGTGGATGTCTGAATCTTTTCTGTTAGGAAAATGACCTCCATGAGTGCTATGAAAGTTGTGCAAGCAAACATGAGTGTTGACCTCCATGCTTTTTATTGCTAATGCACATTAGTTTGATTTTTAAGAAATTTCATATGTTAACTGCGCAGGCTTCTTCTTTAAGCTAGATAAATAAACTTTTAATTGTTACTAAGCTTGATAATTTTAATTTAAAAGATTCTTTTGGAGCTAAATTTCAAATATGCCGGCACAAATAAAGAAGTTTGGATCGATGATATTTACTAAAGTTTTTATGTTCCGATTACCAATGTTGAGCTCGGGTGGTATCTTATAATTAAATTACATACTATCACGTTTCACACTAGTTTCAGTCATCACTAACTGATTCTAATTCAGACTCATCTTCCTCTTTATTTTTACCATACCATTAGCTATGGAAAGGGGAAAAAAGGATGAAAACTTAGGCAGCGGATAGTATCCAAACCCATGATATAAGGTGGGAATAGTGTTAAATGGGCTAACTTTCTGCTCCCATTTTCCATCCATTAAAATGAATTTTCTGGTCAACAAAACTTAACTGCAATTCCTAAACCCCAAATATCAATTAATGCTGGATGCAGTGAATTGGTTCGTCAATTGATCATTATGATCCAAGTTTCCATTACTTTTTAGAGCATTAAAACTTGACAAAAGAAGAGGAATATGAAGCATCCATATCTGGAAACAAATGAGAAATGATGATTCAATGGGGCCATTGCTTTTGCTTGCCTAAAACAAACTTCGGCCAACTCAGGACAAAAACGCGAATACTGTTTCCAGAATTGCAAAAGTGAATGGGAACAAAGAATTCCAGGAGCGAGGTGGTGGCCTGGTGGGGGTGGTGTGTGAGACCACCAAAGAGAGTGGATTAAGGAATGGGAAAGAGAGCAAAAGGGGCCTTTGAATAATCGGAAAAATGGCGTGGGGCCCTTGTGGAGTTAGGTGGGGCCTCGGGCCTTGCATGTGAGGCTGACGCTTTCTCAGGAAAATCTGAACGTTAGGGTTGAGCAAAGGGAAACAAAATCCTCATTTATTAATGGTGAAAATGAAGCGCGAGACGCCCGAAACTCGTGCACTTGATTGTTGCCTTGACTAGTGACTACGGCCTGTGTGTGTCTCTCACATTTCCTCATGCCACCGGCTGCTGCCGGTCAAAGGATACAGGGTATAGCTAAATGTTTTCCTTCCCCACTTCAATTATGTGTTAGTAATTACTTCATAAACTTGTTTTTACTTCGTTGGGGTCAAAAAAAAATTCTAGTAGTATTTAGGTAATTTATTTGCATTTTCTTGGGTGTTTGTATTTTTTAATTTAAATAAAAATTTATAATTTTTTTAAAATTCACTTCATTATAAAAAAAATCATATCAATATCATATCAACATAAATATATCAAGTCAATATAAATAAAAAAATTAATAACGTTAATTATTTGAGTGATATTATCAATTTTAATAAATATAAAAAATTTAATTGTTATAAATTATTATATAAAAATCAAATTTACTATTTTAACAAAATATATAGATTAATTACATAATTTAACTTAAATTTTTAATAAAAAAACTTAAATGTTAGATTAAAATAGTTAAGACCATCAATCGGTTTTGGAGTTTGATCATTACATTCACGTGTCATGTGTGATGTACCTAATTCTGATAAAAACGGTTTTAAACTTATTGTACAACTTGGCAGGCAAAATAGGTCTCCCCACTCCCGAATCCTAAATACACTACTCAACCAAGAAAAAGAGAAAAAAAAGAAAACCCTTACAATGAAATTGCCAGACACGTTAATAATGTTTGACAAACCGGTTAAGGGCGTAACCGGTGGTAAGAGATTGACAAAATTTTTCTACGATAGGGGAGTGTGCTATAGGGCGACCCTGTGTGCTTTGTTGTTTTCCCACTACATTTATTTTTCCATACACAAATATATACAGAGCCGCTCTTTCTCTTTCTCTACCTTGTCTTCATTCGTTTTCTCTCTTAATTTTAGTATGTAAATCACATAAATATTCCTTCTTGATTTGCTTCCTTCTTTCATTTCTCTCAAATCCAATTCCTTTGCAACAAAGAAAAGAAATTTTATGTGACATGGCTCAGCTTCGGGTGTCTCTGTTTCTTTCGATTCACATTGCTCTGCTTGCAAGTCTCTGTTTTGCTGATGACCCTTATGTCTTCTATGATTTCAAACTCTCTTACATCACCGTCTCCCCTCTTGGTGTTCCTCAACAGGTTAGTTTTCTCAAAACTCCCTGTCTCTCTGTTTCTTTAGTATAGACGGTTTTTTTTTTGGTATCTGTTTGTAGCCCTCTTAGTTTTCATTTTATTTCTTTGGATCAAAAAAACATGTTGTTTTTCAAGGCTAATATTCTTAGCATGTAATGGAATTTGCGCTTCATTTTTGTACAGTTAAGGGGTGGTAAATACTGGGGTTCAAATTTTTTTTGAAGTACATCAGAGGGTCTAAGATCGTTACTTTATAGGTCATTTAATTTTTTGTGAATCTGCAAGTGCTATTGGAGTGTTAATCAACTGTTGATGATTTTCTAATATTATCATTTTTGTGCTCTTTTACCTCTTTATCATGTATCTTTTTGTAGGGTGTTCTCGTTCTTTATTAGCTTTTTGAACGTAAGTTTAATCCTTGGTGATGGTTCAACTGTTATAGTTATGGCTTTGGACCAAAGGCCTTGTCTATGTGTTTAGAACTAATATTTTCTGGGCATTTGTATTAAATGTTCTTAGGGGCCATTTTAGTTTTGGTTGAATCAAATGTTTAGCTTTGTGCGATAAATTTTTTCGTTTTCTTCTATAAACTTCATTCTTCTATAATGTTTTGAAATGTTGGTGAACTCATTCGAGTGGTTTGGCAAGGAGGGTGGTAAATTTGAGTTTGGTGAAGCGTCACAAATAATTTCCTGAAATTGTCTTTTGGAATTTTGTACTAGCAATAAGGGACTTGTGATCCAAAATTTTTTCAAATCAGAAACTGGGATATGGAAATGCCAAGTGGGTAAAAGTTCAATTCACTTTACTTATTTGTAGTTCTTTGGTTTGCAGGTTATAGCAGTCAATGGGGCATTTCCTGGTCCTGTTGTGAATGCCACAACAAATTATAATGTGGCTATTAATGTTCACAATCAATTGGATGAAAATCTTTTGATGACTTGGTAGGTTTGTATATAAAATTTTTGTTCTTCTTCCTTTTCAATATTTTTTGTTGAAAGGGATTTTGTGAAATTTTTATGGTTTTTACAGGCCAGGAATTCAAATGCGGCGAAATTCATGGCAGGATGGTGTTCTCGGTACCAATTGTCCAATTCATCCCAAAAGGAATTTTACTTACCAATTTCAAGTTAAGGATCAGATTGGGAGCTTTTTCTACTTCCCCTCACTAAATTTTCAGAGAGCATCTGGTGGCTTTGGTCCCATTATTATTAATAACCGGAACATTATTGCAATTCCTTTTGGCCAACCGGATGGTGATGTTGTCATCATGATTGGTGACTGGTATACCCGAAACCACACGGTTAGTATCTGATGAACATGGACAGTGAAGTTCTTTTTCGTTGTTGGAATTTAATAATTGATACATTCTTCTTTTAGGCACTGAGAACAACTCTTGACTCTGGTGAAGATCTTGGGATGCCAGATGGAGTTCTCATTAATGGGAGGGGACCTTACAGATATAACACTACTCTTGTACCTGACGGTATTGAATATGAAACGATTAATGTTGATCCAGGTATAATTTTCTTTGGCATTGATGATAAAATTTTTTATGATATGTGATCTTTTGCACTGTTCAAACATGTTTGCTTTGTTTTTCTTATCATTTGGATAAATCGTATGATACATTACAGTCTAATTTTCAAACTTCTATTCTAACGTTCAGGCTTATTAAAATTGAAAGATCTCACCATTTTGCTTCGGCATTTCTTGAGCTCCATAAACTTTTTTAATAAATTACACACCCTTAAGCTACAAATTTCACACGTCTACATTTAGTTGTTGATAATGTTTAATGCAACATCAGTAGTCATAGATACAGGTTTTTCCTGTATGAAGTCTTAATCTGCAATGTAATTATGTTTTGCAGGAAAAACTTATCGCTTTCGTGTACATAATGTTGGGATATCTACTAGCTTGAACTTTAGAATTCAGGGCCATAATCTGCTCTTAGTGGAAACTGAGGGATATTATACAACACAACAGAATTTCTCTAGCTTTGATATCCATGTGGGACAGTCATATTCCTTTTTAGTCACCATGGATCAGAATGCAACTACTGATTACTACATTGTGGCAAGTGCTCGGTTTGTGAATGAATCAGTTTGGGAAAGAGTCACAGGTGTGGCCATCTTGCATTATTCCAATTCAAAAGGACCAGCAACCGGTCCTCTGCCTGTTCCACCAAGTGATATTTACAACCAATGGTCAGCAATGAGCCAGCCAAGGGCCATCAGGTTTGTGCTCCAATATTGAAAGCTTAAGTATATTATAGCTATTCGTTCTTTCTTTTTCTTAAGAAACTTGCAACCGGCTCTTTTTCCCTTTAGTATGGCTGTGTAAAATTTTTCTTTAGTTTGGCTGAAAACTTCCCTGAATCGATGCATTTTAAACTGTTCTCTGATGATTAGGCAAAATACAACTGCAAGTGGAGCTCGCCCAAATCCACAAGGCTCTTTTCACTATGGGTCAATCAATGTGACTGACACATATGTATTGCAGAGCTTCCCTCCAGTTACCATTGAGGGCAAGCTTCGTGCGACACTAAATGGTATATCTTTTGTCAACCCTGATACACCAATCAGGCTGGCTGACCTGCACAATGTAAAGGGGGCTTATAAGCTGGATTTCCCCAATAAGCCGCTTAATAGAACTCCCCGGGTGGACAGATCTGTAATTAATGCTACATACAAAGGGTTTATAGAGGTTATTTTGCAGAATAATGACACCAGAATGCAGAGCTTTCACATGGATGGCTATGCATTTTTTGTGGTTGGGTAAGAATCTTATACATATGTGTCAAATTCTGAACAAATTCTTGACTGCTGTTGATTTGTGGTGTTTAAAACTATTTTATTGGTGTTTTGATGCAGAATGGATTTTGGAGTGTGGACTGAAAACAGCAGAAACAATTATAATAAATGGGATGCTATTTCTCGCTGCACAACAGAGGTATGTTATTCTAACAAAAACACTTCAACCTTGTATGCTACAATGGCAAGTGCTTATTTGTCTTTTTAGCCTTTGGAGATTTGATTTTGTAGCATTAAAAAAAGCACAGCTTGCTGTTCACTGTTTCCCTCTAATTATCTTTTTGTATAGGTTTACCCTGGTGCATGGACAGCAGTCCTTATCTCACTTGATAATGTTGGAGTATGGAACCTTAGGGTGGAGAACCTGGATAGATGGTATCTAGGCCAAGAGACTTACATAAGAATCACCAATCCTGAGGAAAATGGCGACACAGAAATGGCTCCACCGGCTAATGTTTTGTATTGTGGTGCCCTTCAGAGCTTGCAAAAGTATATCTGAAACCTTTTCTAAAAGTTCTATTGCTCCTTTCCTGTCTTTCGTAATGGGTGCTTGTTTGTATTTGCAGGGAATCACAAAGCTCTTCTGCAAAGACATTGCTCAGTGGGAACTCCAAGTTGTTGACCATTTTGGTGGTCACAATTTTAGCTTCAATTTTCACTTTTAGCTGAATGCTTCTGCCCATTGTAGGAAGCTGATAATGTAGAGGCATCTTTATTTTTGTTGTTGGAGGGATGTGTGCCTGTAAACAGTTATTTGTATGAGAAAAATTGATACTTAGATTAGGAGTGCAAGTTCCCTCATGACACACTTTTTTGGTGTTAAAAAATTTTTCTTTTCCCTTTAGATATCCACCTTGTTGTAATTTAGGTCACTGGGAATCCATCATTCTTATGTACTTCAATTCACATACTGAAGATGCCTAACCCATTTTCAATATCATTGGACGTCATGCTTGAATTTATTGTATCTTTCTTTGTTAAAATTTTTGCCTTCAATGCCTCCTGAATTGATTTATTGATTAGAAGGCCCTTTAAGTTTTATAAACAGTGCTATTATTTGATTTAATAATGATTAGAACGATGCTAGTGAATATTATTCCATGTGATAATATGATTAGGTTTTGGGCAGACATACCCCCCATTCATATTATTTGTCGTTCTGTCTTGATGCTGTAATCAAGCAGAATCCATATAAGAAGGAATTTGTTCTCTTAATAAAAGATTAAGGTACTTATGATGATTGATTTTAACTGTGGTCTATTGATCATGCCTTTAATCATGGAGTGGTGGCATCATACTCTTCACTTGGGTTTCTTACTGGATGGATTAACCAACGATTTTACTAAAAGTGCCTCACCAAAGTAACTTTTATATGGATTTTGGGATTGTGAGGATTAAGGAGATTCTTCCGAACACTAATTAAGAGCAAAATCTAGTAAATGTGATTCTGTGTTTTGGCTAACAGGGCATCCGACAGTAATCGGATAGCAAATAATTAATGTCCCAGGCATCATAAAGAGAGCCGTGTCGGATTTCCAGCCCAAAAAAGTCTTTCTTGTGATGCCATTGCCTGCTATTTGAGGACCTCGAGTATTTGTGAAGGTTTTAAAACTTTTCTTCCCTTTCTCCCACAGTGCAATTTCTCTCTTGATCCAGAGCCAATATGCAGGGGAGAAGCATAAACTTAAGCTCCGTTGGATCCTGCGCTTCTGATCTTTGCTTAGCTTCACAAACAATGGGGACCATAATTGAAGGAAACATCAATAAAATAACTAAGTCAATGGTTGCTTTCTTTGTGGCTTGGAAACATTCATTATTACATTGATAAGTTAATTTAATGGTTCTCTTCCTTGACAGTCTTTCTATTCTGTTTTGCTTTTAAAAATTATTTATAAATTCTCTCTTCATCCTAACCATCTCCGGAGAATATCTTGATGGAGATTTTATTATCCTCTCATGGTGGAGGGAGACAAGAAGTGGCTTTAAAGTTTAAACTGTTGAAAGAATAATCTGAAATTGGTTGAAGCAGGCCAAAGCAGTTGGGAGCTGAGAAAGAAGCAACGGCTAGTTGAAGGAGTTTTAAGAAGAAAGTCAAAACGTCATCGTTTCACAATCATTAAATCAAGAATTGTGAAACGCATGAGTAAAGGGTCATTTTATGTTAATGTTTCTTTTCTTAGTTTCTATATGACTTGAGTCTTTGTGGTTTTAGTTTTTTTATTCTAAACGACTTGTAAACTCATCGTTTTGGTTCAGCATCTATGCTTCTGTTGTGACTGTTGTCTGGAATGCTAAGCTTCTCTGATTTCAGCAATGTCAGCTAAGTTAGTTATGTGTGAATCTCGAGGCTACATCTAAGTTGAGAGTAGTTTCTTTTAAATTTCAAATGTTTGTATAAATACTCAGTTGAACATGAACAAATCAGTTTTTGCATTTTAAATATTAAAAATCTTCTTCTTCAGTCTCTGTTTTTTTGGTTATTTTGTTCATTGCTTTGATAATTCTTCGATTCTGTACATGACATCGGAGCCTACTTTATATGTCAAGGGCATTAGTGATTCAGTTCAGTTGATAGTGACCTTATATGTAGATGATCTATTGATTACTTCCAGATGTTGTATGTTTACAAGAATTCAAAACACAGATGATGTTGGTGTTTGAGATGACAAAGTTGGGGGAGATGACAGATTTGGGGGAAATGTCATACTTTCTGGGGATGAAAATTCTACAAGAACCAAGACAGATTTGTCTGCATCAATCAAAATATGTTAGAGACTTACTGAAGAAGTTCAATATGAAGGGTTGTAAAGCTGTAAACACTCCACTAACTGTTTGAATTCAGTTAAGCAAGGATGATGGTTCAACTAAGGCAGATGATTCACTGTATAGGAGTATTATTAGTTCTTTGCTGTATTTGTCAGTAACAAGACCAGATATTATGTTTGCTACTTGTTTGCTGTCTAGATTTATGCAAGCTCCTTTAGTGATTCACTTTAAAGCTGTAAAACGAATCTTAAGGTATGTGAAAGGTACTTCTGATTTTAAATTGATTTACTTGAAGGATGAGAGTAGTGGTCTTCAAGGGTTCACTGATAGTGATTAGGCAAGATCTGTGGATGACTCTAAGAGTACAGGAGGATTTTGTTTTTCACTAAGAAGTGCTGTTTTTACCTAGGCTTCAAAGAAGCAAGAAATTGTAGCTTAGTCCTCTATTGAGGCTGAGTATATAGCAGTTGCAGCAACTACTAATTAAGCTAAATGGTTAAGAAAGGTGTTGTTAGATATGGGATTCATTCAAAGGAAAGGAACTGTTATACATGTGGATAATCAGTCAACTTTTACAATAACTAAAAACCCTGTTCATCATGGTCGTACTAAGCACATTCGAGTGAAGTTTCATTCTATCAGAGAGTATGTTAAGGATCAAGAAATTGAACTTGTTTACTGTTAGACAAGTGATCAATTAGCAGATATATTTACTAAGGGTCTTAATAAAAGAAGGTTTGAATTACTTCAAGCAAAGTTGGGAGTTCACCAAATTCCAAATCAAGGAGGTGTGCTGAAAGAATGATTTGAAATTGGTTGAAGCAAGCCAAAGCAGCTGGGAGTTGAGAAAGAAGCAACGGATAGTTGAAGGAGTTTTAAGAAAAAAGTCAAAATGTCATCATTTCACAATCATTAAACCAAGAACTCTGAAACGCATGAGTAAATGGTCGTTTTATGTTAATATTTCTTTTTTTAGTTTCTATACGACCTAAGTCTTTGTGGTTTTAGTTTATTGGTTCTAAACGACTTGTAAATTCGTCGTTTTGATTCAGTATCTATGTTTCTATTGTGACCGTTGCCTGGAATGCTAAGCTTCTTCGATTTCAACAATGGCAGCTGAGTTAGTTATGTGTGAATCTTGAGGATAAATCTAAGTCGAGAGTAGTTTCTTTGAATTACAAATATTTGTATAAATACTCAGTTGAAATAAACAAGTCAGTTTTTTGCATTTCAAATATTAAAAATCCTTTTCTTCATTCCTTATTTTTCTAGTTATTTTGTTCATTGCTTTGATAATTTTTCGATTCTCTACATAAACCAGATAATTTCTTTTTGCAATGTAATATATATTACAGAATCAACGACAGGCAATTCAAAGGTTCAAACAGATGAAATAATTGTAGGGTTGTTGAGGGAAAGCAAATTAATCCTTCACATTCTATTAAGCATAGATGATTAAGTTAACCAACCAAAATAATAATGGCATCTTAATGATTTATTGTACTCCACCCCGAAGTGGTCCAATAGTTTCCCAGCATATACCCCAAGTGGCCTCCTAATCCTTCATAGTTGTTGGGATCTCAGTGCTTGATTGCCTAATTAAATTAAACAGAAGTCAAGTTTACCAGTCCAAGATCTCCTTAGTTACCTCTCAGTACACTCTTGAAGCAATTTTTGGGTCCAGATGCTCCCTGGTGGGACAAGATAGGTTGGGAAAACACTTTCAATTAATAAAGCAGATGGAAGTGATGAGTTCTTTGGTGATCTATGAACAAACTTAGTCTTTAGGTAGCTTTTCCTGAAAAGAAGAGTAGCTTGCCTTAATGCTTCGAGATAGAAGTATACTGGTACTTATACTTATTTCCAGACCCAAAAGATTATACTCAATGCATGTACACAGTGTTTTAGATTCTCGCATGCAATATATCAAGGGACTAAGTAGGGTTTCGAAGCAGACCAGAAATAATAGTGATAAGAAGCAGTATGGCAGAGAAAAGGTTTGGTGGGGAAAAGTTCTTGGAAGTTTTGGATATGTAGGGAGAAAGATGGGACATAATATCAGTCACATGGACTTTGTTTTTAAATGGTTCCTAAATGATGTTTTCTTTCCTTCTTTCACAAACAACATATTAACATAACCTTAATTATTCCTTCTTTTAGCATGTGCTCTCCTTTATTTGTTTCATGCGTATGGGCACACCCATTTGACTTTGCTCAGACCCTGTCTCTGATTTGGTTGATTTTAGCAGCCAAAACCCTCAGTCTGAAAGACGGAAATATGCACCACAAAATAGTCAATGAGAATAGCTGACTCTTCCAGTATGTTTTTTTTATTAAAACCTAGGATTCCTTGTTAACTGAATGCCCATTTCCATGTCTCTTTCTCTCTCATCTGCAGTATGAGTTGAGAAAAACGAGCACAATGAGTATGTCCTTGGCAGAAATCTCATTGCTTAAAAGCGACTTTCAAGCCTTGACTACTGTACTAGTGAATGGGTTCTTTTTGTAAATGTTTCAACACAATTCACAGTTCAAACTACTCTAGCCTTCTACAGAAATAAATTTCATGGCAGAGTACTCTTTTTTTGTTTCTTTATATATCACTTTATTAGTACTCCACCAAATAAGCAGTCTTGCTCGATTCCTTTGCTATTCGTTATTCTTTGGCACTTCCTGATCATTCTCTGCCCTGTCTTGCATTCTCTCCACCTTCAGTTGAACCACCAAAAGGTAGGTTACTGGTTCTTAGTTTTACTCTGCATGAAATCATTTCTGTAAGTTCTCATAAATGCTTCTGCTATATATCCTTCTTCTCATGTTTTGCTTTTCAAAGGTCTTCCTGGTAGCAGAACAAGAATATTTTGGGACTTTTGAATGCTTTTGAGGATGAGTTCAGAGTTCAAAGGTCAGAGTTCATGGCTAGTACTTCTCTTGGAGGTCTCAAAATTTGCTTTTCATACTCATGTTATGCTTTCCGAGTCGCTTTTGGCCTCTAGTTTGCTATTAAGGCTATAAAAAGTACTGTATCATAACATTTGGATCACTGCCATATAATATCGCCTACATTGGTTAATATACACGTTCTTCCTCTCTGTGTGATGGTGGAGATTGCTAGTGTCTAAAAGATCAGGCAGCTCTCTCTACCATTAATCTTAAATATGGGAAAGAAAGTAGCAATTAATCTTTTATTCTGTCTTAGGATATTACACTTTAGCAGAAACCTAGCCAGCACTAGAAACTTGACTTCCAGTAATGCTGCCAGCTTTATAGTTTGGGTGATTGAACTATATTTGAGTGCCTTCTACGCTTGAAAAGAATTATACGTACGCATAGGTGTGCCTCATTTGCCAGACTTTCCAGCAAAGCATTCAAGTAATCATTTAGTTAGCATTCTCGTGATGCATATATATTCTGCAAAGTGGTTTCAGTCTATTGTTTCCTTGAAGTTTAGATGATATTTTTAATAGAAGCTGAGACATTTTTCGTGGTCCCATAAGATGTTTGTCTGATATATATATAGCCTTGAATATCTAAATACATATTAATTGGAAGCATGCACCACCATGCTTGCTGCATATTGCATCTGCGTGCACACAAAAGCCATTTCATTACTTTATGTTCCATTGATCAGTACGAGTTGCAAGTATTTAAATTTGCTTTTCTTATAATCTTCTCGACCAGATCATAAAATCCAATACAAACAGTTGATTAAGGGAGAAATAACTAGAGAAGAAAGTGGCAAAGGGAAGTTTTTCTAACACTATTTCATTAACATAAACGTGTATATATATATCTGATCAACTGCCAGGTCGATCAATGAACAATGCCTCTGGCTGTTATACATGAACCGTAGGCCATAATAAAATGCCTTTACAATCAAACAACAATGCTGTAATTAACTCAATTCCTCACAGCAACACTCCACCTAGCTAACAATATTTCTTCTTGCTAGAAACAAGATTCTTTCACTGACTAATTTTTTCGATACTATTAATTTAATACTATGAGCTAGGAGCTCAACAGTTAAAGTTAAGCTGTTTTTTTTTTTAGATGTTTTATTATGTACAGAAAATTTAAATCATAAGTTTCCTCTTTTTTTCTTCTTTTGAAATTGAATATCCTACGATCAGTACCATATATACTGTCGAAATAAGTTTAAACAAAGGACCGGTCACTTCCACAGATCAATCTGACAACTGGATGTTGATGTTGATGCATTTTCCGGTACCATTTCTTGCTTGTTCAGGTGTCTGCTGAGCAAATTCGTCTGCTCCGATGAATGGAAGACATTATTGGCCGCTGAAGCACTTAAGTAATTATTTTCCTTGGCAACATCTTCTTGACTGAGCTGAGAAGCAACAAACTTGTCAAGAACGCGCCAATCTGTCAATTGATCCACCGCTTGCGCATTGCTGCTGTTACCGTAGAGCGCATGCAAGTGTTGCTGATCATGAGTTTGTTGAATATGATCTTCCTGACTTAGGGTTGAAGACTGTAGAGTGCTGGCATTGTTCATGTCTAGGCCATATGCAGCCATGGAATTGCAGGTTACTGCACCGGCCGGTGTCTGGAGTAGTTTTGGGCTCTCTAGAAGAGGTAGCTGGAGGTAATGCTCATGGGGGACATGGTATTGCAAATCAAGCTCTTTCTTGCAGGAATACGGAATGTGGTAAGCCATGTTAGACTGGGATGTTTGCTTTGGTGAATCTAGATCTGGAATGAAAGAGACTTGATCATCATACCAACATGGAGATTCATGCTCACTGACTTTGCGGATAGTTGCTATTCTCTTCTTGAATACCCTACACACAGCCCATCCTTCTTCCTGCTTCATTCAGATAAAAAAAAAAAACAGAAAAAGAAAACAACCAAATTAGTAATTTTGCATATAGTTTCAATTTCATCATCTCATAAAAGTAGAATAGGTAGATATCTACGAACTGGGTACTTTATTACAATTTCAATAGCCAAAATGTTAAGTTTAGGGGTTTCTTGCATGCATGTCGTCCTGAACTAACTATATGCTTTACTATTTCACATGTATAATTAGGACCTTACAAACATGTGTGTACTTTATCTACTCCCATATTTAGTTGAATTATTATCTAAGAACCAAAGGAAAGGGAGAGATGAAAGACTGATTCTCTTCGACATAAATATCAGGATAAGTAACACTGGACATTATCTTATGAAGAAGAAATAAAGGTCATGAAAGGTTATCTTATTCCCCACTGTAGGAGTAAAGAAGAGAACAAGCATTATAGAGTAGCAAATCCTTCCAGGAAAAAGCCAAAGCATTATGCATGGTTACATTTTTCTCTTAAGTAAATTTAAGCAATTAAGAAGACTTGCCTGTGGAGTCCCATTTTCATCAGTTTCAAGGCGATATTCATGCATAATCCAGTCTGACTTTTGTCCATTTGGGGCTCGACCTTTGTAAAAGACCAAGGTCTTCCTCATCCCAATCAAGTCATGCTTGGAATAAATAGCCTTGTCTCTACCCGTTGCTTTCCAAAACCCAGCTGCAGTGGCTCTATTTGTGCGAGTTCCAGTTGGATACTTCTTATCCTTATGGCTGAAGAAATACCATTCATTTTGCTCTTCTGTTCCTATTCTGCATAACTCTGTTCAAAGTTCAAGACATCCAATACTTAGTGTCGTTGGCCTTAACTAAATTTATCTTTCTATGATTATTTTTGAAAAAATTATGAAGTCTTAGATACCTTGAAGATCCCATGGCTCAATTTTATAGAGGTCCACATCTTTAATGACATCTAGGTCAATCCTTCTTGATGTAATCTTTTTCCTAAGGTAATAGTCCACGAGTTCTTCATCCGTGGGATGGAAGCGAAAGCCTGGTGGAACTTGTGTAAATGTATTCATTGTCACCTGCTTTAGGCCTTGAGTCCTGCAAACCCAACAGCATACTTCTTCATGATATATAATTAAGGTCTCAACTCTCAAGACTCTTTCCAGAAAAACATATGAAAAGGCTTTGTATAAAAATGGAAGAGAAAATCGTTTTATGATTTACACAACAAATCAACATCATAGACCAGCATTCTGTATTAAGAAGAGAATGCTTAAATAAAGGATTGGGCAGTTAGTATCAGCAAAACCTAGCTCTTATATATTAGTTTTTGCTTATAATAACAAATTTCAAGCATATGTTGAAGAGAAATTACTATCGGACATGAGATATACATTTTTGGTGATCATCATACACAATACACTATTGTAAATTAAGATTGTAAACTTCCCCAATTCTTTTTTTTTTTTTTTGTTCCCTATAAACACTCTCAAAATTTTTGGCCCGATTTTTTAAAGAAATTTCTTTTTTTTATCTCAGCATTTCTAAACAAATTTCTATTAATATGACTATGAAGCCTCAACCTAAAATCATGATGATATAACTAATATCGGGTTGATCAGTTATGTATATGTGTGTTCATCCCTAAACTTTAAACAACAGTAAATTTCATATTGTAATCATATATCACATAGATTGTAACATTCGTACCTAAGAATCCTTCATACATTAATGAAAACAATAGTTTCTAATTAATTTGAAGTTGCCTATTAGTAGTAATTTCAATTTGTAGAAATGGAATATGACCATAAGATAAGTCATGAGAAGAAACTAAGCGTAAGGAATCAAAAGTTTGAAACTAACATGATATTTTGTGTAATTGAAATCGATCAATATGGACAGACAATGGTATTTGTTTTTGTCATATTTCCTCTCCTTTAGCTTGAACCAATTTGATTATGATCCTACACGACTAAATGAAGAAACGTAAGAACAAAAATCTGCTCAAATAACATGATAACATGAGCATGAAGCCGAGAGCAGTTCATGAACTTGCGAGATAAGTCTGGTTTTGATGAATTAAATGAGCAGATGGTAACCTCCGTTCGTTTTTTCTTTTCTTTCTGAAACAAATCCAATACTAAAAAGCGATTTTAAAGCATGTTCCATGTAGATTGAATGGCCTACATTATAATTGATATAGATATAACTACAATGAATATCACTCACATAATGAAGACAAGTGAACAAAATCATGTTCCTTAGATTATATAACTGTGCTTTGTTTTGTTATCCCTTAAAAACAAAAACAAACATGATGAATACATATTCCTTTTTCTCAAGGCCAAAAGAGTGTATCTCAGACTTTCTGTAGGAGGAGGGGTGTGAAATAGTTTAGGTAAGATGAGAATAAAATCTTTAAATTAGATGCACTCAGCGTATCAAAGCAAAACATTTCTCTGTAGTCTGATCAGAAACTTCACATGCTTAAGCCAAAGAGTGAGGGCAAAATATCGTTTAAGCAAAAGATAGTTGTCTCATCGGTACTCTTTCAAAAGTTCATTTAACTAAATGTGAGGAAAGTCATCAATTGTCAACGTAATAATGAAAAAGTTGCATGTAATCATGATAGATTCAAGTAGTTGAAGCTTAAAAGCAAGAACATTTTGTTAACTTTATTTTTTCTTTTTTCAGCTTCCTTTGGAAAAAAGAATAAGAAAAAGAAAATCATCTAGCAGTTTTCTCATTCTTCCCTTGTTACTACGGAAATATGTTGGACAAACAGAACAAGATTGAATATAGATGAATGACGATGCAGGGAGACATGCAGTGAAGTTGAATTTACACAGCATAATGTGAATGCGGATTTGTCATGGCATGCATAAATTCTTTATGTCATGATGATGCATGTGATGGAAAAGTGTATGGTCATTGCTGGTGTAAAGTCTTGATATTGCTGAACTCACATGAAAAACGAAAGTCATGTAAGAATTAAGAGGTGTTCATTGTGGTTCTCTCCCCGAGATATTGTAGTTTGGGATGATGAAACTTAATGGAACGTGCCTGCCTTTTACAGTCTACAAAAGGTAAAACATATTAAGGGGAGAGAAAGAAGTATAGGGGAGGAAGCAGACTTTTTTTCGCTGAATGAAATATGTTAATCATGGGATTAATGCAAATTTTAATTATTCAAAAAAGGCTATATGCAGACATGATATGAAATGGATCAGAGGTCCATATTTGGTTAGCAAAGAAAAACTTGTAGATCTGCTTAAAGAAGCTTTTGGACCCAAATTCTTCCCTTAACGTTAAACCAAACACACACATAATCCAGCTAAACATTCAAGAGAAAAATATGGAATTGTCGAAAGAGGAGGGAGAGAGAGCGCTCACGGATCAAGCAACCAAGATCTCTAGCTCTTTGTAACCCACAGATCTGGGTTGATTGAATCTTCCAGCAAGAATCGAGAAAACCTTTTGTTTTTTTCTCCCAAAATATGTCGACAGGATTCTCAACTTTAAAGTATCGAAGGAGACTCCAAATTTGGACAAGAAGACAAAGACAAACAAAGAAACAAGTGCGAAAGTACCACGGTAGATATTTTTATGGCCTCGGGAATTGAACCCAACTATGTTGTCGTTCTCTCCGACAAGGCGTCCGCCTGAAAGGGTTGGGATCAAGTTGTCGGGTCGAATCCCGAGGAAGAAGAGAGAAAAAAAAGGGCAAAAAAGGGAACGGCTTGGAGGAATGGAAGAATGGAGAACGAGTAGGGTTAAATAGGAAGCAATAGTAAAAGAAAGCGATCAAGAGAGAGAAACCCTAATGATCAAGAATTGTTATATGATCTATCTTAGTAAGCTAATGTTTTTCATTATCATAAGTTTTCATTGTCTCTCACTGTCGGTTTGGAGCTAGATTGGTGCAAAAGCTTAGGGCGGGAAAAAAGGTGGCGCAAGATTGGCTGAGACAAAAGAGAGAGAGAGAGAGAAATCCTCACTCTACTGCCACCTTCACCCGCAACTGATAAAGACCCACAAGAGAGAGAGAGATAGTGTTTTTCTGTTTCATAGGTGTGCAAAGCTTTAGGTCTTGTATACCAGGGGAAAGAGAGAGATATGAGAAATAAAGGACAGAGAAAGGGGACTGTGAAGTTAGAGGAAGTAACGGAACAGACCAATCAGAAAAATTGCTGGAAAAACAGAGATGATAAAAGAAAAATAAAAATATATTGGTGGGGTGACGTAATGGAACAGCCACCAGCCAAGAAAATCCCCCCAAAAGGTCCGCTCTGTGTCTGAATGTGGCATGGTGGCCCCTCTGCTAGCCCCAACTCCATTCCTAGTCCCTTCCCATTTCCTCCCTTTCTTTCAAGTCTTAACTGTAATAAAATCACAATGATGATGTTGGAGTCACCCCTCCCCTACTCCCCCGTGGTCTCATCCATGTTCCATCACTTTTTTTTTTTGATCCGCTTAGCTAACCCTACCATATTTATCCCTCATGGACTCCACGATCTTCATTTGGCTTTATATCAATGAACATGGTTGCAAAAGTTGCTGCCTTTACCTTCATTATTGTCATAAATTTAGGCAGTACATGTGTATTATGCAATGCAATACAAAATAGAGCTTTCTTTAATACACTTCAAAGGTTTAAAAAGTGATGAATAAATAACTAAACGTCCAAAGCATTTCTGTCAAGTTACAACCTACTTTAATATATGCCATTAAACGATAGTTAATGTAAACATTCACTAATTAAACGCATCGTTTCTTGTTCTTTACAAATTGCATTCCAATAATTATACTACTTAGTAGTATAATTGATTAATTAGCGTTGAGAATTGTCGTTAACTAGTTTTAACCAGGCAAGTGTCCAAATGCTTTATGGATAACACGGTCAGCCTGACGCAAGAGTTCTTCAGAAGGAACCAGGTCTACCACACTTCAATGAGCTCATGCTCTTAAGGTAGAACAGAGTGCGATATGGCACTGGTTATAATGGTCAGATGGTGCAAGTCAAGTACCTATCGGGTTTGGTAGATGGTCTACAGTATAGGCAGAGTCGCAGTCCATATTAGTCAAGTTCTCAAGGTTTTTGTGATACAAAGGAGTCCAGTTCCAGCAGGTGTAGCAGCTGAGACAAAAGGGCAGGTCTTGTAGTTTATTGAGGAGTGAATATGGTTAGTATATGTGTCTGGATCAATCAGTGGCCTAACAGGGTATCGTTGAGTGTAGGTTGGTAACTAATGCAGCATCAAGTCTTAGGTTGATTATAGATTTGACACGGCATTCATGTAATCTCACATTCATATAATCAATGAAAACTTTACTTTTCAAAAAAAAAAAAACTTGCATAGATGGAGTATAAGCTTTGGGATAGAAATGAAGTAGTTTTTCGGGTATTCGGGTTCATGTTGTTTTTGTTATCTCTAATTGCATGTATAAACATTGGGATTGTATTATTAATAATTAATTGGAATTCATAAAAATATAATGGAAAGAAGTTATTTAATCAATTAGATATTTTGTTAATTATTTGTTATTTAATTTTCAAAAAAATTAGATTAGTGCATTTTCAATCAAAAGTAGAATTTGATTCACCTAATTTAAGGAAATCATTGAACTATTTTAAGACAACTTAGATTCTAAGAAAAAATCAATATGGAAATGAAAATAAAAATTTATTTTATGATTTAATTAATTTTTCAATAATGTTTGCTGGCTACTTTTTTATTTTTGGACTCAACTTTTTTAGAGACAATTTTTTTTTTGGAGAAATAAATCATTGGAAATTAATATGAGCTCTACCTTTTGGACTTTTCCTTAATTTTTTTTTCCTTGAAGAGAGAAAAGAGGTATTTATTAGCTAGGTTTGATGTTTTTTTTGTAATTATGAAGCATGTAGTCTTATTAGGTTAGCTATCATTTGGTCGTTAATTTCTCTTTCAAAATTTATTGCTAGTGATCAAACATGTTGATGCCAAACAGGGAAAAAATATTAATTTTTGTTTAACTGAAATTCCATATTTTATTACGTCTAAATAGTATTTGGACTTCAATTATTTTCTAAAGTGGATTCAATCAAATATTTTGATGCCCTTATTTTCTAACCATGTCTAACCATGGTGGTATAATTAAGTAAAAGGATAATAATATAAAACCCAAAAATTATACTATTACCATTATCAAAAAATATTTTAAAGAAAAGAAGTATGACTGATATTTTAAAATATTTTTTAATTTAAATCAAATCAAATCAAAATTATTAATTACAGAACACTTGATGATTATCAAAACTTTTATAAGTTAAAAAACTAGACTATCCACGTAAGACAAGTGCATTGAGTAGACACATGTCCATAATGAGTGTAATTGCCCGTATAGCAATAAGCAAGTGGAAATAACATAAAACATTTACTCAATTGAATTATATACAATGGACTATTCCTCTATATCATGAAAAACAGAGGATGATTGTTGGCAGGCCATCTGTTTATGAGAAAGCCCGTGGCACAGGCAGTGAAGTTAGCAGGTCGCATTAACTTAAATTTTGTTCCAAATTAATTACCTTATAGCTCATAACACTATAATTAATTCCTATCATCATATTAATTAGCTAGATTATTCGACTTTTACAGGTTTCTGCTCGTGACTGATAAGTTTCTGCTCCACTTCACTGTCATGATGACGCAGTCTTATTAAATACACGCCCTTTTTCATCAGCTTACACCATTGTTACGGAGCTCAAGCCCGGCCCCGTTTCAACAGCTCACAGTTTCTATCGCCGTCCCATCCTGTGTCTAAGTGACCTCGATGGTAGTTATTTTGGGAAATAAACAAGCAAATAGAGTTCACCAAACAGCGGTACGGCACCGAACGTGGCTCCGTTGTGTTGGTCTGTTATTAAGATTCATCCTGGTCTCCGTTTTGAATGGCTTTCGTGAAAAATTGGGTCCGACTAACCGACGAATTATCCAGATAGTGACAGTCCTCCAAATAAAACTACAAAAGCCGGCTAAGAGACTTGAGCCCGAGCTGAGCCGAGCTAGGTCTTGCTAATGCAGGAGGACTTGAAGAGGCACGGCTGGTGTGGTGGATAGTGGGTCCCGCGAGAGGGGAAGGGAATGATGCCCCCTGGGTCTCTGTACGTGGCGGCTTGCGGTCCGGCGTGGGCTAGCCACTATCATTAAGCTCGCAAGTTGAAGGGTGGTGTTTTGCGCTGCGTTGCGCCCGGCTGTGGGCCCTACATGTGGTCCCTTTTTGTGGGTCCTACTCGATTGTCTTAAGTAGGTCCTAACCCCATTGTTAAGGTGGGTCCCGTAGGGCGACCCCACGTTCTGTCCTTTTTTCCCAAATTTCAGTGCCACGTGAAATTGAGCAAAGCTGCTAGCATTGATTACCAAACCTTCTAGGCTTCTACTAATTGCTACATACATGAAGGCACCATCTCAATGGTGTGAATGCTCTCTCAACCGCTGGATGATTAATATAAAGATTTGGTTTTATAATTTGCTTTTAGGGTAGTTGAGCTTCGTTATTGGAGTTGCCTTTAATTACAATTATCAAATTTGATTACAAACGGTATTTTAATTAAAAGAAAAAATCATAATTAAAAATTATAATGAATTCATGTACAATTATAATAACAAATATAAACTTTTAATTACGACTGTAATTGTTTTAAATTGCAATTTAAATTGTAATACTGAACTAAACAAACCAATATCAATGCAGACACTTTGGTTGGTTTATTTTAAGAAGCCTTGCTCGTCTTATGTCAAACTACATCACTTAATAGAAATGGTGAAATAATCCTTTTTACTCACACTATTTCCCCATCCAAATATGGTTTTCTTAAAATAAATATTTCAATTTCTTTTATTTCTTCTATATGTATTTTTAATTTTGAACTAATAGTCATAAAGATAAAACTTACATGTATTTATGTTCTTTGTGTATTTACTAAATCCAAATGTAATAGCTGATAATTAATTTCGTTTATTACAAACTTTGATAGGTAAAAAGAAATTAAACTTTAATTTTTGGTAAATGAAATGGATAATTTTGGATGATAGTATTGCAAGTTAGTCACTATTGTATTTATCTTATTTCAATAATGAAAATACAAGAGATATAGTTTTAAATAACATAGAAAAGAAGATGGAATAAATCAACATGTTTTAAATTTGCTTTAATAGTAGAAGCTAGAATTTCAATGATGATGATTTTATCACTAAAATATCACATCACAACCATATAATATTACATCATCTCACATTTCTTGTCTTATTTTTAAGCTCATCTTATTTTGCCAAACACGTGTGGTAAAAAAACATTGGCCCCAATAGTGTCGCGGAGCACCTAATCAGACAAACAATCTTGTCCTTGTGCAACTAAAAATTAATAATGAGATATGCATATATAAATTGCAAAAGTCCAACACTTGGACTTTATGATGTGGGGCCTGTGATTCAATCAAGTGGGGTCCTAAACTTCAATCATGACGGCCGTGAGGCATCATTCGTTTTACAGTTCGGTTAGGTGCTGACGTGGCACCGTTTGGATGGCAGAACTTGGCCGCAACCAATGGGGATGCGGCTTCTCCAATACACCTTGGGTCCCACTTAGATGTCACAAAATTTTTTTGCCATCATGGCCAATTCTTGCTGGGTTTGCTTCTAATCCCCTGCAGACGCGGAGGATTGTATACCTTTTTCTCAGTCTTTAGATGGGGTCCACGTGGGCAGTCT
Source organism: Theobroma cacao (assembly GCF_000208745.1). Taxonomy (NCBI): domain Eukaryota; kingdom Viridiplantae; phylum Streptophyta; class Magnoliopsida; order Malvales; family Malvaceae; genus Theobroma; species Theobroma cacao. The sequence continues at coordinate 27,528,449 of NC_030852.1, forward strand.
GTATTGGTAATCAATCTCATCTTGTTTTCTAAATGACCAAAGTGTCCTTGACTTCATCACCATATGAACAATGCGGAATAGTTAATTTTTGACCATTTCCTATAGTGAGTCTTTGTCCTTCATTGATGTTCCATTGCGTTCTTAGTTTCGAACAATAAAAGACAAAATATATTACTATTCCTATCACAGAAAGCAGCACTCATACTGTGCGCGAATGAGATATTGTATTTATGGGGTTGTATTTTAATTTGTAACACTTCTGTTTTAAACTTTATAATAGTTTTATACAAACTTAATTGTATTTTTGGAAAAATTTATGTAATCATCTCCAAAACGTTTGTCAAATGTTTTTGGAAAAATTTATGTAATCATCTCCACAACGTTTTTCAAATGTTTTTGGGCAAAACAACTCACATAATCATTGTCCTTGAAGCTGCGGGGCAGTTTAGGAATGGGAACTAGTAGAAATATCTGAAATGTATAATGTACCTGCCAGGAGTATGTCATACTCAAACTCAGAGTATGAATACAGATTTGGCCAAATGTGATAGAGATATTGTGCATAATCAATCATTTTGTGTAGAGAATTGTAGGAGAGAGGACCCTCTACCAGCTTTGAAAATTAAACCCTTCAATTTTAAAATGAAACATAGAGAAGAAGAAACTAAGAGACCGGCCCTAAAGGTTTCATGGCAAGCAAACGCCCTCCGAAAGTGTCAAAACCGAACCTTTTCGTGCCATGTAAAGGCCAATTCCCCATCCTAAACTTGACTATGGTCCCATGTTCAGTTGAATGGTCCATAGAAGAAATCGATATACCTTTTGAGTATGTGGTGCTTCTATATAAAGAGCTTAGATATTTTCAATGTAAAGCGTTTGTTAGTTTTGGTAAAGGCCCTTAAAGTTTGTTTTGAACTATATATTCAAATTGGAGTATTGGATATTTTACGGGATTTTTTTTTCGGCCCTGTAACTTAGTATAAGTAACCGGAGAGCAGAGTTAATTAATTTGGGTTATATATAATGATGGACTGCCCTAATTCTGCTAATTAGAATTTATAAAAAAGCAGCTTGTTTGTAAATTGAGGTCAGAATTCTAAAGTTTTGCACTAAATTTATCTGTTGCGAGCTCTAGTCGTGTGTAAGGCAAGCTAGACAAACTATATGTAGCGACGAGAAAGATATGGTTTCATTAGTATACATTTGTCAGTTATAAGTTGCAAAAATAAAGCATTTAGAGGGTGCTATTAATGAGTCTCATTATGAATAGAAATTAAGGATGAAAAATATTGATAAATCTGTCTTCATTAATTTTTTCTTAATATTATGTGTAAATAAAATAATATTATTTTTGGTTGATTATTTATATATTATTGTATATATAAATATTTTTATATAGTTAAGACTTAAGATGATGTAAAATGAGATTCAAACATTTTGGTTACACACGTATATGAAAAATAAGATTACAATGAAAATGATTTATGCATCAAATAAATTTACGGATTTATTTATTTTATCTGCAACTTACTCAATAAAACAGTATGACAGTTAATATTCAACTTATATTAAAGCTTATGTGCCTGGATTCATTTCACAAAGACACTTTTGTTATAGTACAATCTCCATTCTACTGATGAAGCTGATTCAGAAGAGAATTTTGCGTTGAAATTTGATAACTAAATTGTGCTGCCTGAAATCAATTATTGGGAAGTTGGAAGTGGAGGCTTGGTAAGCAGTGAAAAATTAAACTCCAATTTCCCCACCATTGCATGGGCAGGGCAAGCCCGGGGGCCCTTTCACAAACGGGACGGTGGTGCATTTTGGTGCTCTATAATCATCATGGACTAGCCCTAGGGGTCACCTGATAGGCTATGATTCGTTCTATTAATGCCAAATTTGAGTGCAATCCACATTTTTTATGTCCATCCCTTGGTTTTCCCTTTCACACATGAGAAAGCTCGACTGCAGCGGTTAGGTCCATGTTTATACAATGACTCGCGGTCGCACAGGGAAACATGGTTGAAACTGAATCTTAAAATTCTTAAACTGTTGGACAAACTGTACATTTGTTTGAATAACAATTATTCTTTTGTTTATGGTAAAAAAGAGTTGGAATAACAATGGCTTAGTGAGAATTCAATAAACAAATAATGAATATGATGACCAATGTCGGTTCAAAATATGCCACAAAATGACTATTATTACGCAAATATTACATAAACTTGACAACATTTTATAGTACACATTATTCCACGTACAATTTGTCACCATTTCTTTATAAAGACAGAAAAAATTAAACAAAAAAAAAAACAAAGAGAGAATATTGCAAAAGGGCTTCCAGAACACTTACAAATTTAGATATCAAACGATGCTAACACATTTTCTTTCGACGACAGTTATGAATCATCCTTTTCGCTTTTTGCCTAGATATGGGCCGACGTCGCAAATCTCAAAGAATTGACTTTAACTAAGTGATTTCTGATACTAAATTACTATCTAATAATTGCCTTCTCATGGCCGTCTAATTGTTTCTTAATATGTGTTTGGCTTTCATAGCATCTGATACTACTTCTGTTATTCACATTTATTTTGTTAAATAATAGAAAAATATGGTTAAGTCTTTACCTAAAATTAAATAGTAACCACAACAGGGAGAGAATATATATATATGATTGCATTTTGGTTTATATGTCACCCTCAAAATAATAATGCCGATTACTACTATAATAAGATGAAAAGGAAACGAGAACAATATTTAATTAAAGGGATAAATATATATATAAGTGGATGCTGAACGATTATTACTATGATAAGATGAAAAGGAAACGAGAGCAATATTTAATTAAAGGGGTAAATATACATAAGTGGATGCAGAATGATTAGGATCATTCTTAGAAGATTATAGGAGTATTTATAGTATTGCCTAATGCATTATGTGATCTATAATTACTGCCAAAGTGCAAGTTTTGCTATCTGCAACTTGCTTCTCAGTGCTGACCTCTAAATTCAAGCAGTTTCCTTTTTCTTTTTGGATTATTAGCTGCTTTGTAACTAGATTAACAATGCGTAATTCACATTAAATTTATTATATGCCTTTGGCAATGTAACTTGCTTAGTGAATCTTTTAAGTGAAATTTTATTTTGATATCTTGAATTGTTACGAAATAAATACTTGTTGTGTCTTGATTTTTTTTACTCAATCTACTCAAATGTCAAAATGAAAAATCATTTATATTTTGAGATTTCCTTGATACCATACGATTAAGCCTAAATCATAATTGAATATTTTAAGCATAAATTTTTTATATGTGAGTATATTTTAAGCTAGGAATTTGTATAGTATAAGCTTATATGTTATATGTTTAAATAATCAAAAGATGTGAAAGGCATGCTATTGGAAAGTCAATTAAGCTTAGATGTGAAAGTCAATTATAAGGGTTGTCCGAGTTCACATTTTAAGCCCAAAAAGCATGCTATTGGATTGAACTATAAGGTTCTGCAGCCCATTTATAAATCAACTTAAATCCGACATGAAGCCCAACTTTGTCGTGTTCAGTTAACCAAGTAACAAAAGTTTTTTTTTTTTTTTATGTAATTTGTAAGGAAATAACCTGTTTGAACCGTAAAACCCAGCCACTGTGGCACCGCCGTGTGTGAGGGTTTTAAACAAAAGCAGCGGAAGACATTTGTGTTTTGCTCCGTTATCGGCCTGCCACGCTTTCAGGAGGGGGCAAAACCTCAAAAACAAAATAAAAATCCTTGTTTCTCCTCCTCCTCCTTCTTCTTCTCCGCCTTTGTATCTCTACAACCTCTTTGGCAACGACACTCGAGATTTTGTCACTCTTTTCAGTTCACCTGGGAGTTTTTGTTTTCTGTATGCTTCGAGTTTCTGGCTTCGAAGCCTATGAAAGTTGTCAATTTTTTCAACTGGGTCAATCTCAATAATGCCTACTTTTCCTTCTTACTAATACTTGAAGCAAATTTTCATAATCCATCCACAGTTTCTAAACATGATAAAGAAGAGACTTCTTTCGTGTCACCTCTTCTTCAAAACCAGAAGAGCAATTACAACCTCAACTCTTCCACTGGACCCGTCATTTGCCGCCGTTTCATCCATCTGCACCGACCATAAATCCTTTTGCCTCTCCTTAACGGAGCAACTCATTAAACGCGGCTTACTGTCCTCTGCTCAGCAACTGATTCAACGCATTATTTCTCAGTCTTCGTCAGTCTCTGATGCAATAACAGCCGTTGATTTCGTCACTGCTCGTGGCTTGGACCTTGATTTATCCACATTCGGGGCTCTTATTAAGAAGCTTGTGCGATCAGGGTATCCTCAATTGGCCTATTCTCTGTACTCTGATAACATTATTCGTAGAGGTATCAATCCTGACCCCTTCATTGTTAATAGTATGGTTATATGTTTGTGTAAGTTAGGGAAGTTAGAGGAAGCTAGCACTCTTTTTGATAGGCTTTTAATGAATAATTCAAGTGAAAAACCTGCCTTTAATGCTCTTGTTAGGGAGCTTTTTGCACAAGAAAGGTTTCTGGATGCGTTTGATTACTTTGTTGCGATGAGTGATATTGGTGTTAATCTGGGTTGCTGGTATTATAATGGGTTGATTGATGGGCTCTGTCAAAAAGGGAACTTAGAAGAAGCAATTCAAATGTTTGATTTAATGCGTGAAACAGCAGGGTTGTCGCCTACACTTCATTTGTATAAGTCTTTGTTTTATGGTCTTTGCAAACATGGGTGGGTCCTTGAGGCAGAATTTTTGATAGGAGAAATAGAGTCGCAGGGTTTCTATGTAGATAGGACGATGTACACTTCATTGATAAAGGAGTATTGTAAGGATAGGAAGATGAAAATGGCGATGAGAATTTACTTGAGAATGCTCAAGACAGGTTGTGAGCCAGATAGTTATACTTATAACACGTTGATTCATGGGTTTGTCAAGATGGGTTTGTTTGATCAGGGTTGGGTGTTATACAACCAGATGATGGAGAAGGGACTGCAGCCTGATGTGATAACGTATCATGTTATGATTAGTAATTATTGCAGGGAAGGGAAGGTCAATTGTGCTTCTATGCTTCTGAACAGCATGGTCAGCAACAATTTAGCTCCTAGTGTACACTGTTACACAGTTTTAATCACTTCCTTTTACAAGGAGAATAGGCTAATGGAAGCAGGTGAACTTTATAAAAGCATGCTGACTGGTGGGATTGTTCCAGACCATGTTCTGTTCTTCACACTTATGAAGATGTATCCTAAGGGGTATGAGCTTCACCTTGCTCTTATGATTGTGCAGGCAATAGCCGTTAATGGGTGTGGGTTTGATCCTTTATTACTTGCAGTTTCTGATTCTGAAGACTTGGAGCAAAAAATTGAGCTTTTGATTGGCAAGATTGAGAAAACCAACTTGAGTTTAGCCAATGTTGCATTCACTATACTTATCAGTGCATTGTCTGAGGGACGAAAATTGGATACCGCTGTGCATTTCATGGATAAATTGATGAATCTAGGATGCATGCCTCTGCTTTTTACTTACAACTCCTTGGTGAAGTGTCTTTCTCAGGAGGGTCTCTTTGAGGATGCTAAATCCCTAGTTGATCTCATGCAAGATCGAGGTATTTTTCCAGACCAAGCTACTTATTTGATAATGGTAAATGAACACTGTAAGCATGGGGATCTAGCATCAGCTTTTGATATCCTGGACCAAATGGAGGACAGGGGAATGAAACCTGGTGTTGCTATTTATGACTGCATAATAGGTTCTCTATGCCGACAGAAAAGGTTGTTTGAAGCTGAAGATATGTTCATAAGGATGCTTGAGTCTGGGGAGGATCCCGATGAGATTGTTTATATGACAATGATTAATGGCTACTCAAAGAATGGAAGACTCATTGAAGCCCGTCAACTATTTGAGAAAATGATAGAGGATGCTATTAGGCCAACTTCTCATTCTTACACGGCTCTGATTAGTGGGCTAGTGAAGAAAGACATGACTGATAAGGGATGTATGTATCTTGATAGAATGTTGGGTGATGGTCTTGTGCCAAATGTTGTACTGTATACCTCTCTCATCAATAATTTCTTGCGGAAGGGAGAGTTTGAATTTGCGTTTAGATTAGTTGATTTGATGGACAGAAACCAGATTGAGCATGACCTGATTACTTATATTGCACTGGTCAGTGGTGTTTGCAGAAACATTACCAGCAGGAAAAGATGGTGCTCTATAAAGAGAAGTTCTGAAAGAGCAAGAGAAATGTTGTTCCGTTTGCTCCATTATAGATGTCTCCTGCCACGAGAAAAGAAGTTAAGAGTTTCTGATAGTTCTCCTGAAGCAATGAAATGCTTTGCATTGAAGCTCATGCAGAAGGTTAAAGAAACAAGGTTTATGCCAAATTTGTACCTCTACAATGGTATAATATCTGGATTTTGTTGGGCAGATAGGATGCAGGATGCATATGATCATTTTGAATTGATGCAAAAAGAAGGTGTCCGTCCTAATCAAGTGACTTTAACTATACTTATGGGTGGACATATTAAAGCTGGTGAAATTGATCATGCCATAGACTTATTTAATAAAATGAATGCAGATGATTGCACTCCAGATAAAATTGCGTACAACACTTTAATAAAAGGCCTTTGCCAGGCTGGTAGACTACTTGAAGCATTGTCACTTTTGCATGCGATGCACAAGAGGGGGCTCATTCCTAGGAAGGCCACTTATGAAAATTTACTTGCACATTTTTGTGCTAGTTATTTGTGCATCCCTGCATTCAAGATATTTGAAGAAATGCTTGCTTCTAATGTTGTGCCTCGACCATATAGTTATAACTGGTTGCTTTGTATTTTATGTGAACAAAAGAAATTGCGGGAAGCTTATATAGTATTTGATACAATGATTCAAAGGGGCAAATACCCTTTAAAATCAACAGAAAGGCTCCTGGCTGAGACATTAAGGAAACAAGGAGAATGTGACTTTGGTTTCATGATTCAAGATATAACCCCTGTGTAATTTACATAATTGGTAAGTAAATGTTGTTGCGTAAATTCTTACTTTTCTTTTACACTGTCACCATTGTTTTTCAGTTCTTTTATTTGAAATGTAGCTAAATGAACTTCAGGCTCTGGGAATGATGGATATTAATCCATCTCTTCAGCTGGCTGCTGGAACAAAGATGCTAGTTTGCTGTGACAGCAACCAGGTACTTTTTGCTTTCTGCAACTTGGACAAAAATTTTCAGATAAAAAGAAATTTATAATTAATCATTCAAAACTTGGAGTTCTTGCATGTTAACAGTAACATCTTTGAAAAGGCTAAGGCCTTAGGTTAGCTCATGTTAATTTGATCTAGCTGCATGTGGTAATGCCTTGGCCTCTTTAACAAAGCCATTTTTGGAAGGAATAGCTATGATTCTATGTGTTAGTCCTTAATGACATGCTTTTTCAAATAGGGTGCTTAGTTCTGAGCACATGATGAAAAACTTTATTGTTGAATAGCAGTCAAAGCAAAGGCTTGTGAATATTTTATTCAAGGTTTCATTATTACTTATAGCTCTGACTCTATTTTCTTTTTCTGTGGCTAAAGATTGAAAGCTTCTGTGCTGGTCTAGTACCATTGAAGACACGTTAAAAGGTGTTAGTTCATACAAGAGGATGGAATGTTGCTCAAGGTAAATAACCTTGTTTTCCTTATTGCTTTTATATTTTCTTTTATGTTTTCAAATGCTTATAGAAATAGTCTTTCTCTCTCGTTTCTTTTGGGCGTTTGCAGCCATGAGATCAAGGGAGAAAGTTTAAATTTAATCAGACATGACAGTATGTACTATGTAATTGTGATTTGTCTAGATTCTTCAGGTTCCTGTTTCTGTAGAACTTACTGGAAATCCAACATGAATATTTTATTTAAAACGTATATTGCAAAAGGATTTTTTCTCTTGTCTAAAATGCTTAATTTTTTGAAACTTCTGCTGATGGCAAGGTAAAAGTGGCATATCCTCAAAGTTTCCAATTGTTACAACTGATGATGTGGCCCACCTTAAAGTAGAAGCTGATATAAAATGAAGGATGTAAGAACAGCCATTTTACTGGCCATGAAGAATCACAAGTGTTTTTTGTTGCTGGCAAACAATATGATGCGGAGTTCTGGCTGTTGTGAACTTCTGATGAGATTCACCAGACTTCGCACTCTGCAACGTTGCAGATTTTTAACATATTGCAGGTGGATGTCAGCATAGATGGTTATGATGCGAAAGACTGCTGAAGACAAGTGCTATGCATTGGCTAGTCATACTACTTTTACAGGGTTTTCTTTTGACTGAAGAAGGGATTTAGCTATGAGACCACTGTTATACTTTGTGTATAATAGATGAATCTTCCTTGCAAATTTGAGGCTGATCGTATGCATAAATAGTGAAGGATGCCTTTTGTGCTTAGCAAGAATTTTTGTTGATTACTGGTGCATGCCTTCTTGTCATCATATATGTGTAATTTATCCCCCTTTCCCAGTTTGAAAGACAGATAGATACTGAATTGACTTGGATGATATGTTGTCAGTAGTAACTCAAATTAAACTTTTAAAGAAGTGAAATTATTTCTGTGTCTTGCTTGCCTTGAAAAAAAGGGAATTTTCCAGAGACTTGCTGAAAAATCACATTATATAATTATGTATGATCAACGAAGAATTCCTTGACATTGTCGCAAGGATTAAGTAAATTCACAAAGACACCGCAGCAATGAAAGAACAAAACAATATATTTTAAGAAACAAATTGAAAAGAGTGATGCACTGTGATAAACTCAAAGGCCAGAGGTGAAAGGTATCCCAGTGTCCGGCAACCATGATCTTCCAGCAATGAAGTTAGTTACTGTGAACTTTGATGCTTCAGTAGCGCTGGTTATAACTCGATAACCCTTCCATGTCACCCTTCTGCTCGTCGGAGCTGCTGGGCCAATATTTTTGTACTCTCCATAATACAGAGTGTTTAGAGCAAAGTCACCATCCCACTCGAACCAGCCTGCTGGATCCACCAAAGAATCAAGATAAGTTTGCATGAAAACAGTTCGTGAGTACTCTTTCCATGGCCGTCCTAGGAACGTTTTGAATGAAGAAAGCACCGGGGTAAGGTCATTGGCTGCCATTACTCGTGAATTGTGGATTGAAATGCCAGTATTTTGGTTAGGGTCGGTCCTGCCTTGGGCAGTGACGATGTTCTTTTGCTTATCCATTGGCCTCCTTGCATAAATCATGCAGTTTTGCAACACCACAGCTGCATTTCCGAAGATGAAGTCTACTGTGCCATATATGTAGCATTCCTTGTAGAACTGTCGCTGGGAATGGACGTAGAGCGTGTCTTGATATCCCTCGAAGCCGCAGCGGTAGAAGACCGAAAGATCAGAGCCTGATCTGAGGGCCACTGCTTGGTGGTTCTGCGGACCTGCGGTGTTGCGAAATGTTATGCCACGGGCAATGAACCCTTCACCAGCCACCGCTGAAATCCATAAATCAATTCCAAGAATTAGTTAAAACCTTATTAGCTGATTAAAACATTAAGAAGAATAATCAATGTAAATTTAGTTTTTCCTTTGCTTTTTAATTAGCATTTTATGTTAATATGATTTGTTCTCAATGAATCTTGGTAGGCCTGTATATGATCAAAGTCTATTACAGTATAATGATAATAACTAGATAGTAAAGGGGAAAGGAGGGTAGACATGCAGAAGAATAACAGTTTTCACCAAGAAACAGATTTTTCTAAGGAATAAAAAACATATATAAACCATGTCGAACCAAACAATATCTCTCTGGTTGTAATATGTTTCAATCAGAAAAATCAGCTCCTGTGAGACAACAAAAATGCATATGTAATTAGAGGCAGTAGCAGTGAATTAAATTGAATTCCTTACCAACAGTTGCAGAGTTGAAAGTGGTGGAACCACCTCCAACACTCCTGCTGCCAGTGATAATTGTGTACCTCAAACCATCTCCAACCAACATGATATTCTTCAGTTTGTTGCCAATCTCAAGATTTTCCTTGTAAACCCCACGCTTCACATGTATCACAAATCTCCCACTTCCACTCCTTTTTGCAGCGGCGTCAAGCGCTTCCTTAATGGTCCTATGGTTCCCGGACCCGTCTTGAGCCACCACAAGATTTGGTGTTGGCGAAGACGACTGCAAGAGCTTTCTGTCGCCAGCCTTGAGCCACCTAGGAAAGCCGTGTTTATAAGTCTGCGGCACAAATGAAGCATTATTGTTCAAAGCCAAAGTATTGCTTATTAGCTTTGAGACATTATTGGACATAAGGGGCAATATGTAATCAGAAACTCCTAGCTCCACGAAGCCTGCCCGACAGGTTTCAAGGTTGGTCAGCGCAGTACTTAGCCAGGTTTGCACGTCAAAATCGGTGCATTTGGTGGAGTCTAAGGTTTGGTTGAGTTGAAGAATGGTTTCTTCGTAGAGTTTCAAGCAATCAGCCCATGCAGCCTTCTCCTTGTCATTTCTACATTTCTTCCCGAGCCCCTTGTTGTGACTCTGAGCATTGAGCGCACGGTCGAGGGCTATTTGGACTGCCATTTTGCGGAACTCAGATTTTTGCTTAGGCACGTAGCTTTTGCCTTTCTGGCGCATGAAATACTTACAAGGCTGAGGGTTTGGGGTTCTGTCGCACCAATAGTCTATCCCATTGGTGACTACAGAAGACAGGGTTGGCGGAACCAATGAAAAGGACATGAAAATCACAAACAAAGCAAGCTTAGTCGCCATTGATTGGATTATTTTCGAACTCAATTTGTTTCTACAGGTTGCAATATGTCATGATTTTGCAAAAAGGTTCGTTATATAGGAGAAAGAAGACTGCCTGTGCACGTTGACAGGGTGGCAAAAGTTTGAACATTGGAAAATGACAGTAACCAAATATAGCATACCAAGTTTAATAAAATAATGATTCAAACAATGTAAACTGTTCTCCTATTGTTAATAAATGATATCTTGTTTTCTAATTAGTTAATTCAACATTTGTTGTTATGTTGTGCAAGTACACTTCATTAATTTATTGTAATCTATGGGGGTGTGTTAATTAATTATGCTTACCCAAGGAAACTGTTGGCTGAAAGTTGCAAAGATTTTCTACGCCATAAATTTTTTAGGAACACACACGTCTTTCTTTTCTTTTATTCTTTGCTGGATTAAGCATTGACGATTTGATGCAAAATGGTTCTGATTACTATATCAGTTTTTCGTTAGAGCATTCTTATCCTGTCCGATTACTTGTACGATCCTAGATAGCTAGGAGCATTTCTAAAAGACATAAAATTAACCAATGGTCATTAATTTTCTTATTTATAATCTTTTTATTTGGTAAGCTAGTATAATCTATAGAAGAAAAATAAAGTATATATAATATAATATGGATGTTAGTAGTGTTTCAGCTTTCCACCTCCTTCCTAGTTGAATCGTGAATCGTTAGAGTAATCCTTTAGGCTGGCGTTTGACGTTAGCAGCATCAATCTTCCCTTGCTGCCCAAAGATTAAGCTGTCCTGTCCGTACTCTCTCCTCCTTCATAGATGCATGCAATTTGCGATTTAGCATTGAATATTTTGACTTTTCTTATGTTGTTGACTTTGAATTGTCCAATGGCAGGGACAAAAACGCGTTAGTGATCTAGCGGTTTATTAATCACGAACAAAGAACTTTGATTCTGTCAATAATTGGGGGGCTTGGTTTTCCCATTTGTAAAATTATATTCAAAGATCTCGATGGAAAGTTGACATATTAAGAGATCATTATTGATCAACCATTCTCTCTATGGTTTATCATTTCTAAAGGGGTGGAAGCTACCTGAGAATTTTGATTAAGCAAGCAAACGTGACTCTCTGGTCTCACACAGAGTAGAAAAACTCAAAGCATTGTTTCTATATATCATTTTACAATCTCAACAGTTTGTCGAATAGCTTTGAAAATCAAACAAAATAAAGTACAGCTTTACGATTAGCTGGAAGCAATTGTTACCCATGTCAATCCCATACAAATAGACTAGGATATGCTTTCATCGGTTGTCTGGATGTTTTCTTTATGGACAAATGATTAGAGTATTAGAAATGGTTATCACTTATTCTAATTTCTCATACAAATAGACTAGGATGCTTTCAAACAATATAATTCTATGAAATTTGTTTCGTTTAGGGGAATAAAAGCATTATCATGGGGCAATTTAATTTTGTTTTTAATCTTCCTAAGGCAACAATTAATTTGTATATGCATGTGCAAGGCAATGGTGGTGGTTGCGTGGCCTAAACTATAATTACTATTAGTCCATTCAAAGTTTGGTTCATGTATAATTAAATGATGGCAATGAATGGTAACTATAGATACTTCCAGAAGAACTTCTTTTAATTAAATAATTTTTATCTGTAAATAATATTCTTCCAACTGCTCTCTCTCTCTCTCTCTATCTCTATATATATATATTATGTATATTGGGGTTTCATTGTAGTACGGAGGGATAAGATGAAGAATTCAAGATGGTTCCATGAACAACCAATATTTCTAAATAATAATGCTAAACCAGAACCGGTCAAATGCGTAGCTGTTGTACTCTAATTATCATCACAAATTATAATGTAAGGCTGTGAGTGTTGCCATTGCGCATGCTTGGATTTGTCTTTCTATGTCCTGGACAAAACCCCTTCTTATTTTATGGGCCCTTTCAGCTGATTAACAGTTGGGCTTTGGGCCTGGTTTTCTGGGTTTTCTTGAGCTCTTTCTCTGTCTGTTAACTTGCCCGCGGGCGATAGGCTTTCAGCTCATCTTCGGCTCCTTCCCGCCCTTTTACTCAAGTTTTTTCACCCAATTCAGTGCAGACACAATTCTTGACCCTGATAGATAAGTAATCGGTAGGCCAGGCCCAGATTCCATTGATTAGAAAGTTATAAATTCAGTATTAATCATTTAATTTCCTACATCCACATATTAATATATATTATAGTATCAAAGAAAAATAATTTCAAATGCTTATTATTCATAATTAACTTAAGAATGTATTCACAATGAACAGAAAAATCAAGTAAAAAAATATAATGAATAATGATAATTCTGCCCTGTACACATATAGGAGGACATTTTCAGAGGCCTGCAGTGAATGGCACACCAGTTGCCGGGAGCCATGACCCGCCAGCAATAAGGCTATTAACAGTGAAACGTGACGCCACATTTGGGCTAGTTATTACATGAAAACCTCGCCATTTGACCCTATATCTAGTAGAAGAAGCTGGGCCATTATTCTTGTACTCTCCGTAATACAATGTGTCAAGGGCAAAGTTAGAATCGCCCCATTTCGACCATCCTGCAGGACTAACTAAGCTGGCGAGGTAAGTTTTTAGGACAACTGTTCGAGAATACTTCTGCCATGGCCTCCCTAAGTAGGTTTTAAATGAACGAACCACTGGCTTAAGATCATTTGCTGCTAAAATTCTTGAATTATGGATTGCGATCCCGGTGTTCTGGTAAGGGTCACCACGGCCTTGTGCTGTGATTATGTTTGCCTGGCCCTTTAAGGGTTTTCTGGCAAAGATTGAGCAGTTTTGTAAGACTACTGCTGCATTGCCAAATATGATGTCTATAGTGCCATAGATGTAACACTCTCTGTAGAATTGTCGCTGTGAATGTACCATGAGGGTGTCCTGATATCCCTGTATGGCACATCTGTAGAAGACCGAGAGATCCGATGCTGAACGGAGGGCAACTGCTTGACCTTTTGTTGGACCGGCTGTGTTGCTGAATGTAATGTCCCGAGCAATGAATCCAGGGCCATCAATGCCTACAGTCAGATACTTAAAGTTTAGTCATAAAAGGAGATCATGCAAAGAACAGCTTGAGACCCTGAAAAGCCTCAGGTTGAAAATCACCCTTGAAAAGTTCAATGCATTATAAAATAGTAGTACTACTCAAATAACAAAAGAGATGGAGGAAAGAAAAATTCCTACCGGCAGTAGCAGAGCTGTAGGTTGTGTAACCTGTTTTAACACTCCTGCTGCTGGTGATTATTGTGCGTTTCATGCCATCACCAATCAGCATAATGTTAGAGTTAGTATTGACAACCTCAATATTCTCCCTATAAACACCTTTTTTCACATATATGATAAACCTGCTGGTCCTTCTCCTCTTTGCTGCAGCATCCAGAGCAGCTTGAACGGTCTTAAAATTTCCTGAACCATCTTTTGCTACCACAAGATGTGCCTTTACTTTTGTCGATGCGGATGCTAGTAGCCACCTGTCGTGCCTCGAAAGCCAACCAGGAGAAACTTCTGTATGGTTTTTCATATGCAAGAAAACCCCATTAACGGCTAAACTATTACTAATAAGCTGGGATATGTTGTTGGATGTTATAGGCGTAGAGAAGTCTGAAACATTGAAATCCATGAACCCCGCTTCGCATGTTTGGATATTGGTCAAGGCTGTGCTAAGCCAAGTTTGTGCATCAAAATCACTGCAGCTAATCCTGCTCCCAGTCTCTAGGCCTTGTAGAGTAAGGTTGAGTTGAAGAATGGTATTATCGAAAAGTTTGAGACAATCCCTCCATGCCGCCTTCTGGTGTCGACTCTCACAACTCTGTCCAAACTCCAAGACATTCTTTTCGGCCACGACGGCTCGATCCATGGCTACTCGAACTAGCATCTTCCGAAATTCAGTCATATGTTCGGGTGCAAAACGGTGGGAGCCGTGGCGCATGAAATATTTGCATGGTTCAGGGTGAGGCGTTTTGCTACACCACCATGTTATATTGCTTCGACTATCCCTGGCGAGCGCAGTGGAGAAAATTGAAGAGAATGATATTAAAAAGATTAACAATATCTTGACCTCCATGGCCAATGGTGATCCCTTTTTGCTTTCTTTTATATGGTGATTGAGTTTTAAAGTGTCATATCTTAGTAAGGGATATCTTTAAGTTGTAGGAGAAAAGGATGTGAACTGATTGACGAGATTGTTTGCAAAACAGAGAATGACATAATAAATGCAAATGCAAGATACAAAGAAGATGCACTAAAAAGTTTTCTTTGCTTGCTAACTATGTAGTATTACTATTAAATAACATTATGCTATCATTCTTTACGTAAACAGGAAATAACACATTAGTATTATCGATCAAGGAAACCAGAGACTTAAAAACTTTTTTGGGAAAAAAAAAATGAACCTTGGATTGTCAGGAGAAAAACGAGTTGAATGGACATTTGAGTTTGCCATGTCAAATTATTTTCAGGTCGGTGATAATTAACTAATATGACATAAACACTTTGACTTGTGACAATGTCATATATGAGATTGCTTGAATTCATTAATTTGCTTAATGTCAACTTAAGGACCATTTCCAGTATCTTGCTCTTTATTCCCGGTTGTTCTCTTTTCTGCTACTCTGACATGGCAAAAAGTTGATCAATTTTTAGTTTCCTTGCCAACGAATGAATGGCTACTGTTAATTAAGCTGCAAACTGCAAATCATAGCTGTTAAGCAAATGGTTGAGTGGACTTCAGATATTCAGAACATGTTCCTTACACAAAGAGGTACGAATTAGTTATTATTATTATTATTTTTATGTGTATTTGTTTGAGTATGTTGAGCTCATGTAAATTGGAAGCAAACAGTTCCTTGAAAGGAAGCAACCATTATTCTTCCATCGCTCGTGTCCACACGACCATAAAAGCTGGCGGCACCATGTGCTTTGTAAATTGCAGTTTAAGCAAACTGTTCACTTTACAATTCAATCAAATGAAATTTCAAAGAAATCGATCGCTGGAAGGATATACAAGTATGTTACAATTACTTCTAATTTGAATAAGTAATTGTTCGAGTATTAAAATATCCATCTGCAAGGGATGTCAAAAATTCAAAGTCTGACAAATAATTTTGATCTTCAGCAATGGAAATAAGTACTGAAGCAATGGGGAAAAGCTTGCTTAAAATTTGCCCTGTTTGACTTGACTCTGGGTATATTTCAATTCAAAAGTTGTAGATTGAATTCTTGTTGGAGAGGGAACAGTGCCCCTTGTGCTATGCGCAAAGGCTATCAATTTGCTTTGAGCAAGAGCAATGCCTCCAAGTTGTTGAATAGATTTCAGGGGAACATGATCGCCAAAGACCATCATCCTTTTAGAATTAAAAAGGGAAAGCAAACGACCATTAGCATCCCCTTTTAACCATCCCTCCATAAGTCATGATGCGGCATGTGATTGTTACTTGTTTGAACATGCTACTACCACTACTACTCCAAAGGGTTCTTCAATCATATATTTGGTACTTGGTAGGTACAACCACATCATCTTTGGTTTTTGAAATGTCTCTTGAATTTGTCTCATTTACTACTAAATTTTAATTCTTCTTAAAAGACTTACACTTCATATACTCTTTAGTATTATTTGAGACCTAAAATAATTTGAGTCTATTTCGATATTATATTTCAAAAACAATTCTAATTTAAGTGAAAGTTTGTTTTTTCCTAACTAATTAAAAAAAGAAGAAGAGCGAGCCCCTTCTTATAGCATTGACACATTAGATTTATCCTTACATAACCTCTTTCAAGTATGTTATATCCATTGAATTAATTTCATAATAATTCATCAGTTTGAATTTTATAATAATAAAAGTAGCAACTCCTGTGTGGTGGGTTGGGCACCATTTGTTATCGAATGGGCTTAGATCAATCTTTTCTGTATTGGGCTTACTTAAAGGGCCTCAATTTGTTCCAACAGTAGCCTACCA
This sequence comes from Theobroma cacao, assembly GCF_000208745.1. NCBI lineage: Eukaryota > Viridiplantae > Streptophyta > Magnoliopsida > Malvales > Malvaceae > Theobroma > Theobroma cacao. Next base: position 27,545,213 of record NC_030852.1, read on the forward strand.
TGTAAGGTGGAGCCCACATCTTCTTGGACATGTTTTTGGAGCCCAAGTTGCTTTGGGCTAAATCTTTTCCCCTGACTTGGACTTCGAATGTCAATGGTCATTGGGCTACGGAGTGCACCTGAATCTATGCTATGGAAGCCGGCCAGCAAGGGGAATTGAAACTTGGAAGAGACTAGGATTGAATAAAGAAAAAAGAAGGGCAAAAATTTTTTGGTATAAAAGTAACTTACAGGTAAGTTGCGATAGGCGCCCGCCACAGAGGGTTTGGCCCCAGATATTTAAACCGAAAGGCGGCGTTGCTTTCCTAGTTATAAAAGATTGTTAATTAAATCCAATTACCAATATATATGTTGGTGACCAAATCCCTGGATATAGTTAATTTAATGCGAGAAAATCTAAATACCAAGGTAAAGTTTATCCACCAGTAATTTACTTCTGATATACCAATATGTTGGTCACTCTCGTTGTAATTGTACATATCTTGAAATTTAATACAAAGTGCCTATCTTTCAAAAAATAGAAATTTGATTTATACGAGCTTGGAAAAATAAAAACCTTATATTAATATGATGAAATACATTTTACTGTATGCAAATTGACTAATAAAAAGGAAGGGATTTCAATTAATTGATTAATGATTCAAAACATATCCAACTAGATAACAGAATTCCTTTACGATTGTACTTTAACATATAACAGAAGTATTATTATTATGAGTCTGATAGACAAAGGCAAAACGTAACCAAAATTTGATATATATACACTGAAACTAGCGCTCACCACCGTACACGCAGCCTCCGCTCGTGCCTTCCTGCTATAAGTCTTTCTGTTTGAAAAGATATCTCTCTTTCAAGGACTAAAGAATTGCAAGCTTCACTATAAAGTGATTGGTGATCTTTAGTCTTTCTTTATTTCATAGTCCATATATAGAAACATTCATCTTAATTTGAAATTCAAGCACTAAGGCAAATACGTGTATATATGCATTTCTTCCATGGACAGAAAGAAGTAGAGAGAAAGAGATTAAAGGGATTAACTGAAACTCTTTAAGACAACGGAAACGCTTAATCATGAGTCTATTACAAAGGCTATTAGTGTTTGGAGTGGCGGCAATGGCGGTGGGATTGGTGGCAAGGGTAGCTTCGCATGATTATGGTGACGCATTAACAAAGAGTATCTTGTTCTTTGAAGGCCAGAGGTCCGGAAAGTTACCCCTTACTCAAAGGATGACCTGGAGGAAGGATTCTGCCCTTCGCGATGGCTTTGAGATTGGTGTAAGTCTTTCTTTGTTTCCCTCTCAGGCAAAGCTTGGAATTTCCCACGGCAATTTGTCCAAAGAAGTGCATGATAAGAGCAGATAGTTTATGCATGTGAATACTAATCAAATTAGCTCCCAACTCTAACGATGATGATTTACATTATCAAGAGTTTTAAAGCGTCAAGCAAAATGATGAAATGAGCAGTGACGTAAAGAGCAATTGCTATTTGTTTTGTAATTTGCACATGTTTGATTCAAGCAACCATGTGCTAATAAAGATCTTTGGATGAGTTATGTTGGACTAACTGTAAGTGTTAAACATATATGTGCCATCATATGCGTGTGTCAAGTTCTTTTATGCCATGACATTCGTGCCTGATATAAGTATAAGAGAATTTCTTTCTTTCTTTTTTCATTTTATTTTTTTATTTAAAAATTAATAATAACTTTAGACTGTGATAATAGCAAGATTTGATATATTTCTTATTCCCAAATCTTTATATTTACGTAAAATAAACTTTTAAAAAATGTCGAATTAAAATAATTTCTGCACTTTTTATATGTGCTTTTTTCATTCTCAGGTTGATTTGGTGGGAGGTTACTATGATGCTGGTGATAACGTTAAATTCAATTTTCCAATGGCTTTCTCCATAACTATGCTAGCTTGGAGTGTACTAGAGTTTGGCCAATCCATGGGCTCAGATCTGCAACATGCATTGGAGGCAATTCAGTGGGGAACCGATTACTTCCTTAAAGCCACAAGCATCCCTGGCTTTGTCTTTGCTCAAGTTGGCGATCCTAATGGTGATCACAACTGCTGGGAGAGGCCCGAAGACATGGACACCCCTAGAACCCCATATGCAGTCAGTAAAAAGTTTCCAGGGTCAGAAGTTTCGGCTGAGATAGCTGCTGCGCTTGCAGCCTCTTCAATGGTGTTTAGATCTATTAATCGTGAATATTCCGCTAGGCTCCTCAAAAGAGCAAGAATGGTAAGTGGTAGTACTAATTTCTACAGTATTTTCAATTATAGCTGGGAACATGTTCAATGAGTAACAATTGTGCTCGGATTATAGGTTTTCGAATTTGCAGATACGTACAGGGGATCATACAATGATAGCCTTGGACCATGGGTGTGCCCATTTTACTGCGATTACAGCGGATACGAGGTTAGTGCCCTCTCTGGGGAAACGATAAACGTTCAAATTCTCCAGTACAATTACTCACCTTCAGTCACAAATCTCGAACTTAACGCCTGAGTGGAACTGGAAATGCATTACAGGATGAATTACTCTGGGGAGCAACATGGTTATTCAGGGCAACTAAGGCTCCCTATTATTGGAATTATGTTTTGGACAACATTAACAACTTGGAGAAGAGTAGTAGCTATGCGGAATTTGGATGGGATGCCAAGCACGCTGGGATCAACATACTTGTTTCCAAGGCAAGTATATATATAAATTTACTGAATTTTTCTTCTTGAAAGAAAGTCTCGGAAACTTTTCAACTCAATCTAATATTCGTTCTTTTCTCCACTGGCAGTTGATTAAGAGTCAAACTCCTTCTGTTATCAATGCCGACAAGTTTGTGTGCTCTCTGTTACCTAATTCACCGACTGCATCAGTCTCCTACACACCAGGTAAATTATTAATTTTCTCTTACCAAAGCCAATAGTATTAGGCATTGGAATTTAAAGTTTTTCTTTGAACGCACCAAGTGGCCTTAATTAGGAACTTCTACTAAAGATGCATAACAGAAGGGATTTCTTTTTAAATAAACAAAAAAAAAAAAAACAAAGGGTAGAACAAATCCAAATTCTTTATACTTGATAGTGATGGTTCAAGATAGTAATTTAAAATTTTAAAATTTTAAAATAAAAAATAAAAAAACCTATTATTTTAAAATTTTAAAGGCTTTTTTTTTTTTGCAAAAAGTTTAACTAATAAATATGTCAAAAATTAAAATATTTGACCTTAAAAAGTCAAAGAGGAAGTATATCAACTAATCCAAGACTTTCTTGTGTTTACTTTATTTTTTTGGAGACCAATGACTGGAATATAAATATATAAAAGAAAGGGTAACTACCTTTTCTATAAACCTTCATATTTTAGTGAAGGCAGAATTTAATCCTAGATTCTTAATTCTTTCTTAGACTGACAGCATTTGAAATTACTTGTTTTTTTTAAATAATGTTCAATTCTGGCTTATTTTGAAGTGTATATTTACCTATGGCTTAATTTGGGTGCAATTTAATAATTTCCAAAATTCAACAATAGTAATTGTTAGTCCTTAATTGTTTTTATTGGAAAATACATAATATATATCTCATCAGGTGGACTCATTATTAAACCCGGAGGAAGCAATATGCAGCGTGTAACTGCCTTATCCTTCATTCTTCTTGTGTACAGTCGCCCTCTAAGTAAAGCCAATCGAGTGATCTATTGTGGCGATGATATTGTTGCCACGCCTGCCAGGCTTGTTCAAGTTGCAAGAAGCCAGGTATATATGAAATCAATACCTAAGCCCAACTTCATGAAATAAACACCAATCACAAACCATATCAGTCCAAATGTTTTTTGGAATTTGGTGCAGGTGGATTACATATTAGGAAGTAATCCATTGAACATGTCATACATGGTGGGATATGGCAAGAAGTTCCCGGAAATGATACATCATCGGGGCTCGTCTTTGCCTTCGATTAGTCAACATCCTCAACACATTGACTGTGGAGGCGGAGGAACCTATTTTTCTAGCGACAATTCTAACCCCAATTTGCTAACAGGAGCTGTTGTCGGAGGACCTGATGTTAAGGATTCTTATGATGATTCCAGAGCCGATTTTAAACACTCGGAGCCAACCACATACATCAATGCACCTCTCGTCGGCCTCTTGGCTTACTTCAAATCACATTAGCATTCAGCTCTTATAGAATTTCTAGCAACTGGTTTTGATTTATGGAAACATGTAAATTTACTAGATTTAGAGGTGGAAATGTGTAGCAAGTAGCTGTCAATCCCAGTTTATATATATGGAATGAATTAATTACCAGGGAATATAAATGATTGTCAATTTTTATATACAGGTCTGCAATTTAATGTTTGATTCTATAAAAGGTTAAAGTTTATTTAATGAAATTAAATTGTACTGCCTTTTTCAGCTGAATTTATGTGTCTTTTTTAAACAAAAAATGGAATAAACTTGACAAAGTTGGTGTATTATCTCCTTGTCTAAAGAGTAAAATTCGAATTCCCCCTCCCTCAATTATATAAAAAAAAAAAACTTGACAAAGCTGCAGCAAATTTAACGAGAATAAAGAACAAATTTACTCAGACCCAAAAGAGGCAGAAAGCATATTAATGGCTGGAAAAACTTTCCAAAACCCATTTAATTGCATGCTGGATTGAAAGCAGTTATACTTGTACAGTGACTATATTACAAGCTTCATTCATGCAAACATGACAACATGATACAACAGAAAAGAAAGAAACAAGAGCATCTCAAACTTGATTCCCCCATATATTAATGCCAACACATCATGGAATAATTACTGTCTGACCATACAGCAAAAGATAGCTTTTTAGAAGAGAACCAATTAAAAATGTAAAAAAAAAAAAAAAATATGGGAGAAA
>NC_030852.1:27553537-27596608 GCF_000208745.1 Theobroma cacao
CCCCCCCCCCCCCTTGGTTTTGCAGATAGCCCTTAAAAAGTCGGGTTGTCTTTTTTTTTTTGTTATTTCATTTATTTTTTATTATTTTGTTTCATTATAATTTAACATTATTTATTTATTTATTTGTTTTAGGTGTCTACAGATACAACAGAAAAGAATGAAACAAGAGCATCTCAAACTTGATTCCCCCATATATTAATGCCAACACATCATGGAATAATTACTGTCTGGCCATACAGCAAAAGATAGCTTTTTAGAAGAGAACCAATTAAAAATGTAAAAAAAAAAAAGAAAATATGGAAAAATGACAACACACATATCCAAAGGGTCATGGATGAGCTGTACATTTTCTATAGATTAATTAATTTCCCTAATACCTTGCCTTGATGTGGTTATACGTTCTAATTGCAAATCATTATCTTTTATCTCTCCTGTATTTGCTCTTAACTCATCTAATTATTATACTATTTAATACTATTTTGCTAACTACGCATAACCAGGGTACATTAATGGTATCCAGCTAGCAAATTTATAAAGATAAACTTTGTCAAAGTAAAAAAATTAAGAGCATGCACTAAGGCATTTAGCCTATGTTTGTTTTGAAAGTATAACGCAAGAAAAGTAATTATTGTGGACGTTAATTTCCTTAATTTCCATCCCAAAACCAATAAATTAGACAATTAATGCTTGAGGTATCAGACAATTCATTTTATAATTGGGGATCAAAACCCTCATTTGATGTGTTGTGCAGTCAAATTTTTTCTAGCTCTTTCTAGGACTATATAGTTCAGTAGAAGTTCAATTTATTGCTTGATCAGAATATCGCATAGAGAGTCAAAGAATTGGGTTCAGACTGATTTCAGAGAGAATAGAGCAATGGCCAGCGGCGAACGTAACAGTATGATCACTCTACTAACGTTGTTATTGTTATTAGGGATGGCGATGCTTGACAGAGTTGCTTCACAGAACTATGGCGATGCATTGTCCAAGTGCATTTTATTCTTCGAAGGGCAGAGGTCAGGAAAGCTTCCACCTAACCAAAGAATGAATTGGAGAAAGGACTCTGCTCTTCGTGATGGTTTTGACATTGGTGTAAGTCTCTAATTTCTACGCCATTATTTATTGTATAGCTATTGGTGGATTCTGATTTAGCATAGCATATAATGCAATCTGGTACAAGAACCTTAAAAAGTATGCACAAACCGATGTGATGCATAAAGAAAAGTATACCAATCGCGTGGAATAGGTACAAATTAAATTTTTTGAATTTGTAATGTGCTTTTGAAAAAATGAATTGAAAACAAGTTCTGTATGGACTAATCTTTTAGGATTCATGAATGTTAAATAAAATTCTACAATAAAACTAATTCATACTTTTATGATATTTTTTATTTTGATATTGAACGAAATTAAAAATGTGATTTGATTTTCAGATGAATCTAGTAGGTGGCTATTACGATGCCGGTGACAACGTGAAATTTAATTTTCCAATGGCATTCTCAACAACAATGCTAGCATGGAGCGTAATCGAATTTGGCCAATTTATGGGCTCAGACCTGCAATATGCACTGGATTCCATTCGTTGGGGCACAGACTACTTGCTCGAGGCCACGAAGTTCCCTGGCAAAGTCACGGCCGCCGTTGGTGATCCTAACGCTGATCATAATTGCTGGCAAAGGCCCGAAGACATGGACACTCCAAGAACCAGTTACGTGGTTAATCAAACCCACCCTGGCTCTGAAGTATCAGCCGAGACTGCAGCTGCACTTGCGGCATCTTCCTTGGTCTTCGAGTCCGCTGACAAGAAATACTCTATAGTACTTGTCAATAGGGCAAAGCAGGTAAAATCATGAGGCTGAATATTTTCTTCTTTCGTTCTTTTATTCTTTTCAACCTTTTTTGGTCAATAACTTTACTGCTTTTTTTATGTGCGGGTTAGGTCTTTGACTTCGCGGATATGTTTCGGGGGAACTATAAAGACAGTGTTGGCCAAGGAGTGTGTCCATTCTATTGTGATTACGATGGCTATGTGGTACGAAGGCAATCGAGAAATTTAAGAAAGGTTAATCGGGAGATTCATTCTCGCTTCTAATACCAACTATTCTCTTTACAGGACGAACTGATATGGGGAGCAGCATGGTTGTTTAAGGTGACAAACGAACAGAAGTACTGGGACTATCTTCAAAGGAACATTCCACGTCTGCCGAAGAAAGTCACGACGCTTGTAGATGGTCAGTTACAAGCTAGTGCTAGCTTTGCTGAATTTGGATGGGATGCAAAGTACGCCGGTATAAATGTTCTTGTTTCCGGGGTAATAATCTAATTTTCTTTTCATTTTGATTTTTAAAAAACCATTCTTCTTATACCACAATCTAGACTTTTGTTTTGATTGTTTTTGCAGTTGGTAATGAACTCCAACAATTCAAATCCCTATGTTCTCCAAGCGGGGAAATTTGTGTGCACTCTGTTGCCAGAATCGCCTTCCAAATCTGTTTCATACTCTCCAGGTAGCCTGCCATGGGCTTATAATTTACATCACCAAATCTTGCTGGCTGTAACTAATAACTTATTGAACTTACAAAACCTATAGGCTCTTATGTTGATTTGGAAGAAAAGGAGGCTAACGTTGAAGTTTGAATCCATTTTTATAAACCAGACTACCTACATATTACGATCATATTTCCTAGAAACTTTTTACTGATCCTCAAATTCTTTTCAACAAATTGCAGTCTGGTTCTAGACTAACACTAATTTCTAATGCTGGTGTTGAGCAGCCTTTCTTTTATTTTGTTTCAATATTAATTGTCGGTTTAGAATTTAGTTTTGGCCTTACTGATACCTGGCTAATGGGTCATGACTTCCAAATGAGAAATGGTAGGTGGGCTTTTGTTCAAACCTGGTGGAAGCAACATGCAGCACGCCACATCTTTGTCCTTTCTTCTGGTTGTTTACGCTCAATATCTGAAAAAACACAATGGAGCAGTTCCTTGTGGTAATGTTAATGCGGAACCATCTAGGCTCGAGCAAATTGCAAAAGGCCAGGTATGTTCACATGAATCTTAGGTTCTTTAGAATTCTACATATTTATACTTCTCATTTAAATCCAAAAAACAATTCCATCATTCCCATGAATGTCAGTTTATTTATGTTAGTCTGACAGCCGGACTCTTCAAATTTGCTCAAAGACATCTATATATGAGTAGGCTTTATTTTAAAAATAGGCCTCAGATATGAAGTCTGAAGTCTGAACAGGATGCTGCCCCTCCAATTAAGCATTAGAATGTTGGTTTAGTCCAATATGGTGGAAGCTTACAATTAACTGATGCAGGTGGATTATATACTGGGAAAGAACCCACTGAGTATGTCATACATGGTGGGATTTGGCCAGAAGTTTCCTCAGAGAATACATCATCGGGCTGCTTCTCTACCATCCATTGGTAATCATCCAGAGCACATCAAATGCAAGGATGGAACCCCTTACTTCCAAACCAAAAATCCAAATCCTAACTTGCTTACAGGAGCTATCGTTGGAGGACCAGATGAGAAGGATCAGTTTCCTGATAACCGGATGAATGCTCCACAATCAGAGCCAACTACCTACATTAATGCGCCTTTTGTTGGGGTCCTGGCCTATTTCAAAGCATTTCCAAACCCCCAAGCTATATAGTTTTATAGTTTGCATAAAAAAACTGAAGATAACGGAGCCAACCACGTGATTATGCATCTCTTGTTAGGGTCCTGGCCCACTTGAAAGCATTCCTATCACTTGGAGCTTTATTATTTTCAATAAAACATGAGCTAGTTTATTGTTTATCGGTCAAAAGACTTATTCAGTTTTTAATTTTATCCAATATAATTCTTATATTTAAAATCGAAGCAATTTAATTATTTAATTTTAAAAGTTTTTTCAATTTAGTCTCTCTTTTTAACGGTATCTAATTTTGTTAGTAAAAAAGATGACGTTAACGCTGACGTAACACATTTTGATGACGTGGCAATTCCCCGTAGCATTAAAATGATGACATAATAATGCTGATATGGCATTAACATGTGACAATTGAACAAAATTGAGATTTTCAAAGATTAAATTGAAAAAAAATAAATAAATATAAATATTTAATTAAATTATTGATTTACTTATTAATAAACAAAATATTTAAGTGTAAAAGATTTATGGTGTTAAAAAATATATATAAATATTTTCTTGATTATTTGATTCTATAATATGTATATTAATTTATCTTTTTTATAAAAATTAAGTTTGAATTCTCCTTCTATAAAAAAATTTAAAAAAATTTTATACTTAAAGTTAAATTTAGATGAATAACTTGCGTTATGTTATAATGAAATAATATAAAATGACTAAATAAATTCTTTTTTCTTCTATTTATAATAATATAAAAATTTAAAATTTATTTAACTTAGTTTTTAACTTAAGCTGAACTCAAATTAGTAAAATAGGTTGATTTAGTTACAACTTTAACAATTTATAAATACTCATTCTTTTGAAATTATTCAACTCTTATCCAATTTACCTATTATTTAAATTTACTCAAAGTTTCTTATAAAACAATTTTATTTAAATTCAAATGCCACAATCAAATTTTTCTAAATTTAAATTTAAATTATTAATTTGAATCTAAAAAAAATTATTAATAAAATAAAATGGTAAAAATATTTATAGTTATATTTAACTTTATCAACTATAAATGCAGTCTTTAATTTAGAAACTTTCATCTTAAAAAATATAACTTGAGATATTAAACAAAATAAAAACATAAAAAATAAATAAAAAATTAAAAAGTGAAGCTCAGGTTCTATGGTTGTAATAAGAGATTTGCCATGTCCAAATCAAGTAAGTTAGAACGAGGAATTATTTTTATAATGATTGCTAATTCAATATCTTCATTCTTCATTTTTTTAAAAGAAAAACTAAATTAACCTATCTTGCTAATTTAAGTTCACTTTAAGTTAAAAACTAAGTTAAATAAATTTTAAATTTTTATACTATTATAAATAGAAGAAAAAAGAATTTATTTAGTATTTTATAATGTTTTATTATAATATAATGCAAGTTATTCATCTAAATTTGACTTTAAGTATGAAATTTTTTCAAATTTTTTTTTATAAAAAGAGAATTCAAACTTAATTTTTGTAAAAAGGATAAATTAATGTACATATTTTAGAATCAAATAATTAAATAAGAAAATAGTTATATATATTTTTTAACATCATAAATCTTTTACATTTAAATATTTGACTTATTAATAAGTATATCAATAATCTACTTAAATATTTATATATTTTTTTTAAAAAATTCAATTTAGTCCTTCAATATCTTAATTTTGTTCAATTTAATCCATGTACTATATGTTTTTGTTCAATTTATTTCATATGACGTGATAAAATTTTTTATTTTGAAAATTTTTTTAATATGTCATGTGGCACTAACATGTCAGCATGTCAATACCTATCAATATTATCACATCATCATTTTAGTGCCACGTGACATTACTTTATCATCATTTGGTGCCACGTGACATGTCACGTCATCATCTCAATACCATATCATCAAAATGTGTCATGTCAATACTCACGTCATTATTTTTAAAGATAAAATTGGATGTCATTACAAGAGAGATTAAATTGAAAAAAAATTTATAATTAAAAGATTAAATTATTTTAAGTTTAAATATAAAAATTAAATTGAATAAAATTGAAAAGTTAAGAGACGAAATAGGCTTTTTGACCATTGTTTATTAGTGGTTAATCTCTATGTTTCATAAAAAGACATTTGTTGTACACTTTCCAGGTTGCCTGCCCGGCCCAGGATTTACAATTAGAGCCCACTAAGGACGGCCTTTTCCTGGGCATGGATTTGTGCTGCGCTAAGGGTTGATTTAGATAGGCCATGAAAAAAAGAATATTGAATTTTTTTTCTCAAAAGAAACAAAAAAAAAAAGTCGCTATCCGCTGGACCCAGTTAGGTACGATGGCGGAGTTGGCCAACAACGGCTAGGGCCCAGACTAGGAAGTGGAATGAGTGGTTGTCCGACAAAATGTATAGCATACAATCAGGATAAGACCGAAACAAAGTCCTCCGGAAACACAATGAGTAAAAACCACGTCCACGTGTACAGCGATAAACGTTATAGCCGTTAACAACATTAGACTACTTTTTCCCTCAGTGGATTTAAACTAAACATAGAACGTAAAAAGCTCCCCACTTAATCGACACATGCACCACTTCAGCGTTTCTTTTTTATCCAACTGTTTTGTCTTGTCAATCAGGAATAGGCATGTGTTGACGGAAATTTCTTAACAGTTTACCTTCTTTCCCTCTCTTTCTTATTCTTGTTCTGCCCTTTCTGTTCCATACATATTATTTTTGGATTGGGTTAGTAAATGTTTATAAGTATTTAATAAAATTAATTAAAATTAAGAAGAGATAATTTTTTAATTATAATTTTTTTTTAAATATCATCTCAATTAGTGTCTATATATATATATATATATAAATTTTACTGTATAAGGTACTCGTTATTTTTTAAATACTCGAATCCAAACTTGATAATTTGATAAGGTATTCGGACTTTATAAATAATCTATTAAATTTTGAAATTGTCATTCAAACATGTAATTGAATATCTTAAATACTATTCATTAAATATATTATTAAAATAAATTTAAAATCAATTTTTATGTATATTATTAATAAAAATTAAATTAATAAATTATAATTAATTCATAAAAAAATTACAGTTTAAATTCATATTTAAAACAATTAATGAACTTTATAAGAAATTTATAAATAAAAATAATATATAATTAAAATTTAATATTAATATAATCTAATTCGGATATTGAGTACTCTAAAACCATTATCTAAATCCTATCCAAACCCGTGATTAATAATAATTTTACTACTTGAATTTGATTATGGAGTATCCTAATCTTAATCTATTTGAGTGATGCAAGGTACTTGATTATAAAGTAACCATAGACATTCCTAAATATACACGAATAACAATTCCCAAATTTTTGAAAAAAATACATTATTTAGCTTATACCCTAATATACTAATATTGCTAATGTTCGCAATGATTATGGAAATTTGAATATTTAATCTTAACTTGTAAATCAAAATTTATTAAGTTACTAGAATGCTTTTGGAAATTGGACAAAATAAGAAAAGAAATACACAAAACAGAGGAATCGCTTCAAATCAATATTCTAACTAAAATCTCTACTACAAGAGAGGCTTCATCAATTGTAATTAATCTTCGACGAGGATACAATATGATTCTACACAAAGCAATGTAAGTAAAACAATCTGTAAAGACGGCACAGTATAAATCTCAAAGACTCCGACACTAGTATCTTAAAGAGGCGCCACATAAATTTTACCATGTGACAACATGATCACATATATCCGTATAACAACAAGCCATGCCCTACCTCAGAGCCACATCTAGGCTTGCATATATTACATTTAATCATGGCACACGTAGTTTCTAAATTCAATTAATATAGTATACATGCCTACCCCTGTTCTTGGTTAAGGCTAGCTAACCATGAAGAGAAGCATAGTTGTTGATCAAAGCTAAGGCATTGCTTGTCAAATGAGCGATTCTCAGAATCTTGGTTCTCACAGCCGTCTTCACATTCCCGTTCATGTTATTCCCTTGAAACCCATCGCTGCAGGTGCTCTCGTCTGTCAGAGCAGCGCTAACCCAAGTCTGTACATCGTTTATCATCAGTCCAAAATTGGAGCCTTTGATCTGACCCATCTCGCTTATTGACTTTCTGAGCTCATCTATGCTGTCGCTCAGTTCCTCCACACAGTCTTGCATGGCTTCCGCCTCTCTTGGCTTCAATCCATGGCTTTTGGAAAGCGTTACCATCATGGCGGAGGTTGATTCGGCGGTTGAAAGGGTCACATTGAGGGCTGCATGGGCCAAGAGCTGAGGGCTTGTTTGGATCAAGCTAGCGTGGGTTGAGAGAGTCTCAAAACAAAGTTTTGGGTAAGTCGTTGAACTACAACAGGTTCTGATGAACTCAGCGCTGGACTGTGGGGCAATTTGCCTACCAGCTGAACTAAAATTTATGTAAGAACTAATGGCAAGAAGAATGAGAAGGAATTTAAAAGAATGACTACAGAAGGTGCCTTCCATATCTCTAATGTTTTTTCTTTCCTAAAGACTAAGAAGAGCTATTGGAATATGATGAATATGGGAAGGGAGACGCCTCCAATTTATAGGGGAAAAAAGATACCCATGTGGGTTAGTCTTGCATACCTGGTATAATTGGTGGAGTAAATGGGAAGGGAGACGCCTCCAATTTATAGGGGAAAAAAGATACCAATGTGGGTTAGTCTTGCATTCCTGATATAATTGGCGGAGTAAATCGATAGGGGTCCATAAGGGACATTTCCGGAACCAAATAATATGGCTTATAATCCGTGATTAGAGAGAATTGGAGGCAAAATTGTGCTCAACTACTAAACGTATCCAAATTTTATTACAATTAAAATATGTTTCACCAGTGATCTGATATGACCCTTTACTGTCTTGTAGCTAAACATAAAAAAAAAAGTTACTGTTTGCACGGTTTTGCAATTGTTGAGTCTTGACTCTTCTCAATCCTAACTGTTGAAGATATTATTTTGCAGACCTCAGAAAAAAATATGCACAAAGTACGTTGTTAGCACCACCAACTTGAATGTTTCTAGCATAATTGTATGTGGCCCAATTTTCCTTGTCAAATGGCAAATCAAGTGGGAGCAAATAACAACGTGTGGTCACAAGCAAACCAAAATAAAATGGTGAGAAAAAGTCTGAATCAGAGTATTTGGAATCGAAGGATCAAAACAGCTTACCTTCAATGCATTTGTGTGGGGCCTTAAAAACGAACGAAAGAGGCTTCAAGGCTTCAGCCGCCGGGATCACACGCACCCATTCGGCCATTTGGTCAGATGAGTTGCCTATCGTTATCCTTGTGCGACACCTGCAAGTCGGCTACATGCAGAGAGAATTAGAAAAGCTGTTGCCCATAGTTATCAAGACTATTACCATGGCAGTCTGATTGGTTTAGCTTTCTCTTTCCGTTGCAGTTTACTAGTTTTCAAGATTAGCATCACCTTGGTCAAAAGGATTTCCCAGTTTTCTTGGATTGTTTGAATTAGAAAATCTTTGTCTACTCGACAATTACGGAGCAGGGTTAGATTTAGAAATCGGACGTTGATTGAAAGTTAAATCTAGACGGTCATTCAAGAACATTTGTTGTTGTAGAAAATACTGAGTCTACCTTCCACCATTAAAGGTCATTTTCTGTATGGCTTGATTTTTGAACGTTACAGATATTCCATAAAAAAAAAAAAAAACTTCTTTCCATTTCGTAAAAAATTTTTAAACTGTTCATTTATTATTAGTTAATTTTACATCGAATGCTTCTTATGATATGATATCAAACCATCCCATAGTATGAACTAAAACAGAGCATGAAGATAACATGTGAAAAACGTCCTCAAAGCATCACCAGCTTTTCGTAATTTCAATAGCGACTTAGCATCACGGGTTTGACAGACAATATGGCCCGCCAAAAAGGCTGGGACATTCTACTGTTTGAGTTGAAATTAGAAATAAGTAATAAACATTGTGGTAAAAAGAAAACTTAAGTGGTGTGTACAAATGTAGTAGCAGATATTTTTCCGGAGAAAGGCCCACTGCAAAGCTTGCCAAACATTATTTCCTTCACATTCACTATTATCATCTTAGCTTGAATATTTAATTGTGCAAGTCATGCGTGGTGGGCTCATTAAACTAAACAAGGATATTATTGTACTTTAAAGAAGATTGACGTCTAGCTAGATGTGGATGTCTAAGTTACAAAGTTTTTCTTCTTAATGTCCTTAATCATGGACGCCCTTCTTTTTGCATATATCCTCTCAGGAGAGTGGATGTAATTTTGCAGCTGTGTTAATTTACAAATTGCAGGCAACCCAAGAGTCAAGCAGATCCTTGATTTATAAGAGGGTCATTCATTGTGCCCTGGCTTCAAATAATACCATCCTCTTTCTTTTGCTTGTTTTGCTTTACCCATTTCTTCTTTGCTTGATCATTTCTTTATATTAGTTGTCATGAATCATTATTCTCTATTTTCCATACAAATACTTGCATTGGAGATAGTCACTCTCTCTTGATGAATCTCACCTCACGTGCAAAAGTGGCTTATTTAAGTGTATAGTATGACTTTTTCTTTATAGCAGTTTAGATAAGAACTTATTATACAGTTCAGGGACAGCAGGGGATGGTTAACGGCCAGCTCTTCCAGTGCACGAGTCTTTTTCTTTCTCGGAAAAACATTTTTTTATCATATCTTCCGTATTTCAAAACATGTGAATCACCCCTATGGTCCTATCCTCTCTCTTTATTTCCTCGAAGAGTGGATTTCATTTTTGCAATTCAATAATTGACGGAGGTCGCCCCTGTTTGCCCCTGCCGATTGCAGCCGGTTTTCTGCACTTAACTCCTCGATATTAGGACCACTGTCTCTCCATTCTATCCACATCGATTGAAGGAATTGAGCTTTTATATTTCAATTGAATTTTTTATTTTTTTTAAGCTATCCTATTTACAATTGGTCAAAAAATCTTTTCAATTTTTATATTTTTTAATTTTATTCAATTTAGTCCATATACTCAAAATCAAAACAATTTAATCTATTAATTTTAGAAATTACATCAATTTAATCTTTTCTCCTATCGATATTTAATTTTACCGTTAAAAGATGATATTAACGCTAACATCAACGATGACATTAGTACTCACATGTCACATTTTGATGACGTGATATGTCACATGGCATGCAAGCAATGATGTGGTAATGTCATGTGGTATTATACGATGACGTGGTAATGTTGATGTGTTAGTGCCATGTGATAGATTAAAAAAATTTACAAAAAAATTTCTACCACGTCATAGGGATTAAATTGAACAAAAATATATAGTACAAGAATTAAATTAAATTAAATTGAGATGTTAAGATGCTAAATTGAAAAAATTATTTAAAAAATATAAATCTTTAAATAAATTATTGATATGCTTATTAAGAAGTTAAATATTTAAGTGTAAAAGATTTATGATGTTAAAATATATATAAATATTTTCTTACTTGATTATTTAATTTTAAAATATGTAAATTAATTTATATTTTTTACAAAAATTAAGTTTGAATACTCCTTCTATAAACAAAATTTTGAAAAAATTTTCATACCTGAAGTTAAATTTAGATGAATAATTTATATTACATTAACATAAAATAATATAAAATGACTAAATAAATTCTTTTTTCTTCTATTTATAATAGTATAAAAATTTGAAATTTATTTAACTTAGTTTTTAACTTTACTTGAGCTAAAGTTAAATTAGCAAAATATGTTGATTTAGTTTGTTCTTTTAAAAAAAAATGAAGAACAGAGATATGAAGTTAGAGATAATTATAAAAATAATTCTTTGTTTTGACTTGTTTAATTTAAACATGACAAACCTCTTATTACAAACATAGAATCTAAGCTCCGCCCTTTCAATTTTTTTATTTATTTTTTATGTTTTTATTTTGTTTAATATTTCAAGTTATATTTTTTAAGTTAAAATTTCTTATATTAAAGATTGCATTTATGGTTGATAAAGTTAAATATAACTGTAAATATTTGTACTATTTTATTTTATTAATAAATTTTTTATAAATTCAAATTAATAATTTAACTTTAAATTTAGCAGAATTTGATTGTAGTATTTGAATTTAAATAATTATGCTTTATAAGAAATTTGAGTAAATTTAAATAAAAGGTAAACTAGGTAAGAGTTGAATAATTGTAAAAGAATGTGTATTTGTAAATTGTGAAAATTGTAACTAAATCAACATATTTTGCTAATTTGAGTAAATTTAAATAAAAGGTAAATTGGGTAAGAGTTGAATAATTTCAAAAGAATGTGAAAGTTGTAACTAAATCAACATATTTAGTCATTTTATATTATTTTATTTTAACATAATGCAAGTTATTCATTTAAATTTGACTTTAGGTATGAGATTTTTTCTAAATTTTTTTATAGAAGGAGAATTCAAACTTAATTTTTGTAAAAAAGATAAATTAATTTACATATTCTGAAATCAAATAATCAAGTAAAAAATATTTATATATATATTTTTTAACACTATAAATCTTTTACACTTAGATATTTGGTTTATTAATAAGCATATTAACAATCTACTTAAAGATTTGTACTTTTCAAAAAAATTTTAATTTAGTCCCTCAACATATCAATTTTTAAAATTAAGAGACTAAATTACTTCAATTTTGAATTTAAAGATTAAATTGAACAAAATTAAAGAGTATAGGGGCTGAAGGGATCTTTGGATCATTTCCAATTCCATGCCCTTACAGTTACATCCACTATCACCCTCACATTCATCTGCATTACATATCCTTCCACGGCTACTAGGCTAGAACCCCAATCGAGATCCAATGTTGATTTTGTTAAAACTTCCTCTAAGGTAACAATGTACCCGGAGATATGTTACAAGACCCTCTTAGCTTATGCTAGCACCATCCAGACTAGCCCGAGGGAACTTGCCAATGCTGCTTTGTCCGTGAGCCTGAACGGTGCGCAATAAACTTCAAACCTGGCTTTAAAGTTGTCCAAAGAGCCTGGAGAAGCTATTGCCGTTGCGGATTGTTTGGAAACCATGAGAGACTCTGTAGATGAGCTCCACCAATCAAATGCAGCAATGAAGGATCTACAGGGCCCTGACTTTGAGATGAAAATGAGGAATATACAGACTTGGGTTAGTGCTGCTTTGATCAATGAGGATACTTGCATGGATGGGATTGGAGGGAAAGCAATGAATGGCAAAATCAAAGACACTATTTGGAGTAATATTGCCGAGTCGCCCAATTAACCAGCAATGCATTGGCCTTCATCAATGAACTCTCTTATTAGGAATAGAATCTTATTAGCGTCCTTTTTCTTTTCTTTCATGGAATTAGACTCCAAACTAAGGGGAAAACAAGTGTACGTGTATACGTGTGTTACGTGAAAGAAAGTGTGTACCGATATTACTTCCGTTTAAATTAAAAAAAATTTCATTTCATCAAAATTACTAGTCATGTAAATTGAAATTATTAATATATAATATTTATTTCAAAAATTCTATATCAATTTGTAAATATATCTTTCTCAAGGAAGAAAGTTGTTTATAATGATCCATGTCATTTAATTTTCATGATTAAATATGTTTGTGCCATGTTAGTATTAATATTATCATTGAAATAGGAATTCTATGAACTTGACGTTGCTTGACGGATGACTGTTCACATTCTTGCTCTACGCATAAGCACATGTATAATGGACTTCAAATGTGTGTTGGCAGTTCAGAAATATATTTGCAAAGCTTAAATTTATTCTTGACTTATATACTGGAGCCTACAGTTTTCACTTTTCAGTCAGTTAAGCAGCCTTTTCATTTAGCTGCTGTATTGGCTTATGCAAAAAAGTATAGATTTTTTTCTTGTCGGCTGCTCTGTTTCGTTGATTCTGTGACAGAGCCTTCCCTGCTTTCTTATTTGAATAGACAAGATCTTTATCCAAGGAAATAACCCCAAGTGTCAAGAGACCAACCTTGGATTCTTTAGAATAGATCTTAACCATTAATAAACATGGGTGTCTTTTCGCCGCTAATGATTTTGGCGCGATCCTTTTGTAAGATCTTTACTTTCAAATGCCCTGGTCACGATAACGTGTCATGAAAGTCTATTTATTATAATTAGTAAGAGATTTGAAATGATATATGAAGTTTGAGACAAAAAAATTACCTTAAAGAAAAATAAACATGTGTAAGAGGGAAGTGTTGTTAGTCTGTCACATTAATAAAAATAGAAAAGATATGAAGGGTCTAATCCAACTTTTCAACCGTTTTATTGTGTGGCCCAAAATTTTCAATAGTTTAATTTTGCAGGGAATTAGGTTTGAGAAATTGATTCTCCTTGATTTTGCGACAGATAGATGATCAAAATTAATAAATTGATGGGGGAGTGACTTGAAAATCACAAAAAGCTTAGCAGACACGTCTTGATCTTTGTAATATGAGGCCATCAGCCAATTTATTCTTAATCACATATACTTTCTGTCATCTCAAGCTTTTGTTGTCCATCAACTTAAGCTACCATTGCTCTCTAATTTCTCTCTCAATCGTCCATGTCGGCATCAACCTTCAAAAGAGGCGTAAAACAACTGATTAGCTTCATCAAACAATGAAGGAATTTGTATTGCTTGGGGCATGACCTCCCCTCACTTGTATCTCCCACCAAATACGCCATTGGTTCTGCACCTTTTCACGCATCCTTTAATCCAAGGACATGTGAAATCTCCGTACGATATTCAAGGAGCTTGACTTTGTTAAGGGTCTGACTCTGATCGTCCAACGTAACGACGCCCTTCAATTTCATATGGTTCGGGCACATGGCTTGCCTACGCCTTAGACATGCAAAATTAATCCACGTCTAGTTTAAGGAGATGTTAATTAGTTATTAATAATGTGTAAAATATAGATCTTAACAAAACCTTTTGACTAATGAGAATCTTTTAATAAAAACTTCATCGATTTACAAATATTTTAAAATACCATGTTACCATTAGGATAAAAATTTATATTTGTTAGGTAAGGAGTATAAAGAGAAAAAATCTTAAAGTCTTTCAAAACACTTTAAAATGACACTTTGGTCACTCTAATTTTAAAAATAATGTTTTGATTCCTTGATTGTCAATAGTTAAAAAAAATTATATCCAATACTATATAAATATTTTAAGACACAAATGTCCTCTTAAAAAAAATTTGCTTATATTTCTTTCCAAAACTTAATAAAATTCACTTTAATATTTAATAAAATTCAATATTTGATAAAAAAGAAAAAAACTTAAAACTTAATAAAATTCTAAAACAGGATTTATGAATGAACAAATTTATGAATTTTATTAAGTTTTGGAAAGAATATGAACAGATTGTTTAAGAGGATATTTTTGTAGCATTAGCTCTAATTCTTTTTAACAGTTGATTAACGGTATTAATAGTCAAAGGATCGAAAACATTATTTTGAAACAAACAAGACAAAATATCCTTTTAAAATGTTTTGAAAAACCTTTTTGAATTTTATCCAATGTGCACAAGCCTCGTGTTACCATGGACACATCCTAAGTGAGAACATATTTATCTTTCAAAAAAAAGGGAGAACATATTCTTTTGCCTTTTTTTTTTTTTTCCTTCTTCTGCTGAACATGTGTAGAATATGTTAATGAACTGCGTGCAGGTAGCTGAATGCTGTTTGATTATTTGCATTGGACAGATCGAATAGTGTTTCGAACCAACCTCAGCTGACTTAGCCTGTAAGTGTGCTCTGCAAGATCTCTAATTTGCAAATTAATACTGGATCATTGATCATCATTTCGAATTAAAACAATAATAATTGAAAGAAAAAAAAAAACAATTACCCATCTGAGCGTTGACTATAAAGCTTGAATTAGCGATCCTATATAACTGCAACCTCGTAAGTACAACAAAAACAAAGAAGAAGGAAGAAGAAAATGGAAGCTGCTAAGAGTTTGAGAAGTTGTTCTTTACATTTTTTCCATATCTTCATATTTTCGTTTGCCATTCTCTTTCTCATGTCAAGCATTCCAACCGTCTCAGCCAAAACCAGCAACAGTTCTTGTATCAAAACCTACAAAAGTTACATCAAAACAGCCTGCAAATCGGCCACATATCAGAAAGATTGCTATAAATCACTCTCCCCGTACGCATCCACCATTAAAACCGATCCAGAGAAACTCTACAAGGTTACATTATACATCACTATAAGAGCTGCTCGTGAAACTTCCTCCTCCATATCATCGTTGTGGAGACTCAAGGACTTAACTCCTACTGAACGAGGGATCATCCGTGATTGCGCTGAAACCGTAAGCGATGCCATCGACGAGCTCAAGCAATCCTTGACGGTGATGACCAATTTGCGAAGCAGCTCAGATCGTAGGTCTGAAATGGAAAATGTAAGGAGCTGGGTTAGCGCCGCGTTAACAGATCAAAGCACATGCACGGATCAGTTTGATGGCCAGACAGTGAGCAATGCAGTGAATAAGAATATCAAGAAGACCGTGTTAAATCTGGCCAGGATGACAAGCAATTGTTTGGCTCTTGTCGATGCTGTCAATTACTAGCTGAAGTATTATGCCAATGAGTAACTTTTGCACTAAGCGTTCGAACAGTTGTTTGAAATTAATTTTATCTCTACTTTGGTTACATGCATCAATATTGTGAATAAAAAGTCATACCGTTACTCTTTCCTGGCAGTCAGCCTATCCAACATTTTCTTGCAGTTCGATTTTTTTTTTTTTTTTTGAAAGACAATTAGTGATTTCATTGCTGATAATAGTTCACAAAAAACTACCATTTTGTGGTATAGTAGAGCAGACAGCACATACAGGACATGAAGCTCCCTGTCATGGCTTGTCCTGCGTGAGAAAAGAGAAAGCAAAGAAAAACTGATCAGGTTCCATAGGGGATCAAGCTACCTACCGAAATATTAACAAGCTCCCTATCAAGACCAAAAAAACACTCCAAGGAGCATGATAGCATCATCCCCCTACAACTGGATCCCACTTCTCTGTACATTTCAGCAAAAATGACAACCTATAGCATCCTATAAATCATTAACCCCTTCGCCCAAGTTGAAGCACCAGCATCCTACGCACTTGCAAAACAGATTACACCTCATCGATCATGCAGAAACCTGCGGTTTGATTTTGATACAAGATGAAATGTATTGCCGAATGACTAAACAGAAGAAAGAGTTTCCAAGTCTATTCATTAATGACGGGTACTAGGCTTCATCACGTGAACCTGGTTTTCACCATTATTTTTCAAATACGATCACCGCCCTCTCCTTTAGCTCCCATGTGCCAATAACATTTTTCTTCTTCAAGAACAAGAAGGATCAGTCTGTTGCGAGTACACTAAGATTCCATTTGCTAATTAATAAATATAATGGTTCCAGATTTCTAAACTTAAATTACACATACTCCCCAATGCCCAATCTCGATAATACTGAAAAATAGTACGGAGAATCCTGGCAGACAGTGTTCCAAACGTAGCGCTGAAGTATATATGAGTTCATTTTTTTTTTTAAGGCAGAATAAAGTTCATTTCACAAAAGATTTACTAAAGACTGCCACATAAGGTAGTGAGGCAGCTCCTTACTGCTTACAAAAATCCAGTAGGCTGCAGAAAAGGAAAGAATCAGGAGGCAAGCCACTGGCTGCCTATGAGATCAAACCCAATTTGGAGTAATGCCATAGCAACTAATGAAGAACATCCAGCAACAAAAGCCCCACCACAATATACATTTTGGGACCACAAAAAGGACTATAACCTAGATAAACAATGGTAAAAGTTCCACAAACGTATAAAACAGGAACTGAAAATGCAACCAAAGAAATTAATTTAGAAAAGCTTACTCTGTATCAATTGCCAACCCATGTTCGATATCATCACTGGTCTCCAACAGATCGGGGGCCCTTCAAATTGCCCCCTTAGCCAAATTGTCGGCCGCTCTATTTCCTTCCCTTAGCGTGACAGATTTCCCAATCACCAACTGTCTTCTTCAAGCTCTCAATGTGTAAGATCCATTTTCTAAGTCTCCACGGAGCGTTATTTGGACTTTTGATCTACTTCGCGATATTAAGAGAATCACTCTCAATGACAAGTGAGAAATTTCTAACCCAGACCGAGAAGGCGAAGATAACGAAAGCTTCACGAATTGCAAGAAGTTCTGCAAGACTTGAGTCCCCAGTGCCGATATTTTTTGAGAATCTGGCCAACACCACTCCATTTTCACTCCTTAAAATGTCCTCCAATTCCTACATTCCCTGAGTCGCCGTTGGCCGCCCCGTCGACATTAAATTTAAGAGCCCTTCCAAGTGGTCTACTCCAATTAATGGCAACTCTCTTCTTGGGTCTATTGGTCTGGGTAGTAGGACAACTTGGGTGTCTGTACACATCCAAAATAGATCCATGTTGAGAGGGCCAATTAGGATTTGCCCATGCTGTCGTTCGCAAGTGAATTAGTTCCCATGCCTGCTTGCTGTCCCTGCTTGCATTATGAACACAACATCATTTCGAAAAAGCCATATGGTCCAGGAGATGGTGAAAGGGTTCAACGCTCAAATTCTGTTATCTCCATTATTGAAGCATGAAGAATTCCATATCACCACCAGTTCTTTTATCCCTCTAGGCATGACTCAAGTACCTCCCCAACATCTACGCCATGAGTACCAAAAGGTCCAAACTTTGTCACACATAACAAAAAAATGATCAACCATTTCGATGCAGCTTTTACAAAGGCTACATAAGGCATTTTCTTCGCTTAAAGGCCTCTTCGCAGAAACTCAGCTTTTACTGCAATCATTCCATGCATAAGTTGCCACATAAATGCCTCCACCTTGTGAGGGACTAACCCCCACAGCCATTTCCACATATTAGTCTCATTACTTGGTCTTACACAGTTCATCATTTTTGTACAGTAGGCTTTGGGAGAGTAAGTCCCACTAGAATGTCCTTTCCACAATAGTTCATCTTTCATTTCTTTGTTGAGATGAAATTCCCCAATAACTCTCAAAAACTCACTATGCTGCCCCATCTCCCATCCGAAAGGAGGTCTCCTAAGCTCAACCTTCCACACCCATTTCTCGCCTTCCCAAATTTCGAAATATTTTATTTTCCCTACTTTTTTAACAGCAAGAGCAAAAATGTGAGGGAAAGAGTCCTTGAGCTTTAATCTTTCGATCCATTCATTCTGCTAAAAATTTAGTCTTTCCCCATTTCCAACAACAAAAGCAAAGTCGGGTACCACATGGATGAAATGAGGACTAAAGGAAGATAGCGGGGAAGAAATATTCTTCCACATAGGGGAAGCCCATCTACTGTTAATATTCGGATAGAGACAATCTAGATCCATGTCGTTTTTTTCAATGTCTAATATTACATACTATTAATTGAACCATAACTTGTAAATGGCTCATCAAAATTGTTCAAAAAATATTTACTATTTAATGTTATTGATAAGGTGGCGATCATCAACAATATAATTCATTGTGTACAAAATTTATAGCAAACATATTGATATTGTATCACATTATTATTAGATACTACTCCTATACCACATGATTATAGTTTACTCGAAGAATATGTTTATGTGCTAGACCATGTTTATTTAACTAAGGAAAGAGGGAAAAAAAGGAGCAAAGCCATTATGTCCTTGCATTGTTCTTTTAAATATATTTCTCTTATACTACATATATAGCAAAGTTGGAAACTCATATAGGAATGCAAAAAGAAAAAAAATAGAAAACAAATATTTATATTTATGTTAAAAACAACTAAATATCACAAATAAAGTACTCTTTCAATCCAAATCCTTTAGTTCTTTTTTTTTTTGGAAATGTTCCATTACAATGTCTTTCTCTTTTAATTTTTAACAATTAATACTCTTACTTTTATATATAATTTAACTTTTTAATATTAAAACCATGAAACATCAATTTCATAAAAATAAATAAATTTTAATATAAACGACATTAATATTCATTTTTTTCATCTTTATAAAAATTAATAAAAAACAGTGAAAATAAGATAAAAAATAAGTCAATACCACGTCAGATTTACAAAATTTTACAGGTAAGAACTCCCAATGGTTACAAGAAGCTGAGTGTGAAGCATCTTACTGAAATTTCTTTCAATTCATATCTTATTTTATTCTATATTCTAAAGAAACACATGCACGATATTTAGCATGTTTATGATTACTGGATTGCGATAACGGCATGAGGAATTGGTGTGCCCTCCATTAAGTGCGTATGCATGTATACGTTCAAACAGCCTGTCGCTATTTGCATACAATTAAGAATTAATAAGATTTAAAACCCCAATTTAACATATAAAATTTTATTAGTAATTCATTCTCAATTAAAGATTGAAACTTAAATTTGGATAATATAACTATATATGGTAAAAATGAGCGTTTACATGTGTAGAATCATAACTAATTAGCTATCTTATTTATTACAATCTCATAGTATTAATCACGTGCTCGATATCTTGCATAACATAGCTAAAGAATCAAAAGAAAAAGAGTTCATTTCAAAAAAACCCCGTAAGGTGTTTGAAAATAACATTCTTTATAATTTTAATTATTTTTAATCAAAAAAATTAATTTTAAATAAAATTATCCTTAATGAAATCGACATATATGTTTAGGTCTGCGTTTCAAATCGACTCATATCTTTTGAGTTTTTCTCGCTACATCATTAATCTCTAGAGTATTTCCTATATAAAAAAAAATCTTTAAGTATTTTGGAGTAGTTTTTGACACATGTAAAAAACTTTTGAGCATTTTGAGCATTCTTCATCAAGTAGGCATATTCTTTGATTATGTTGTTTAATGGAATATGGTGTATTGTTTGAAGTTGTTGATTTTCTTAAATGAAATTTAGTGATTTTGGTGGTTTTTGGCATTGCGTAATCAATTTTTGGGTATTACGTGACTAGTTTTAGGGCATTGCATTATTAATTTTTAAATATTATGTGACTAATTTTTAGAAATTGCGTGACTGATTGTAGACATTACGTGACTGATTAGTTAGACATTGCATGACTAATTTTTAGGCATTGTGTGACTTAAGCATTGTCTAAAAATTAGTTACGTAATACCTAAAAACTAGTCACGCAATACCTAAAAATCAGAGACGCAATGATTAAATCACGTAATACCTAAAAATTAGTCTCGTAATATTTAAAAACCAATGACACAATGCCTAAAAACTAGTAATGTAATACTTAGGTTTAAGTTGTCAAAGTCATACAGTGTTCTAATTTACAAATATATTTAATCAATTTTAACTTTTTAATTTTGAAATTTTTATCTGAGTAGCAAGATAGAAAAAATCAAAATTATTTTAATTTATCTGAAATTATTTAAAGAGTATTATTATAAAATCATATAAAAAATTGACTTAAAATAATTAAAATTATAATAAAAAATATTTTTAAATTAAGTTTATGAAGAGAGTTACTTCTCGTAATTTTCTCAAAGATAAAAATAGTCTGCCCCTAGATTGCATGCATGATATGTTGCCAGCTTAGCATATAAGAAAATCTCCTGATGAATTATTTTAATCACGAATCGTCTTCTGCCACCTCATTTAACATGTCGTATCAAACTCCATTGATTTTCCCCAAAAATTAAAACATTACTCACCTGACAGTTTTTGCCTATAAATTGTGATCCTATTATCTTATACACACACCCAGCAAAAAACAACATAGGAACACACAGGAGGAAATGGAAGCTAAAAGTTTGACAATGTCAAGCTCTTCTTTGCATTTGTTTCAAGTCTTATTATTTCCGCTCTCCATTCTTCTTCTCATGTCAAACATGCAGAAAATCTCAGCCGCTGCGACTACTAAGGCCAATTCTACCGGAACTTACAAAAATTTCATCAAAACAGCCTGCAACA
The DNA here is from genome assembly GCF_000208745.1 of Theobroma cacao. Taxonomy (NCBI): domain Eukaryota; kingdom Viridiplantae; phylum Streptophyta; class Magnoliopsida; order Malvales; family Malvaceae; genus Theobroma; species Theobroma cacao. The sequence continues at coordinate 27,575,158 of NC_030852.1, forward strand.
CAACCAGGTACCCCAAAGAGTGCAACAAAGCTCTCTCCCCCTATGCATCCACCATTAAAACCGATCCCCAGAAGCTTTGCGACACTGCCTTGTCCTTAACGCTAAATGCCACATGCAATACGTCTTCATCAATAGAATCACTGTCAAAAATGAAGGGGTTAAGTCCTTCCGAAACCGAAATCATCCGTGATTGTTCTGAAACTGTAGGTGATGCCATCGACAAGCTCACGGACTCCTTGAAGGCAATGGCCAGGGCGCAAGGCTCGAAACGTAGGACCGAAATGGGTAACGTAAGGACTTGGGTTAGCGCCGCCCTGACGAATGAGTACACATGCACGGATGAATTTGAAGGCCAGAAAGTAAGCAAAGCTGTGAAGAACACAATGAAGAAGAGCGTGATGTATCTTACCAAAATGACTAGCAATTGTTTGGCTCTTCTCAATTTACTGGATTACTGAAGTGTTATCATTAATTAGCATCTTTATTTTATTGTTTAATACAGACGTATTTTTTTTTTCTTGAAAGGCTTAATACAGATGTATATAGTGCAAGTTAATTATATTCGAAGGGTGCAATATGTATCTGAAATTATATTTATCTCTAATCTATTAGATACAATAATGATGTAAAATTGCATATCTTGTTGCATATGCTCTTATACTTGTTATATATATTTGATTTAAGAATTTTAAGATTAACTTTAGTAAATTTCAATAATATTAAATCAGTTTTGTCCGACTTAAAATGTAAAATTGCTCCGATGTGCCAATAATTAAAATAATTACAAGTTAATTACATAATTAATCACAATCTCAACAAAATAATAAATTATAATTACTACAATAATCTTGCACCATGTGGCATGTGCTCCCCTCCTCTAGTACATACGCTGTACAGAAAACTCAAGAATATTAAAAGGTTGGTGACTTGGTTTAACTAATTCCACATTTCATGTGTGTAAGTATTAGATTGAAGAAAGAACTCTCGCATGTGAAATTGAGCACGTCATTGTCTTATTCAAATATATATATTAAAAATGTGCTGTGGGTATCACTGCATTGCTTGATATTTAATTAATATTTTATGGATCGACGAGAAAAAATGCAGGATTCATTTCATATAAATTTATTCCTATCCTACGCATTCTTGTATATTAGTTAATTATTTGTTTCTTTGCGAAAAGTAAACCTAATAAGAAGGGTTTATTTTATTCCTATTTTATCTGTTTATTCCATGATAAATAGGCCACATTTAAACGTATCCAATGCATTCAATGTAATGGGAGAGGAGGAAAACTTAAGCCATCTTTTTTTAACAAAGCAAGCAATTCCGAAAAGAAACAATTTCTCACATCAAAACGTGGGTGTTGGGCGTTTGATTTAAGGAACAACTTTATTTTTTTTATTGTAAAAGCATGCATAAAGTATTTGACTCTTAAAATTTTAAAATATTTAGCTTATGAGAAGAGTCCTAACAAATATTTAATAAATTTTTTTAATATGTTCATTGTACTCTTCAATAATTCAAAAAATAATAAGAAGATTTGTGTTATTTTAAATTCATCCTTTTAATGAGGTCTAATTTTTCTATCGATTTCATTTTTTTGCCTAATGAACAAAAATATGATCTCTTTGTTTTATTTTTTTTCACTCAATAACTTATGATTTAGTTTAATAAAAATTGAGTCTTTTATTCTTTTGTTTATTTAATTAAACAAAAAATACTGTTAAATAACTGTCTACATTGTATAGCACTTCTATTATAAATTACTAAATGTTATCTTAATTTTTCTTTACCATATTTTTTAAACAGTTTTACTTGAACAACATTTTTTTATAAAAATTCTAATTAAGCCATGCAAATCTTATATATCTCTCGATTCAAGTCATGTCATATAATTATAAAAAAATTTATTTATTAAACAACATATGTGATATATACCGATAAAAACAACCATTTAATAAAGTTTCTTTGTCAGCAATTCCTCTCTCTACCAGTGTAGAAAGTAATGTCTTAAATATTTTATTTAAGAAATTAGCAAAATAATTGAGATTTTATTAAGAAAAAATTGGCAAATGAGGAATGGGAGGAAAACCATGAAAAACAGCAACAAGCATTATGTTACAAGATTAGTTGTCGACATTATCGTAACGTGCCGGTCCGAGAACCCATAATATTAACAGGTGAATGCATAGAAAATTGTAAGCATTCATGTTTTTCCTTACTGAATTTTTTTCGTCACATGATTGTCATGTGTACAATGATGATGGGTGCCCATCCTTTGGACTTTGGTAGGGATGGAGAGCAAAGAACAGCAGAATAAATTCTTTTTAATTCTTAGTTCCTACCTTGGCTTTAACTTTTGCCTAAGTTTGGGAAATTTAGCAAAAAGCTGAACAACTCACATGTCCGACGTATGATGAGGGGCCCCATTTGCCAGCCAGCCTTCCCCATCCAGACCGGTCGTCTGCTGCTCTTTACCAATCCTTTTTCAGCCTTCCCATTTTTGTCCAACATCTTTAAAACTACAACTGTTATTAATTTTCAGGAAAAAAAACGAAATTAACAAGTTTTCTTTTTCACTCAATAAAGTTAGCCGTATATATAAAGAGCAAAAGAAGCATCAATTGTTTAAGTTGTACTAATTAACTTCTAACACGAGAAAATGTTTCAATTTTTTTTAATCAAATATAATCTCTTTCATTAAAGACCTGCTCAAGGCAGACACAAGTAAACTACTACAAAGGTATAGAAGCAAAGCGTAAGCACCCTTTCATCCGTGGTGCAAAAGAGTATCAGCACAAACCAACACAAATACCAAAAAAGGCTGATGCTAAATAAACTGCTAAGCTTTTCAAAGTTGAAAAGTATAAAATTAAAAGATGCTAATAAAGAAGCTACCCATGTTGAGAATATAGTCTCTCTGGAAAATATTTCAATTCTAGTTTAAATCGTGTGGGGTAATAAACAATAGTGTCGGTCCTCATGGTCCAGACTTAATTGGGAGCATTCAATGCTTTGGGTGACGAATTGCTGCCGTGGTTTTCTGAATTGCTTGCATTAGAAAGAAAAAACTTACCCAAAGCGCTTAAGAATCCACCTACAGAAAATTTGGTCCTAGCTTGGCAAACTTAGTTGATTTTTTTTCCCGCAACATATACTGATCAGTTTGAACTTTCTATTCAGAAGAGAGAAATTCTACAAACCATTACCCGGCTTCCTAGTGATCACGTGATTTTATTAGAGTTCAGGGTACTCAAAAAAGGATATAGGATTAACTCTTGTGAAATGATTTTGTCATAACTAAAAAGGTAAATCTTATCAGATAACTTAATAGCACCCTTTTAATGTGTTATTATTAAAAATATTTCAAATTAAATATAGAACTTAGTGTTTGTTTGGTTGATTTTTTTTAATTTATTTACTTTTTAAAAGCAGAAGTTAAACCAAAAGATTTTTGAAAAGCTCTTACTAAAAACAACTTTTTAAAAAAGTACAAAATTTAAAAAAAAAGTTTAAGTGCATGTTTGGTTTAGCTTTTTTTCAGCTTATCTATTTCTTAAAAGTAAAAGTCAGGTCAAACATGATTTTGTGAGAAGCTTTAAAAAAAAAATACTTTTTTTTTAAGAACAAAATTTAAAAAAAAAACTTAAAAAAAAGCTCCAAGGAAGAGCTTTTTCTTCTCTTCTTTTAAAAATATAAGAGAATTTTTATTTTTGTTTCAAAAATATCCTTATTTATTAAAAATAATTACAATATTACCTTTTCAAAAAAAAATACCTTCTATAATAATTTTAACAAAAATTATAACTTATAAAAAAACTTATAAAAAAAAATTTACCAAACAACTTTAGTTTAATTTTAAAAACTATTATTTTTCATAAGAGTTTTATAATAGTTTTTAAGTTAAAAAAAAGTCAGGCCAAACAGGCATAGAAAAACTCCAAAAAATAACTTTCTTTTTAAAAAAAAAAAGTCAATTTTTCAAAAAATTCTTCATTCTCTCAATCAACCTCCCTCTCCTCTCTCTCTCTCTCTCTCTCTCTCTCTCTCTCCAAATCATCCTTCCAAAGCAAATTGCGATCTCCTTTTCTCTACCTCTCTCTGCAAAAAATTACTAAGAAATGAACAAAAGACTCAATAACAAACTAGAAAAATTTAAAATTTTTTTGTTCTTACAAAGATTAAAGGAAAAGAAGATTCAAAATTTAAAGCTGCATGTAGATACTATTTGAAAGTTTTGTCCATTCTTCACATTCTAATGTCAAATATATCGTTTCATTTTTGCTATTCTTTCTTGAAAAATTGAAGTATTATGATCTGATTGCTTGTTATATCAACAAAAATATAATATTATTACTACTATCTAAGTTTGAAAGTTATTCTATTTTTTTATGAATTTATTTGATTTTAACAACTGAAATCATATATAAACTCGAAACAGATTTATTCTGTTTTAATTTATTAGGTGATTGAAGATAGATAATTTTAATCAAAATTAAAACTTAAATAATTTATTTTACTAAACAGCGTATCAAACAAGTTTAATTTAATTTTAAAAATTATTATTTTTCATAAGAACTTCATAACAGTTTTTAAACTAAAACAAAAAACAAACTTTTAATTGTGAATGTAATGATTACATAAGTTTTTGGATTAATTGTATTGTAACCTTAATTAATGCTCGTAAGTCATTCTCTAACAAACATCTTAATTCCCAGCGAAGAAAATGCTCACTACTATATGTACGAGAAATGCTAATCATCTAAACGATGTAATGTGAATGGGTACACTCAATATTGAATATATTAGATAATAATTACATGTGAGGTTAGGAAATGCAAAAAGTTGTAATAAAAATGGTGAATGGATGTTAGGAAGTATCTTAATTAAGACCTATATATGTAATATGGTCTTAGTAGTTATTTACATAGATAATGTGGACAGACACTTTTCTTGACGTTTATGGTCCTTCAATCTGTCCGTAAATCACGGTGATTAGCGTGAAAAATCCCTTGATTCAAGGCTACAGAGAGTAAGAGTAGTTATTTAGCATGTTTACCAGAAGAAAAAAAGAAAGAGAAAGTAGCTCAAAGTCTAAGCAGCATCCAATAAAGTAAGGAGGACACGATCTGTTTGCATTCCACTTGCTAAGAAAAGCTTTCATGTACATCAAAAAGGATTCAGAACCAAACCAGATGATTAAACTGACAAAAAGCTAGCCTCCAAAGAAAACCACGACCAGTCGACCACTTGTTTGACTTTTCTGCAACCGCAACACAATTGGTTGATCACTGCTTTGAGGCAAATTGGTTAACCAACGACAAAGCATTGCTGGTGACCTGAGCGACATTCATGACACGGGCTCTAATGGAGGCCTTGACCTTACCATCCAAGGCCTGGCTTGCGAACCCATCAACGCAGGTGCTCTCGTCGGTTAGTGCGGCACTCACCCAGGTCTCCACATTGCTAACGTGCCACAAGAAGTCTTGACCCTTGGCTTGACCCATGTGCTTGAGCTCTTGCACTGATTTGCTGAGCCTGTCCACGCTATCGCTCATCTCCTCAATGCAATCTTTGATTGCCTCGTATTCCCTCTTCTCAAGTCCCTTGAATTTCTTCATCTTGGACACGAATGCCTCGGTGGACTGAGCCCTGGCTAGGCTCACAGACAGGGCCGTCTGAGCCAACTGCCGTGGGCTCTGCTGGATTGAAGGGGCAAATGCTGCAAGAGACTGCACGCAGAGTGCTGGATATTTGGTGGTACTGCATGAGGCCTTGATGAAATTTGAGGCACGAGAGCTTGCAGCCGCTGGAGATGTGGCCTGACAAGCCATGTACAGAAGGGAAAGCAAGAGGAAAACAAGGGAGGTTCTTGCCATTTTTTTTTTTCTTTAGCAGAGCTAAAAACGTGGAAACTTGAGAACTTGTGAGTAAGAGCAGCTTGGATAAAAAAATTCTGACATGGTTCTATATTTATAGAGGGTTTGATATAAACTTGACATTAATCTATGATGTCAAAGGACACTTTGCTTGTGGTCTAACGCGTGTAATCGGTGTTGGATTTTCAACTTTGCCAATAGCCAATAGGGGCAACCTTATTAAGCGTGTAATAAAGTTAGTGAGGTATTATTGTCCGTAAGATCTAAGCTCTACTCTTCATCTTCACATTGCATTAAATAAGAATTAAATACAGGCAGGTTCTACACCTATAGCTACCGACTTGGCTTAAATAAATACCGTACATTTTGTTTTAACGTTGCGAATTTCAGAAAATAATAAAAAAAAAAGATATGGTGATTGGTGAATGGGTGCGGTTTCTGATATAAGGATATGTCCCTAAAGTGGGGCCTAAATACTCTACAACTTGTGATGCCAACCATGTGGCACATGAATATGTTTTCGGCAAATTCAAAGTAATTAATTCAGAATTTCAACTTCAAGCTTCAGCAATTTTTTAGATCCCTTCCCTGCCCCTTCATTTTCGGTATTAGCATTGTCACACTCACACACAGGCTCCAGGGCCTAGGACGTTGATTTTATTCATCAAAAATTTGACTTGGAAACGTCGTAGTTTGATAGATTTGGTAGAGGTAACCCCTACCAAGCATCTATTTACCAGCAACGATGACTGTTGATTGAAAAGAAAACTGGGTTTTGAAAATCATAAAAGGAGAGTGAAACGTACATAGGCCAAACAAAAGGCAGTCAATAAAGAAGTGTGAAAGCCAAAAGTAAACTTTGCGAAAAGCCGAAAATCAATATGAAAAAGCTAATTAGGCATGAAGAGCTGAAGTGATCAGAAAAGGAGGTGCTGAGTTTGTTGGCAAGAATAGGAAATGCAACGCATATTTGGCTTTAGTCTTGCTTTTCTTTTCTTTTTCTGGAAGCCTGATAATTTCACTGGCAGCAGTACCACCGCGGGCCATTAGGACGGAGATTGGAGCGCCATTCACGTGGAGTGGACATTTATTTTGTGACAGAGCTAGCGGACCCGTCCAGGATGACGTTACGCTGTTATACACGTACACACGCAAGAAAAACTTCATTAAATCAAAGGACAAAGGAGAGACGGTTTCGGAGTAAATCTAAATTTTTGCAAATGGCTCAAAAGCATATGTTTTAATTAGTTTAGATACACAGTTATGCATGGATGCGAATCCTGATGGACAAAGAATATTAGCAATCTGGGTGGGGCCAACTCAATTTTGGTTCTTTTAAATCACCTGCCTTTGAATTTTGTGATCTTTTTAAATCAAATTAGATCGGGTTCTAGTTAATATACATGTGTCTAGTTATTTTAATATTCCGATCGATATGAATTAAGTTATATACAAATAAGATCATTTTAAATTCGGATTACTCTAAATTTTGAATCGGGTTTAGATGATTTAGATTTAAAAAATTTAAAATTGACATGCTCTTTTTGTCTTCTAATAAATTTAACTTATAAACGTGATTAATTATATCAATCTTACCTTTTCATAACATTATATTAAATTTTTTTTAAAAAAATGTAAACCGTGCATAGCTAATATATCATATGGATTAAATAAATTTTTTTCATATATTGTTTAAGATTAATACCTCTAGATATTAATGATATTAAAAATAAAAATTATATTTTTAATTGAAAAATCTTATATATAAGGATTTTTTTATTTTTCACAATAATAAAGGATATAAAACTTTGTGTCTAATTAATAAATAAAAATAGATAATTTCTTTTAGAAATTTTTTTATAATATTAAGTACCTATATAAAAGAGACAAAACAATGTAGTTTTAGGCTTTTTAGCCTTTTATTTATACTATTAAGATATTTTAGTAGTTATCTTCGCATATTTAGTTTGGCAACATTATTATCATTGTTCACGTTGAACAATGATATTTAATTTTACTTATTAAATGTTTTGTACATATAAACATGTTTGAATATTTTTTATTCCAATTGTTTGCATTTCATACTTAATTCATATTATATTGAATTTTGATTAAATTATTTCGAATTTAAATTATTTTAAATCGTGTTAAATTGAATATTAAATTACTTTACTTTCGACTTATTTAGAATTTGAGTTATCTCAATTCGAGTTCTACATAGATAAGTTTACTATATTATCAAACTATAATCAAGTTGCATGACTTGAGATAAGTCTCTACTAATTAATAAAAACATGCCAAATAAAAAAGGTATCTAGAATAAGGGGAAGAAAAATTCTGTATGCTCAAGGCGACAGCTTCCCTATCAAGCAAGGACAAATAACAGCTAATTCCGACATGTTGTCCATGCATAATTCACTAATTTGTCAGCTTGAATGGTCAAAACAAACTAAATATATGGTCCAAATAAATGAGGCACGTTCAAGAATTCACGTAAGGGGAAGACGTCTGCTTCAACGAATGAAATAAAAGATAAGTGTTTGATGCAAGCTGACTTGTAGTTTTCAAAAGATCAAATAAGACAAAGACATGATGAATATCGACAAGATCTGTTTTCAGACATGGCTGCTTAAGTCAAGGCACGCGTAACTGCAGACAAATTATATTCAAATAAAAAATAATTGCTCATCTTTACTCAAATTACAGATGAATGTCATATTTTAAAGATCCATTAAAATGGTGATTGAGATCTCGATTGCCAAATACAAAAAAAATTAAACTTCACTTACACTTTTTATAATTTTAATTTTTCTCACATAATAGGGTGTTTTTTTTATGAAACATATAAAAAGTTTTTGCAAAAAAAGATAGTAACTTTAAAAAAAGTACTTATTTTCCTTTTCTTTTTTTTTTTACCATAAAGTTATTTTTAAGTATTTGATACTTACATATCGTTTTGAATATTAACACTCTAAGGTAACATAACTGAAGTTTCTTTGTAAAACCACATCCTCCCTGACTTGCCTAGAGCTTTCTGGTTCCTCTTATATATGTTGGTGCTCTGGACGGAGTCCTCCCCAGCATTGCAGAAGTCAGAGGTAGATAGCTGCAAGCTCTCTGTAATCTCATCCATACGACATGATTTGCTTGAATTTTAAATTAAATTCATGTGCAGATGGCAGCGTCAAAAACTAAAGCCATCTCCTAAAAGCTTTACCAATCGACTTCTTGACGTAAACTTCAGCTTGATTTATCAGTATCAGACACAACTTTGTAATGGCGAAAAAGTCTACAATCCTCTGTCCAACATCATTTTTCTTACCCTTTCCACATCCTCCAACCTACCTGCATTGCTATAAATCTTCTTCAATAGCTCAAAATTATGCTCATTATCTGGCTCTAGCTCAAAAAGATTTTGAGCAGCAATCTCTCCTACATCTATATGTCCATGAACAGAACAGGCATGAAGCAATGCTCCCCACACGGTTGGCCCGGCCTCAAACTCCATCCTCTCCACTATCAAGGTAAAAGCCTCATCGATCAGCCCTGCTCTCCCGTAAAGATTTACCATACAAGCATAGTGCTCCATTATCGGATTTATGGCATACTTCTTTCTCATTAACGAAAACAACTGCTCCCCATCCCTAACAAAACCTAAGTGAGCACAAGCAGATAGTATTGCCACAAACGTGATACTATCAGGCAGAGTACCACCACTCACCATTTGTTCGAAGTACACCAGAGCTTCTGGGCGTTTAGAATGACCAGAGATTATTGAATTCCACGACACAACATCCGGCTCAGGCATCCGGTGAAACAACCAACTTGCTCGATCTAACTTCCCATGATTAGAATATACAACAATTAAAGCATTGACAACAGACAAGTTCCACTCATTTCCTCGCCTAAGAATCCACCCGTGAATCTGCAGCGCAATCTTCAATGAGCAAACACCAGACAGAATTGTCGACATAGCAACAGGGTCAGGCTCATATCCCTCTCGAATCATCCCACGGAAAACCTCCAATGCCTCAACTAATAACCCGTGACGAATATAACCCGTCAACATAGAATTCCACGAGACGGTATCCTTACAAGCAATGTTATCAAAAACCCGCCTAGCCTTAACAATGTCACCACATTTTGCATACATATCAATAAGAGCATTGAGCACAAACCCATCATTCCCGAAACCCTTACGCACCACATCACGGTGAACCGCTTCCCCAATTTGAATCAACCCAATTCCCGCGCAAGCCTTCAACGCGCGAGGGAACGTGTACCGATCAGGTTCAACACCCTCTTCCTCCATTTGAAAGTAAAGTGCCAAGGCATCTTCATATTGTCCTAATTCCGCGTATCCTGAGATAAGAGAATTCCATGGAAAAGCCGATTCGTTACGTTTAGACATCTCATCGAACACTTGGTGGGCACTTTCGATGTGTCCACAGGATGCGTACAACCTCAGAAGTTTCGAAGAAATGCCTGTGTTTTTACGTAATAGGGTTTTGGGTACAAGATTGTGGATTTTAATGCCCTGGTCAATGGATTTCAACTGGTAACATGTTTCTAACAGGGAAGAGAATATTTCGGAAGTGATGTTCATGCCGTTTTTGACTGAGGCTTCGAGGTCTTTAACGACAGCGTCCAGGGCCTGGAGTTTGGTTTGGGTGAAGGGTTTGTGGTTGATTAAAAGTGGGGTTGGGGATGATTTTCGGAACGGGAGGGCAGTACTTTTGCTCTGGTGAATCTGTTTTCGTTTTAGCTGTTTCTGTTTTTCGCTTTTCTTGCTTTTGGAAGAGCAGCTGAGAGTCCATGAAACAAAGTGGAAGCTCGGTGGTTGCAAGAGGGCAACCATTGTTAGAGAAAGAAGAGCGGACAAAAATGGAGGAACTGATCAGGAAGTTTGAATAATATTTAATGGGCTTTATAGGAAGTTCGAAGAACTAAACTAGATGAGCCCATTAGACTTCAAAAAAAAATATGAACCCGAAATTTCCATTTATGTTAAAATTCTCAAGGACTGACAAGGCTTTAACCATTTTGAACTTTAGGAACTCAACATTCAACCCAGCAATCAAAGGACATCTTTGAGACCAAGTACGATGCATTTTCCAAGACTATCACAAGAAAACATATAGAAGAGTGGGAGATTATGCACTTGAACGGCTGAATCTCATATATTTTCATGTTATTTAAGTGCTCAAGCCACTTGATTTCAGAATGAATAAAAGCTTTAAGAAATAAACTGTATTAACGGGATTAGGAGCTTTCCGATAGCACAGTCCTTATTCGAAATAAAGTTCTCATAACTATCAGAGTATTTCCTTTTCCCTAGCAGGCAATTGGAAAATAAAAAGCATCTGTCTTCCTTACTGTTCTACATATAATGGTGCCAAATTTAATCAAATTATTCTCCTCGCATTGTAAATAGACAGTTGAGCTACAACATTGCACAATTTTCCCGCAGGTGAGGTGACCTATGTACATGCAGCATCGAGTCCAAAAGGCAGTAAACAGGATTAGGAAAATGAAGAACTAATCTCAACTCCGATTAGCTTTCCCCCAACTAGATTTCCTCAATTCTTTTGCTGAGACTTCCTGATCCTACTAGAAATTTTGAAGGTCAGCTGACCTCCAGCCATCTTTAGTCAAAACATGGAAAGATAAAAGGGATTGTCCTATATTTGTGATATTATTGTTTCATAAAACTTATTATTCAGTAACCTGCTGCAAGAAAAGAAAAAATCACTATAAAAGTCATACCTACTATTATTATATTGGTACACAGTATGGACATTACAATGGCAGGACACTGATTTTTTTCACCAGTACTTTCCCTTCTTAAGCTCATGTAAAATTAGTGGGGCAAAGATGTCCAACTGGGTATTGAAAAGGATGAAGTCTCATTTTCTTACAAGTGAAAACATATTCAAAAAAGTCACAAGAAGAATAACCTTACTAGTTCTAGACAAGAAACATATAAGAAAGATACCAAAAAGGTTTAGCATAAAGTCTAACTAAAACAATCACTTACTAAAATGAGCATGATTCAAAAATGTAATCAACAATTCAGCACAGCTAGATATAGAGGATGATTGTGCTCACAGAACATACCTCAGAGGCAGTAAACACTGGGAGGACTTGTTCAAAAATTTCATCCACTGTTCCTACAGCATTTATCTGCATGCATTTGCTTCAGTTACTACAACCAATATAGAAGTTTGGATCTGTATGCTATGTAAGCAACCATTGATTAGAAAGGGATAACATAAAGCCCCAGAAAGAGACAACAGTTAGATATACCGTATAAAGTTTTCCTCTCTGAGAGTAGTAGTTAATGACTGGAAGATTTAATGCCTCAAAAACTTTAAGGCGTTTTCTAACTGTATCTATGTTGTCATCAACTCGGCCCTGTGAAAGGAAAATTCCAAGTTTTCAATAATGGTTTTCACAAGATTCAACTTATGGCAGAAAATTATCAATATTTACCTGATTACGATTCAGCACCCGTTTCACCATCTCTTCTTCTGGACAATCAAAGAAAAGTACAATATTGGGCTCTGCTCCAATCTGCAAGTTCCATAAAGAAAGTTAAGTTAACAATAATATAAATATTGCTTCAAATAAATAGCCTTTTTCCTTCTAATATTTCCTCCTATCTCAAAACTCTTCGCTAATGAGTTTCTTCAACCATACAAGCCCAACAAATTTAGGTCACACATAACTAACGACAAAGTTTGGCAGGCAAACAGTCAATTTTTTTCCAGTTATCACATAAGAAACTGCTTAAAAAATGACAAAAACCAAGAGGCTCACAATTCGTTCAAATGCTATTCGGTTCTCCTCACTTCGTGGGAAACCATCAATGAGAAACTTGTGATTGTCATTTGATTCCATCTCCTTCTGTATCAGTTTGACTGTCACTTCCGAAGGGACAATTCTTCCTTCTTTAATCGTGTTAAGAATCATGGCACTGAAATCAAAGTTATATCATCAGAGGACATGCATTACAATAGTTCACTTAATAATGATATGATCTGTTTTTGATAGAGCAATAATATGATTTGTCAACAATGAAGGGAAATTATTACCCATCCGCACTGTTAGAAGCTATTTCCTGCCTTAACAAATCTCCTGCACTCAAATGTGTGAACCCAAAGGTCTCCACAATCTTTATACATTGCGTACCTTTCCCACTACCAGGACCACCTGTAAATTGAAAGGCACAGGAAACAGATCTGATTAAATGTAAGCTTCACAAGTACAAGCCAAAACAATGTTTACTTAAACACTTCAAAAAAGCAGCATCACACATAGTTCATCAAAGCATATTGGGGTCATAAGTTGCTTCAATATGAAGGTAGGGTGCAAAAAGCCATCCAAACAAGCATAAAGAATCTAGGTTTCCACATTGCTATTTCGTTTAATGTTCAATACCATGTTTGGATTGTAATAAAGGATAAAATGCTTGATATATGAAAAGGTATATAGCTAGTATGCCTACTAGTATATCATTGGATAACCTCAAGAACATTTTGCATATTAACCATACAATAAAAGGTCAAGTGACATATAAAATGGTTAACCTATTCATATTACGATTTTGTTATATGGATCATGTAACCTATTATGTTTTATGCCACTTAAAAAGCCAAAAGGTACAAGCTAGGTCAGAGTGCAACCTATCCTTTTGTTCAGCAAAGAATGACGTATACCAGATGTGTAGTAGGCAGCTTAATTCTGCCTTGCTCTCCAAAAAAGAATTTAATAATAAATACAATAAAACATGTAAAAGAGAAACACCTTAAGGAAACATGAGGTTTAACTTTGTGCAGAACTTCCCAAGCTCAAAGAATAAGAGTTCTAAAACCACAACATGAATCACAGGGCATAAAAGTGAATTTGCATGAGAGGATACAAAGTAAGCACAGGATGTATTTAGCCATTCTAGCAATGCACAAGTGTTACCTAGGACAAATGTTATGAATGGAGTTTTCTCTTTGGATACACCTTTTGCCTGCATTCAGATAATGAACCAGCAAGAAGAAATCATTCTTATGAATATTTCATGGAAAATATACTTTTGTGTAAAGCAAGTGGAATTTATTGTAAAACTAAGAAAAGGAACTAACATTTAAAAAAAAAAGTCAAAATTCACCAAACAAACAATCTACACTAGCAACATGGATTCACGTGGAAATAACTGAACAATTTCAAATTCTGGGAGAGAAAAGATTGGTAAGCCAAATAATTGCTAAATTCTTCTTATTTACACTTGATCTCAAAACTCAGAAGAAGTCAGGTTTAAACTACTCATGTCATACAAAAACTAATCAGATTGATGCATGACTAATGACAGCAAACATTTTAAATGCTTACGGAGCCATCTATCACATTTCTGCCCAATTCGTTCAACTCAAAGAAGGCCTCTTAAAGTGAGTTGCAAACTATAAAAAATCTAAATTGCCCCTCCTCCGAGCGACCAAACCCACAGCAAAAAGGAAAAGGAAATGGAATATTTCACTCAGAGTTGCAAGACATTTAAATGTATCCCAAGCATAACAGTTGGAAACACATAATTAAGAGTGGTCCGAAAAACTTAGCCTCAAAAAGCAGCACCTATCAATTTATCTTATAAGCAGAACCATTTATCAAGAAAATGACAAAAAAACAAACATATGAATCCGTTAACACCTAAATAAAGGGGCTTTTTCTAACTTTTATTCAACTTCTTCATACTATAATAATCCAATCAAAGTAGATAAGTAGAAAAAGAACATTTTACCACGAAATCAGTCTCAAGTTTCAACCTATGCAACACGAGCTCCAATGCAACAAGACATGATCATCACTTTGACAATTTAAACAATACCTGTTGGGCGATCCCTGTCGTTAATGATTCCCATATGGTCAACCTGCATGCGGCCTATATAAAAAAAAAAAAAAAACCGACTGTCAAAAGTCATGAATAATCAAACTGAAGAAGAAAAACAACAACATATACCGAATCAAAACTGATTTTTTTTTAAAAGAAAAATTGAAACGGGAGTAGAGGAGGAAGAGAGACAGACAGGAACCTGGCCATGAAAGGACGAATTCGAAGATGAGATCAAGGAAGAAAGCGAAGCCACGCGCCTCCACATCTCTCTCAGACTTCACTATTCTTTAGCTCCTCCTCTCAATACTATCAGTCTCGTCTCAAAAATCTGTCCTGTTCCTATGGGAAATCTGGCGAGGAGGGCTTGGTTTCCGTTATTAGTGAGACATTACGTCGAACAAGTAAGTCGCTCCCATGTGTCCTGTCCGTAAGTAGAGGATGCAAGGATGCTGACCCGTAACAGTAGTGACGTCAGCTGTGCTGCTGTGGGTCCCAATCAACTTCTCTTCCCTTCACGATGCGTTGTACCCTTTTGTTTTTTTTAACGTCAAAAGGATTTTAGATTACTATATTAAATATTAATAGGTTTACGAAAATTGATATTCATTAATAGGTTTTTTGAAATTATTACATTTTAAAGCTCAAATCACTTTCCAATATCAAACTTCAAGAGGTTTAATGATTCTTCTACCATTTATAGCTAAAAAGAGAAATTAGGAAATTTAAGATTACTATATTACTCTGACAAAATATTTCCAGCTGGCATGCTAAGAATTAGCATCAGAATTTGATGACAAGTCATCAACGTGTCCTATGTGTGAGGCTCACGTTTTTGGGTATTGATTGTAAATCCTTTTATTTTCTCAATTGAAATATTCATTCATGCAAAAAGCACACATCATCAATATAAAATACTACGGCTCTTGATGGATTCTGGAGTGAGCAATCTGTACAACACAACCATTTTAATCACGAAACCAACGTTTCAAAACCTATTCATCACAATAGAGAAATTTAATCATTATAATAAGAAAAGAAAAATATGGGTTGAGGGACGAAGAAGAGGATGGAATAAAAACAGAGGGAATCCTCCTTTGTATTAATGAATTGGGCCAGACAGGTCCATGATTGGTTTTAACGTCAGTCCTTGGGACTAGAGGGGTCCAATTTTTGTCTTTTGTCCTCTAGGCTTAGGTTGGGGCATTATCAAGGGACTGAGACCCAAGTTTTAGTGTTGCCTAACTCTAAAATCCAGGTCTAATCCAGAAACAGGGACATAGCTAGGGGCTGCTCCAGAAAATATTGATGAACACAAAAGTTTTCTCAAGCAAAAATGGAAAATTTTGATTTTGGCACCTATAAAATTTATAAGAAGGCCACTCCCTTGTCAAATTTTGTGATTGATACGGTAAACTTTATTATTATTTGTTGTATTCTATTTTTAAGAAAAACTAAATATTCTTATGACTTTTACTTATATTCAATTCTTTCATATGCAGCACATGATTTATAATGTTTCATATTTATATTTTTTTTATACTTTTTATGCAATTAATTACTATCTATTGTACTTTTATTTGAATTATAAATAAGTATATATTATTTTTACCTCGATTGCCAAAATTAAAATTCTGATTTCACCTTTGACTGACAATTAGCTAGAACAAAGTATTGGACAAAAGCATGTGATAAATTGCTCATTTTGGAAGTGGGAGAAAATTTAATTAAATGCATTAAAATGAACATGTTGTTACCAATCTCAAGTTGACAAGTATTGGATTAGACCATTGTCAAATCATCGCCTGTAAAATCCCCTAACAGGAACATCTCTCTACTTGTACCTTTTAGCGTTGCGTACAAGTTAACAAGTCGACATTGTCCATCTCAATATAATATGTACAAAATTTTGGTAAAATTCAAACAGTTATAAAGTGTAACAAGACAACATTCTAAACCTAAAACTAGCTTTAATACTAAGATTAACTTGGAATAAGGTTCACACTGCCGACATATATTAAGATTAATTCCATGATTATAAAAATAGGGTTATTATGCTTTGTATCCCATGTTGATAAACAAGCAATATCTCGTAATTGTAATGATTAAATTGCAGCTGATATGAACTTAAAATTTAACATTTCAAATATATATGACATAATATCTAAAAAAAATTTTAATTATTTTTAAAATTTTATATAAATATTTATTCTTTTGTTATGTTTAATAAAATTTTTATATTTTTATTTTAAATCAAATAAATTTTTTATAATTAAAAATTGATTAACTGTTAATCAAAATTTCACTTGTCATTTTATATTTAAATTTTTTTAAATAAAAGTACAAAGTATTGATTAAATGTAACAAAAAATAAAAATTTATTTAAATTTTCTTAAATAATTTAAGAAATTTTTCAAGTATTATGTCAATATATATTTTAAACTTAAAAGCAAATTAGGGGAATTGGAATAAAAAACAATAATTAAATTTAAAACTTGTTCAACCTTAATAGTTAATTATTTAATATTTGAGATTAGAACATCAAACTTGAGTATTTGAAGACATTTAAATGCTTTAACTTAAAAATGATAAATATCATTATACTAATTGTCATTACTTCATGGTTGATCTTATGAATTAACTTTGCCCTGACCTGACCGTCGGAAAAGGGGGTGTCCAGTCGACATATGTGTCAACCGCTCCACCCAAAAGCTCCTGTTTACTTCATTTTAGCATCTAATCATGCCCAAAACCAAAAGTCAAGGAAATGAAAGGAAGTTTATGGTTTAATCATTCACCATCAATCAAACCACAGCCAAAAAAATCCATTATGAATCTGTTATATACGCGTTTTTGTTTCTGGGGGTTGATTTACAATCGCAAAAACTGTCGACCGAGGGCCAAAGGCAGCCCCAACTGCACCTAGCTAGCTTGTTCGATCGCTGTGTACTGTGCCATGCAAAGGGCCGCCCGGCTGCTCATTAGATGGCAAACATGCTTTGCTGCCTCAACGCTTAAAGGTTGTGTCAAAGGTGGACTAACTCAAAACCTCCCCCCACCACTGATAGACCGACGGCATTTAATTATATGCTCTTTTCAATTTAACCTGCTTTTAGATTAATTATTAATCTTTTCTCTCCCCAAAGAAGTTGTTATGACTTGAAGTGCTTAATTAGGGTTGGTCATTAGGTTTAATTTATATAATAATAATAATAATATGACGATCCCACTACTCAGACATGACATCATTAATGAATTAAATAAGCATAATTTGTTGTTTTAAGTTGTTTGGTATTAGGCACATGTCAAGAACAGTCCATTGGTTAGAAAGTAAAGAGAAAGGAAAAAAAAAGGTGATAAAAAGAAGAGCAAGACATAGTCAACCAAACTATTTGTAGATAGATTCTTTTTTTTGTCTTTCTATGAAGGGATGGGGGTTGGGGTTCGGTTGAAGTTACGTTTGTTTTATTCATCCGTAGTACAAATATATTTCCATGGCTATAGTTCAAAGTATTATTTACTATTTTGCTAGAGTTAAAATGCAATTGCTCTGTCTACCAAACAAACATAATATCATGAAATTCCGTACTATTAAATTTATAAATTATTATTGTGTACATTATTAGTGAACCTTTTAAATTTTATAAACGAAATTAGAATATTACCACTTAATTTTTCATTTATCATATTAATTTTTTTAATTATTTAAAATATACTCTAACGGGATGTGAGACCATTTTTCTATTTCCATTCGTGAAACTTAAAAACTTTACCATCGATGTATTGAATAATTTTTTTTAAATTCATAATCTTTTATGTCTTTTGAAATAAATTAATATATAGGGTTAAAAATAGTTTTGATTCGATTTAGGGGGAGAAAAAACTCATTTGAAACGAGAATAAGCTGAGACAGTTCTCTCGTGGATACAAGTCAAAAAAAAAATTGATTGATTGTGGATACGTTTGTCCATATGCATGGTAGTATGCATGTTTTGCAGACGTTGTTGGAAATTTTGGATTATATACATTATTTTCTACCTAGGTATAGCTGCCTCAATGTTAAAGTGTTATGCTTTGGTTTGGTGAGGTGAGGTCAGTATCTTCAAATCACCAGACGAGGGCAAAACTCAAAAGTCCTCAACAGACAAAACATAAAGCTGAAAGCGAGAATGTATTCAATCAAATCCTTTTAGGTGGACCATTCAACCAATTGTGTTGGATCTCTTATTTCAATTTTTGCGTAATTAATAACTTTTTTGCTTTAATTGTGGCCTGCTACCATTATTAATATTCGCATTACTCTAGTTGCTTTAATCACCTGGCTTTAGGACTGCCACCTCTTACAAGGGAAGGGGTGCATCAAAGGACAAGTGTCACGGTTCGTAAATCCATGATTAGTTCAATCCGTATGGATTGTCGAATCAATCCACATGCAGAGATCCATCAACTGTCGTCTTGACAATTAAGTAAAGTATTCTAAGACAATTAGAATACTTTTCAAAAATAAAATCTTCTTTAATGATTACTTGCTCATCAAAGATGTATAGTTTTAAGACTTTACTTTTTTTGTACTAAAAAAAAGTCTAAATTATATAATTTCATATTTACTTTTACTTACACACTAAGTTTAAGTCAAGTAAACTATTATAAATAGCACCCTTATGAGTCATTATAAAGTAATCAAATCAAGTTTTCAGAATCAAGCAATATATTTTGTGCTTAGATCTTAAGTACTTTGTTTTTCTCATATTGGAACAATAATACTTATTTATTTTCCTCAATTTCTTTCTTCATTTTCATTTACTTTATGTTTCTGCTTCGATCATTAATAAACCTCCTTTAAGCTTGCATAATCTTACGAACATGAGACTACAGCACTGCACGGAACTTGACTAAAGTTTCAAGTCCATGACAGTTGGTATCAGAGTCATGCTTTCCAGAGCTAAGTATCACATGGTTTGAAGATTAAGAGAGAGAATGACATCAATTGGTGACCAAACCACATATCGCATGAACACCTTGGCTCAAGATAGTACAAGCGTTGCAAATAGGAAAACTACGCACACATGTGTTGCGAAGCGTTACGAGTCTGAGGACATCTTGCAAGCACTAGATAACTGCATATCTCGTCGTGATACGGTTATTAATCATGAGGTGTGGAGCAACTTCGAACAAGTCGAAGATAGCGTCGAGTAGTTGGGGTCCAATAATGATGAGCTTCTCAATGGATGGCACAACATAATGGATTCGTTAATTCACCATAATGTGGCGCTAGATGAATTGATGGCAAACAAGTACTGGGAAGATGTGTTCCATGACTTCTTTATGGGGTAAAGGAGATTTGATTCACTGAGTTTTGACACTACTTACATGTCAAGCTTAAATTCTATGTGTGTCGTAATCGGAGACACTGCACACATAGGAGTTGTATACTATGATGACACTAGCAAACAGCGAGCCAATAATCCACACGACAAAATACATCCCAACTTGAAAGTATTCTCGAGACAGTTAGAGAAAAACTGCCTCAAACACACCCACGACACTTGTGGGGAACCTGATGAAAACTTGTGGTGGAAAGAAACCACAAGGCAATGAGGACGTTGCCTAAATCAAGGGAGAATGTCACGATTCGCAGATCCGTGACTAGTCCAGCCTGTATGGACTCTAGATTAGAAATTTTCATATTTACTTTGACTTGTACACCAAGTTTAAGTCAAGTAAGTTATTATAAATACCACTCTTAGGAGTTATTGTAAAGCAATCAAATCAAGTTTGTCGAATCAAACAATCTACTTTGTGCTTAGATCTTAGGTGCTTTGTTTTTCCTTCATTGGAATAATAATATTTATTTATTCTCCTCAATCTCTTTCTTCATATTCACTTACTTTAGGTTTCTGCGCCGATCATCAATAAACCTCATTTAGACTTGCGTAATTTTACGAACATAAAATTACAACGTCGCACAGAACTTGGTTAAAATTTCAAACTAGTAACACAATATATATATATATATATATATATATATATATATATAATATGTATATATAGTTATTATACTTAATACATATTTAATAAGTGTACATATATATATAATTCATATAATGATATAATATTTTAATTATATACAATAATATAGTCACTTTTTTTTTTAAGATATAGTCACCTCTTATTCATTTGTAAAAGGATTTATATATACAATAATAACATTTTAAATTCTTATACGTTAAGTAAACACACATACATATAAATATATTGAAAACTAATAGTCTTGCTTACAATCTTTCTAGTTTTGACATACATCTGGTTTTGTATGAATTTTTTTATACATAATAAAATTAATCCTTTTAGGTGAGAAAAAAATTAAGATCAGTTCGAATTGTTTTCGTACAAATTTTGGTAATAATATTTTTCATAATATAAGAATGTTAAGTACATAAATGGTAAATAGTCAAAATACCCACTTAAGTTCTTATACTCACGCATTTTGTGCAATTTAATATCTATACTCAAAATTGAAACAATTTAATCATTTAATTTTAAGAATTATCTCAATTTAATCATTCTCCATGACGCCATCTAATTTAAGTATTAAATATGATGACGTCAATATTGATATGATGTTAACATGGCACATAATGATGACGTGGCAAGTAAGGATGGCTTAGCTTGCCAATGTGGCATTGCCACG
>NC_030852.1:27614751-27808235 GCF_000208745.1 Theobroma cacao
AGGTGAGAGAGGTGCCTGGCAGGGTGCGTCCGCACCCTGCCAGTCGTACCTCTCTCCTTTTTTCATTCTTTCATTTTTTCATTTTTCATTATTAATATTTTTTTTATATATTTTTTACTCTGTCTTTTATTTGTAATTTAGTGTCTACATTGTGTACGTAGTCAAAGAGTATGATTATTACCTTTTAATTAGACCAATTAATTATTTTTTTTATCAAAGTATAATTTGAAGAAAATGGTATTACAATTCAGCTCTCTTCATATTAAGGAATACCCCACTTGTCATCGAATTAAATTTTAGGTACACATAGATTAATAAGTTAGTTGATGAAAGAGAAATGAAAGGAAATTGGTAAAATTAGCATGCACATGAGTTAAACGATTCCAATAGAAAACTTCAGAAAAAATTAGAAACATATGTTTAATTGTGTGCCATAATTTCTAAGCATAGTTTATGATGACACGAAAACATAGAGGTGAAGGGAGAGAATTTGAAATAAAAAAATTATGATATAATGTTTGAAAAAGTCCTTAAACTAGTAATATTTATAAAATTTATTAGTAATATTTGTTATTTGGAAAATAAGGTCAAAATATCGAGAGCAGTACTTGGCTTGAGGGAAAGTAATTATACAAAGTAGTATTGGTACTTGAGGGTTGAAGTAGAGATCATAGTAAACTAGAAATTGAATACCAAAGAGTCTAAATAGAGAAAGCACGGAAAGAAATTTTGTCGATTCGTATAAGGATATGCAAGGCAGATTTACAAGCTGTAGAAGTGGAGTTAAAAAGTCAATAGAATTATATATGTATAATACTTAAAAAAATTATTTTTTTTTATTTTTTGTTATATTTAATTAAATTTTTATATTTTTATTTTGATTCAAATAAACATTTATAACTAATTATTGACTAATTATCATTAGTTAAAATATTATTTATTATTTTATATTCATATTGTATTAACATGATATTGATAAATATCATATAATCATATTATTATATCAAGTTAATATATCATGTCATCATAATTATGATATGTAAATATATTATATCTTCATCAATTATGATATGTTAATATATCACGTAGTATAAAATAACAAATGATATTTTGAATTAAGTCAATCATCAGTCATAAAGTTTTATTTGATTCAAAATAAAACTATAAAAACTTGATTGAACGTAATAAAAATTTGAGGAACTATTATAATTTTTTTGAATAGTTTATGAATTTTTTTTATATTATGTCAATTATATATAATGATTGAAGAATAAGGTGTGCCATAAGATTATTATAGTATTGATTTTTAACGCTTTGGATATCACAAAATGTATGAGATGATATCACACGTAAAAAGGAACGAATTAAAAAAAATTAAAATTATAAAAAAAAAACCCTTTAATTGAGCTTGCATTAATATTTCAACAATGATGTCTAACTAATATCTATATTATGCAAAACCGTACCATTAACCTCAAGGTTAATCCACTTTATAGTGCATGCATATGTCAACTAATATAAACATGAGTGATTATAATCAATCAAATCATGAATCTGCAATATTATATCTTTATTTTGAATTCCTAAAAACATGAAAATAAATTCAACGAGAAAAAAGGAAAAAAACAGGGGATATTGAGTAAAAACACACAAAAAAAGAAAGCCAAGAAAATGAGAATAAAAAAAGCATTGTAATTTTATTTTGATCAAATTATATAATTAGTTTCATCTATTCTATTAAAGTGGTGAATTTAATTCCTATACAAGAATTTATAAAAAATTAAGTTTTTATATTTTTTAAAATTGACAATGTCAATTAATAATTAACAATGTTAAAAAATTTTTGTTATCTAGACATAGTTGTTGACTATATTGACGTGGTATTTAATATGATAACGTAACATTGAATTTAGTAATGCAGCATTTAAAAATAATACAATGATTAGATTGACCTTATAATTTCAAAAAATATAAAAATTTAATTTTTATAATTATTATATAGATTATATTTATTATTTTAACAAAGTATAAAGATCAATTGTATAATTAGTTTTTATTTTAAAATATAATATAATATATGGATATATTGCCACGTCTGTCTACGGACAATTTTCATTTATAGGTATAGAAGTGTATAAAGTCAATAAAGTATGTAAATTTTCCTTGTTAAAAAAAGAAAAATGGAAAATCTTTTGGCAAAGGTTTGAAAGGAGGAGCAGTGCTGACGAAATAGGTGATGATATGCTGAAGTAAGAGAGATAAGGGAGAAAATAGAAGAGTTTGGAACTGTTGCAGGGAAAAATGATAGTAATATATATAAAAAAAAAGGAAAACTGATAATGCTTAGTTGTAAATATTGTAAACGTTGGGTCACTAATAAATAATAAAATGGGCAGCATACAATCCCGGGGCCCACACTTCAAGTGGAGCCAAACACACGGGAACATATCATGTTTAGGTCCAAGGCTTCTTTCATTAACTCATGGTGGGTCCAAATATACTACAATCCTTCCCACACAATTCCCACCGATTACGCGCGTGAGACACACGCTCTAAGCTATTACTTCTATTCATTGGGGATTCTTCCTTTTTTATTTTAATTTTTTTTAAAAAAATTAACTTATCATAAATTAATAATCAAAATGAACATTTAAATGGTACATGATAGTAGAAAGAAAGAGATGGGAACCCTCATTTTTTTGTTGTAATCACAATGCAAGTAGCATGATTTTGTTCTTGGGATTTATTGTATTGTACACATGTTGTTTTTGTTATGGTTATTAGTTAATATTAATGATCTTTATTGCAAAATTATTGATAGAAGTAGTTTGATTTTCTTTTATTACCATGTAGGAGAAAAATATTATAAACTTAAACTAATACTTAAGAGGATAACTTTTAATCAATCCATTAAGATATGGACAATAAAAAAATTGGAACAAATAATTTTTGACCATTGATTCACATAGTTATTAAAATATTCTTAAAACTAATGATCAACATATTATTTGTTTAAAGCAAACAAGTAAATGAAGCGGCCTAACTCACCTTTTTTTTTTTTTTAACTTTTACTATGAGCTTTCCTGCCCCATCTTGCTCCTCCATGGATCCCCATTTTCCACAAGAAAATCTAAAGCAAGACACTTGGGAATATAGATCAAACATGATGTGCTTATCCCTATTTCTATTAATTACTTTAAAAAGTTTAGAATTTCAATTAGATTTTAAGACTTGTAAGAAGTTTTTCAGTTCAATGCAAAAAATAGACAGATAAAGAAAGGAAATGATCATAATGTTGTTGTTAACCTATTGTTTCTGACTTTCCTAGAGGACCTACCAAAAGGAATCAATATTATCATTTGCCAGAATCCGAAGAAAGGTTGCAAGGGGGTGATTTATCAGGCTTTGATTGCCAACGAATCGTAGGGGAGTGCCCCACACGCGCACAAGAAAAACGTGAGGGCTGCTGACACCTCCGGAATTAACATATGATTTACCCAAAAGAAAGTGCAATCACTCCTATATATAGGTGGGTGAGTGGAGCTTTTGGCATTGTCGGAGTTTAAATTGGTGTAACAACTGCTACTAGTACTAAGCTCAAAGTGATGGGTAGGCAGCCTTGTTGTGACAAGCTGGGCGTGAAGAAGGGGCCTTGGACAGCCGAGGAGGACAAAAAATTGGTCAATTTTATTCTCACTCACGGCCAATGTTGCTGGCGTGCCGTCCCCAAGCTCGCCGGCCTCCGCCGCTGCGGCAAGAGTTGTCGACTCCGCTGGACGAATTACCTTCGGCCGGACTTGAAGAGAGGCCTCCTCAATGAAGATGAAGAGCAGCTTGTTATTGATCTGCATGCCCGTCTTGGCAATAGGTTACAAAAAATTTGCCCTTTAACATTTTTCTAGTGATCATTACTATATACTAGT
Organism: Theobroma cacao; assembly: GCF_000208745.1. NCBI lineage: Eukaryota > Viridiplantae > Streptophyta > Magnoliopsida > Malvales > Malvaceae > Theobroma > Theobroma cacao. The sequence goes on from NC_030852.1 coordinate 27,618,675, forward strand.
TAGTTGTATGTTCATCTGCATCATTTACTATTTTTTTTCCATATTGGTTTTGATAATTCTTGAAGACATCAACTTTACATTTACATAGCTTTTACGGGAGGTTGAGTTATTTCAACCTTGACTTCCTATTAGCAATACTAATTTTTAGTGGGGTCTTATATCTAATGATTGGATTTTAGCACTGCAGCCTCTACTGAAATGTGGCAAAGAAATGCATGCAGAGGAAATAACTTAAATAAAATAAAAACTTCATTTCTGAGAAAAAGCTTTCCATTTTCTTCCTCTGTATGGTCCTGTTCTTCCCCCTCTACTGGAATGATAAGAAACGTTTCAAAATAGAAGTGGCTGATAACTTGATATCATCCAATTTAACTCAAATGAAACCGAATCAAAGGTCTAGTTGAAGATACTTGTAGGAATTGTGATAGAACTGTAAGAGTTGACTTTGTAATTCATTTTCACTGCTATTTTAATTTCTCTGGGTATCTTGGTTGAAAATAATGCAGTTCTATTCTTAGTAGTTATAGAAAGAAAAATCATAAGAAATTGTATAATGGGTACAAGGAAATGTATTAAAAAGAATTCACATAAATAATGCTTATGTCTTAGAAGTATAGAGTTTGGAATGGAACTGCCATATTTTATTGTTAACATGATGTTTACGTTTTCATTTTCTTTAGATGGTCCAAAATTGCCGCAAGATTGCCTGGAAGAACTGATAACGAGATCAAGAATCACTGGAACACACATATCAAGAAAAAGCTTCTTAAGATGGGAATTGATCCTGTTACGCATGAGCCTCTGCAGAAGCCTGCAGCCACCGCACAAGATGCAACTTGCCAAGGAAATGACCAGCCAAATCTTGATCCTAATCAACTAGAGTTGCCGAAAAATTCTGGCCATGTCTCTACTTCTACTGATGAATTTTGCACTCCAACCGAGAATTCCTCGACCGATGAATCGAGGTCATCATCAGAGTCTGGCAGTGATGATGACCCCTTGATGAACTTGATATGGTCGGAGTCATTTCTCAATGACTTGTCATGGAATTTCCCTGGCCCAGATTCCAGGGAAGAATACAGTGAACTTGGGTTTTCTTCATCATCGGAGGAAAACTCTTTGTCATGGTTGTTGGACTACCCAAACATTGGAGATGATCTTCATCAGAGCTTTGGAATTGGTGGCTTCAGTGAAATTGACATGAATTGCCTTGACATGGGTGGCAAGTACTAGCATGCATCTAATAGGAGTGCTTCTGTGCACTCATGTAAAAAAAAAAAGCTAAAACAAAAAGGGGCCATTAGGTCTTGTGAATGAACTCTTTAAGCTTAATTTCCAGTTAAATTATTTATCTCCAGTTAGGATCTTAGAAGAACAAGGGAAAAAAAAGGCAAAAAAAGTCATGATGCTCAAGAAGTTTATGCAAGTAAATGGTACTCTCAATTTTCCGTCTTTTTTTTTTCCATGTTCTTAAGATCCAAATAGGTAACTTTTTCAGCCGGGCACTGCCTTGATGGAAAAGATAATTGCGATCCAGACTAAGTGGGTCAGCTGTCACTTTGCCAAAAAAAAGTAAGGATAATCTGTAATCTCAACCCTTGTTTTTTTCCAGGGATGTTTGATGACGTGCCCTCTCAATTGGGCTTATGGGGATTTCAAATTTGCATTAGAGAATAGAAAGAGATGTGCTACCAAATGGCCACCCCACTCCCCCCCTGGAGCTGTGTGGTTGAAGCATGATGAGGGCACGTACGTATATATATGTATAGCATCTGCTGTAAAGAAACTTTATAGTGCTGCTATCTGCTATGTATACATCTTTTTGGTTGTTGGAAAATAAAACTTCTATAAATAGTGTATTCCCTTTTTCTTTTACATCATGAAGCTAAGTGTTTCCTTTGGTTTTTTCTCTTTAATAAGAGGATGTATTAAGGAGTTGAGAAGAAAAGGCTAAAACTTGTTAGGTGGGTGGCTGCAATTGCTTGACCTAAATGATGTTGATGACTCGAAATTTTCCTTCATCTTCAAGAGCAAAAATTGGTTGGAGACTTCACTGGTTGTCCATGCCTGAGCTTGGCCTATATTGATCACGGTCAAAAGAGTGTCCCACATTTGACATTGTCTCTTGACTACCTTTGGGCGACTGATACCTACGTATTAGCGTCCAAACAAAGAAAATCAATACATTTTCCCACTATCTTGTCCAAATAGTTCCTTGAGTTAGCACTCTCATCTCTGCCTGCCATACTGACATAATAGTCTAATTCATTGAATATCATTTGGGTTTAATTCAAACTTAAAGCCACTAATTTAAAGACAAATGACAAAAAAGACAAACTGGGGAAAATTAATTATCTAAACTTTGTTAATATTACTTGCTTTGACTTTATATATACATAGTTAGTTTAAAAGTTTTCTCAGTAAATATATATATAGAAAACATATTCATCAATATCATGAAGCTGTAATCACCATGGGACAAATCATCAACATCACCATCATAATTTAAGAAATTCTTCATCCTGAAATTAACGATGGCATTGAATCTTACTTAAAAATTAACGGGACTTTTACTTAGAAAATCATCAATGATGTCATTAATCAATGTGGTTTCAACCTTCCAATAATGACATACATTGATAATAATAATAATAATAATAAAGTCGACCATGTGTACACTACCAAACTAAGCCTCCATCATCATCATTGCCAAGCTAGCTTGAAGTAGATAGATATTAATATTTAGACCCATTATTCCACTTGTTTTGGGTAGTTGCTTCTTTCAGTATATAAAGGGGAAGTTGGCCCAGACAAAAAGAAAATGTAAAAGAGAACTCTATTACCCAATGATTCTTAGTTCAAGAAAATCATGATTAATAAATTACAAATCACAATCTTGGCATGTCTCAATCCAAGAAGCCTATTGGCCTAGTTGTTAAGTAATATCTATTTGGGGATGTTGGATACCAGCACTCTAGACCTAAGAAATTCAAGGTGATTTTTAACATATAAACCAGCAACAGCTCACATCACTCTTAAGCAGTACTACCTAAAAGTATAAACAAAATATTAGTTGTAGTGTCACAAGCTACAAATGCTCATTGACCTTTGTGGAGGAAAACTAGTAATTTTTTAAAATTAATTGGTTTCCTGGATCTAATAGACTTGGATATATATATATATATATATGTAATAAAGTAAACAAGCAAGTTTGATTTATAATACCTAATATGAAGAACAAAGTCTTTTGCTGACTTGATTTTTCATTAGTGCAATAGACCAAATATAGGCAAGTTGTACAGTGAAATACTGGGAAAGAGGAATATAAACTGTGTGCTTGGTTTATGGCGACATCAAGAATTACAAAGTTTTTTTTTTTTTATATTTAAGGAAGAAGAAATTCGAATTCTATTTTTTAGATAAGATGATCATGTATCAATCAATAAGTAAACAATTGAGTATATCAATAATTATAAGATTATAATCAAGATATATATGAATCTGATTATGGTTTGATAAAAAATAAAAATAACGTGTTATTTAAAAAATCACGTTGCCCCAGGGCCCTCCTTTAGTATGAAGTAGTTTATATGGGTAATTGAACAGAGAGATTGAGCCATTTGCCCTGTACTGAATATTGTACCAAAACGAACGTGTGTCTTTTGGCTTTATTACAACATAAAAACAAAACAAAGGGGAATATGAAGATTGAAGATCCGAAAAGCCATCAACGGAATGTACAAATATGGTCCCTCTAAATCTTGACACAGAACTGCTTGACAGAAACCTCTCAAAGGTAAACTAATGAGTAATTTACTATACATTAATAGCAAATGGATCCACCTCAAAAAAGAAATGATAGAGAAAACAAAGCTGAGTATAAAATCATATAACAATAATAATAATAACAAAACCTATGAGATAGTGTAGCCGTTATTTGCCACTTCAGTTTCTTTATTTGGCATTTCTTTCTGCATATTTCCTTTTGATTCTCAATGTTTTTATTCCAAAAACGCCCCCCATTTACTCACTCTTTGTTTCAAAATACCCCTTCACCCCTCGACCTTTAGCTCTGTTAATCTAACCGTTACGTTTTTTAGGACCTCCACATCATCCGTAAATGCCAGGTGGATAACCTCTTTTGACAAAAACCTCAGCCTTTCTTTCCGCTTTTTTTTTTTTCTGTTTAAGTTTATAATTTAATTAAACCAACAATAAAGATATGAGACGCATTTGGAGCTACACACGGAGGTTTTAATTTTCAAATACACAATTTTCGTGAAGTTCTATCATCGGTTAGATTTTTACATACTATTATTGTTAAAATTAAAAATATGTGATGCAAACAAATAAATATGTTCATGTCTCATACAAATTATTCACAATTTTAATTACGGCATAATCCTTTTACGTTCGTAGTTATGTAACAATATTTTAAGAGAATTGTGGCTTGTAATTTTATTTTTAAAATATTCCAATTTGGGGGTTTTTTAAAATAATTTTATCTTATTATTTGATTTACTAAATTAATTTTTTATTTTTATTATATTTTTCTTTTTTTTAATGCTCAATTTACTTAGAATCAATCCACCTTGTGCAAATAATTATTTTCACTTTAAAACTTTTTTTTTTGAAAGACACTTTAAAAAAACTTTAAGAAAATAACCATGTAGGACTTTCTTAAAAATTTCATTTTAAGGGATTTTAAAAATACTTCTATTTATAATTATTCAATTCATTTAATTAATAATTTTATTTTAATTATATTATTAATCTTTAATTGCTATTTTATAATTTTTATAAATTTAAATATGCATATAAATAAAAATTAAATGAACACATTAAGTATGGGTAGGACATGTAACTCAAGGGAGCTGATAGCCCAAATTAGATGGGCTTTAGCCTGCTTAGAAACGGGTCGGGCGGATCCGATAACGTGGCATGTTTTGGATGACGTGGTGGTGGGGTATGAAGGTGGTGGGGTATGAAACAAACAACCGCTAAACTAACAGAGTTACAAGTCAACGGGGGTGAAAGGGACGATTTGAACCAGGAAGTGGGGTTAGTGGGTTTTTGAAGATACAATGGGGAGGATTTTGGGAAGATCACACCCCGTTCACCATAAATTCTGGCCTGTGGGGGTGGAAGGTCCCCAAAAAACGAAGCCCAAAAAAGTCAAAAGGGCAAGTGGAATGCTGATCAGTCACATTGCTGCGCTGGTTTTGGTGTTTAATTGGGTGTCATGTCCCTTAAAGTTAAGTGATGAATGCTCACTTATTTATTAGTGCTTCACGATGTGTAATTTGAGCGACAAAGACTACTTACTTTGAACCCCTCTTTTGCTGCATGCAGCTCCTCGCTGCTTGACCTGACCTCTAATGTTGGTGAAGAGTTATGTTCTTACTGCCTGCCACCTGTCAAGTTAGAGAACCACAAGATATGCAGAGGAGATAACAATGAAATAGCAGCATATAAGCTCGTGAAGAAGGTTTCATTAATTATCTAATAAAAAGCATAGAAATTATATACATAAAAAAAAAAAAAAGGTGATCATAACATTAGGGAAACCAAAAAAGGTGGGGAGGGAGAGAGTGCAGAATTGATGTAATATCACAGGCTTCGGCAATTCATTTGTACTGTATGCTGATTAGAAAAATCAACTGCTCCATTTCCGGTTGGAGCCCACATTGAACCTCGTCTTGGACCTCTTAGTTGAAAATAAGATATCAGCTCCGTTTCCGGTTGGAGCCCCGGATGAACCTCGTCTTGAACTTGTCAGGTCAGAATAATTTCTTCCTCAAGGATTCATAGATGAAAGCGATTGTGTCAAAGGTGAAACTGACACATGAGGGAACAGATGAACAAATAATGTAATCAGATATACACATTTGCCAACTCACGGTCATGGCACAGACGGTTTGGGGGCTTCTGCTGATTCTTTGGCGCTCTTTACGACCAGATCATAATTGATAGAAGCCAGCTGAGACAAATTCTGTGAAAATAAAAACTCCAGTGAATTCTACAAACACTGCAGCATTAGTAATATACAATTTCTATTTTCTTTTTCACAAAGACAACTGTTCTCCCTCCATCCCTAGGGATCAAATAGAATTACTCCGTGCACCAATACGATAATGCTTGAAGATAAAAGTACAAAGTCTTATAAACCCATTTTTTAATGTGCAGGGATCATCTAAAATGACATCCAATTTTTCATTTCCATCTGCCAAGTTATAAGGGAAATAGATAAATAGCAGTAGTAGTCATTCTCACCTTGAATGAGAAATTACTAAATGAGTACTTCACAGCAAGGGTTGGGGCACTGAAGTCCGCCAAACTGCCACATTCATCCCCCTGTTTCATGAGCGTTAGAATTCTCACAATGAAAAAAGATAACGGTCACATAGGTGATTGTTTCCAATTAAATAAGCATATCTGGGCAATTCTTAAGATGATGGATATGGCAATCATAACTCTTCAAACTTATTCAGTCTTCTCTCTTTTAAACACAAATAATGTTATTTAGTCCATGTAACTGTTTATGGATAGGAGCATTTTTTTCCACATAAAAAGGATCATTATTGAAATCTCTTCAACCAACTATGTCCTAGCAACTATTGAAACTAAACCCTTTTATAACCAAATATATGGAACATAGAAATTGCATCCTTGATTTGCTCTATGTAGCACAGACATCATCAAATCATGGTGCCATCCAGTGTAGCTCCTTGTGGAAAAGATATAAACAGATACTAAAAAAATCTTAAATTTACACATACATCTTCATCCTGCATGTTGCTGAGTGAACCGCTGCTACAAGTGTCAGTCATGTCATCAAAGTCACTACTTCCTTGAACTTGTTCATCTTCTGGGCTCCATATATACCGGCTCATAAAGTAACTTGTATCATGTGCTTCAGTTGATGGTATGAACATAGCCTGCATCCCAGTAAAGAACCTCACTAAGTGCTGCAAATATGTAAATCTCAAATCGTTTTTACTTTTGGTCCAACTCAGTTACTGTTTTAAAGGATGATGAAATTAAAATAGGAGACCTTTTGTCTTGCAAGTGTGTCCCAGTTAATATCCTTGAAGAAAGAATGTTGCTTCACCTGTCAGAAATATTCAATGAGCTTTAATATTATTGTGAATTCTATACATAGAAGCCTTTGCTAGTGGCTATTAAGTGATTACCTCTTTGGCTCCTGCAGATCCTAGCCTTTCACTTGGATTTTCTGTTAACAATCTGAAAGGGAGTAAAACAAAAGGTTTTAAGCATAAGGAAATCTTTTACACAATTCCTCAAACCACAGCAGGGTTGAAGGGCCTCTATAACCAAATCAACACTATAACTAACATTGGTGTCAATACTGTTTTAATGGATGCCATATACTGTTGTCATTAAATAATACTGCCATATAAGGAGAAGCATTTCTTTCTTTCTTCTTTTTCTTGTTTTAATTTTCTTTTGAAGAAAGGATGAAGCCTTTCTTGCATTTCTATTTAGTTGAATATCATCAGATGTGATGCAAGATGGAACGCTAAGAGAAAGTTTAAGGACAGTAAAAACTGCCAAGAAAATAGCTATATATGGATTCAGTCATACATTTAACTAAAGTTTAGTCACCAACTAGGCACGGCCATCTAGGTGCGTTCCACTTAGTTTATGGTCATGCTCTTCGGAAGATGCTCATACATTGAAGTTTTCTGTACTAGTGCAACACTTATTTTGTCACCATCATGCAACGAAGATTTTAGTAACACTGAACCTACTTCGAGGAATTAATGCACTCAGAATTTTGACCGTACATACTGTCAATAGGACAATGACGGAATTCCCTTTTGTCTTTCCAGCAAAAGACATCGTAACAATCTTCATGATAGATAACAGATATCATGAACATTACTCCAAGGTCAACATCCATAAATTGCAGAAACATTTGTTTGTAAATCTTACTTGTCAATCAGATCATATGCTTCATACGACATCTCCTCTGGTACCTTGGGCCAGGGTATATATCTATTCATTATGTTGTCAAAAATTAGCTGTAATCAGCAAGACAAAGTAGTAATAATGTCAATCCATGACCACTTTATCAATGATAGAACATTAAAAATGGAAAAATATCCTAAGTTCAGGGGATTCTATTTAAATTGAAGGATATCCACATATTGAACTTAGGAGTAAATCCTTGCGATCACATCCAAGGGTTATAGGGCAGATAAGATAACATAGAAATTCAATTTTGCAGGATACTATAATTATGAGGATGTAATGTCTAAAGGTGGGTTTTAAAATTATTTAAAGAACCATTCATTGGAAAATGATCGGCAGGGTTTCCTCATCTTCTTACTTATCAGAGGTATCTATGCGAATTTGTTTTCAGGTGATATTTATAAGCTGATGTCTTTTTCCTTGGGCGTGCTTTAGGAAGGTGAACCCCTGTTTGGGCTTCTACCTCCTCATGTCTCTTGCCTTGCCAAGTGTTTGTATCAGCTTTTGATACTTAAATAAAAATTTTTCATTGATCGAGCGAAAAAAATCTATGCAAATTTGAGGATCTATAGTCTGGAGTCCGGGAGTAGTGTTTTACATTGTACGATAATATTTTAGCATCCTCATACTATGAGCCATATGAGAAAACAAATTAACTCAAATTTAGACCTATCACAACTTCAAAACTTTCAAACAGAAGTGAGGCAATGAAAGCATGGCTTCAAAATCCTCTGTCACTCATTTTCTTTTTGAAAATTTTATTTAGTGTTTTAAATATGTTTTAAGTGTTTGTTTAATCAAGGCTAAAAGCAAGAATATTGTTGCCACACCAGCTATTTTTTATCTCAACATGCCAGTGTGCTCAATTATCCATTTTATGTATCTTTGCTTCCAATGCTAGTTTATTATCTGAATGAACAATGCCCATCAAGTGCTCAGGTTACATGAATGAATTTGTACTTATAGAAGCTAGTGAGCAGTGAAAAACTAAGCCAGAGAAAATATTTCTGAGCACCGTAAAAAAAAAAGGTGGGAGGGGAGGGAACAATCCATCTTAAAATTGATATATAATGAACCAGACAAATCTGGTTTGAATTATGTGAAAATGCCTCAGTACTCCTTTCGAAAAAGAAAAAAGCAATGTTCTGATCAAAAAGAGGAAGACCAATTCGTTCATATAAATAACTGTTATCCAAAATCATTTTAAGTTTTGGATGTCCTACCTGTGGGGTTTCAGCATTGAATGGAGGAAGACCTACAAGTAGTTCAAAAAGAATGACCCCTACAGACCACCAATCAGCAGCTACACCTACAGAGAAAACACTGTAAGAACTAAAAATACTCAAGCCAAGAAAAAAGGAAGGAAATTTTGAACTTCATAATAAATGTGTTATCTGATTTGCAGATAGCGGCTGACCATGTCCCATGCCAAGAAGTATCTCCGGCGCTAAATAGTCAGGGGTGCCAACAACTGAATGCTTCTGACGCTGTTCTCTCTTTAGTGAAGGTTGTTCTTCGGGTTCATCATCTTCCAGAAATCCACTACTGCCAAGTGATGGACCTGATAAGTCATCTGTACTGTTGATAAGACCAACCTTTGAGAGCCCAAAATCTGTCAACTGTAACAGAAAGGATAGAGCTTTGTGAGAAGTGATGAGTAACTTTCTCATATGGCAGCATCAAAAAATTAGAAGAGGTTCCAACAATGCAAGCAAAATAAAATATTGCCTAGTTTATCTTTATGTTGCAATGATTTTGTCTTTGTGATAAATAAAATCAAAGCTATTGACCTTGACGTGACCATCTTGGCCAATCAACAAGTTGTCTGGCTTCAGGTCCCTATGTATGACATTTAAAGAATGCAAATACTCCAAAGCAAGAACCTGAGAAATATAAAACAAACTATTTGTACCATTGTGAGAATTTTATTGAGGCCAACGCAGATACACATATCTTATAAAAAGCAGGATATAATTGTGGCCCTTACAACTTCTGCAATATATACACGCCCCATATCTTCATCTAAGCAGCCTAGATTTCGCAACAAAGAGAAAAGATCTCCACCATTTAAATACTCCATGACTAAGTAAAGGTTTTCTCTGCATGTAAAGGAGTAAAAGAAACGGACCTGTTCAATGATCAGATGAATTCATATCAGCAAGTTATATACACAAACTGCATACACTAAAACAATTGTAATATTGAAGCTCACCACAAAAGGGTTGCGGACAGAAATTAGGATGTTACGCTCAGCCAAAATACTTTCAACTGCATTTTTACGAATCATGTCTGCCTTCTTTAAAACCTGTATGAGTAGAAATAACATTTAGTTACTACAAACAATTACATGAAAAATGCATCTGTAAGTATCAACCATTTTCTGCTTACATACACACTGACCTTTATAGCAAATAAGTCTCCAGTTGCCCTTTTTCTAGCAAGGAAAACTCGCCCAAATGCTCCTCGGCTGACTGGCTTCATTATTTCAAAATCTTCTATAGATGTTCGATCCTTACCACATGGATTGATAGGACTTGCACGTAGACTACGAACTGTATCATCATCTACTGGGCTATCTTCATCAGCCATATGATTTGATGAGTCAATTTTTTCATCCTCTATCTGCCCACAAAGATGCACGTATTTTTCCCTATAATTAAAAAAATAATCATATAGATCAGAGAACGTATGGGTGGTTATAGAATAAAAAGCAGTCAATATAAATGTTATTAAACAAATGAAATGGTAATGGAAACATAGGCTAAAAGTTCATCTTTTAGATTTGGCAATAAATTCTACTGATTAGAAGCTATCAATAAACTGAAAAAGAAACAAATATATGACTATAAATCTTGGAATAGAAGTTAACTTACTGTAATAGTTTCTCTATACGCCTTCCAAAAGTTTCTACAACAAGGGCATCTGCCTTCCTATCTTGGATGGCATATTTTAGCTCGTCCAGTCGTTCAAGCATATACTCTAATGTACTGTAATCACAATCATTTGCATTTGCAACAGAACGAGCAGTATCTAGCAACTTGTGTATCTGTAAATTTATAACAAAAGAAACTCTAAAATCAACATCAGAATTTGCAACTTGAGCACCCAAATCAATTGCAAGTGATGGTCATAAGGTCTCTGTATACAAAATCACATAATAGTAAAGAATGTGGATGTCTTAGTTTGAGAAGCTTATTGTTGCAAAACAGAATATCACTGTAACTAGTTATTTGAAAAGGAAAATAAAACTTGATGGTAGTCATTGCAGACAGCAAAAATGAAAAGCTGACATTTCTCAACAGCAAATAAACAATTAAACAGTAAGTCAGACCATTGTGATTATGATGTAGAATCAAAACTGCATATAGATAAATAAATCAACATTAAGCAAGGAAGCAAACAATAGGGTTCATGTTGGAAATAAAATTAGCAAGGGCATGCTGAACACTTATTAACAGAATATTGATTCAACACAAGCTTAAGCACACAGAAATATAACTTATGACAAGGATGACCTGTTGGTGATTCTCAAGCTCTGTTATTCTTCTCTGTCCACTCAACAGCAATTCAATCTGGCTAGTTCTTGGAGTTAACAATGGTGATCGTGGTGTCAAGCTTCCTCCTGATGATGTGCCTAGATCAGGTGTGGCTAGATTTAAATGCGCTTCAGATGATACATGATGCAGAACATTCAGGTCATCCATAACAAATGCATTATCAACATCAGGAACACAATCAAGCATGTCTTCGGAGCATCGTCGTGAATGACTGCTACGGTTTGGTGACAAGTCATCAATATCTTCATGTGTACTTGATGTAGAAACTCTTGTAGCCTCAAAACTTTCACGTGGAGTGTCTGTACTTTTGGGTGTACTTTTTGGCGTCCATGATACAAGAATTTTGTCGAGGGTTTCTGCAACTCTTTCTAGCCGTTCATTTACAGTCAAGCCTTTCAAGTCACATCTATCAGCAATGGTACATATTCGAGAGTGCTCTTCCACATGTACAACTGGTATTTCAACCTCACAAATACGACAAATCATCGAATTTTCATATGCTACACTGTGATGATCACCCCAAAAAGGCCAAGAAGTTTTTTTTGTTCTAGAAGATGGATGATAGACTGATGGAGTTTCAAGAGTTTCAGTTCTAGGAGTTTCATCCTTAGCTTGAGATTGTTCTGATCTATCTTTGGAATTTGTATCAGTAGTGTCATGTCCTTTACGATTTCTCGCAGCTGCACATGGAAGTTTCTTCCAGGATGACATCCTATAGCTGCTTGCAGCTGAATCACCACTTGTGGCAGTGTCAACCTCTGCACTTTCATTTGCATTACTTACATGTTGATCAACATGATCTTGTCTCATCATCAAACTGCTTTTCTCTTGCCTCTGTGATTTCTTCCTCTGTTTCTCACTTACTTCCTTCCCACCACTTAATTGACCACTAATATTCTGCTGTGCAAATTCGCACATCTGTTCTGGATAAACTCCAAGATCACTAAGTTTGTGAAGCCCCAGAATGTGATCTTCAACATAACCACTCTCTTTATAGAACTGCACAAGCCGGGTGCATCTGGTAAGAATAAAAAGCAGCCGCGTGTGTGCTTGTTTGAGGATCCCCATTGGTAGCTCTTGTCGTCTATCATCTAAATTCTGAACAATGCCTTCACATTTGACCCAGAATTCACAAGCCGGCATCTTTGCACAACGCCGTGCTACAAGGAGCAAATCCTCCACACTCTCTCTCCATTCAGGATGAGACTCTGATGTCTTTTCAAGCATCCCCACCAAATCTCCAGCAAAAACAGCCAAATCGGAGTTCACTTCCTCTTTCAATCTGTCAAACTTCACCCTGATTGCCACCTGAACCTCCTGAAAATTGGATTCATTAAATACATTTCTGAACGTAAGATAGCTCAACAATAAGATAAACCAAAAGCAAGAAACTGCCAAAAAAAATTAAAAGTAGAGTTCACAAGCACCGAAACAGAAGCTTTTAAATTGCGTTTGAAGCCATTGTGAGGAACAAAGATCTTTGTACAAATTAGTTGAGGACTTAATCCAGAATTGCTCATTAAATAACTGGTATAATTTGTACTGCTTTTTTCTTGTTCCGCTTCAATGAAAAAAAAAAAAAAACAAGTAACCTCTATGTGGCCGAGAGCACGAGACTGCCAAAGAGGAAAAGGCCGTACTCCTTTGGAATTAAGCTCATGAGAGAAGCTCTTGACATCAGGAGCTTTCATCTTCCGCCCACTGGTAACACGCATTATAGCCTGGAAACGTGGTGACTGCATTTTCTTGGCAAAAGCAACATGATTACTCCACCATAAACAAAAATAGAATAAAACCAAAAAAGGAAAAGCCTGTGTAACATAGTACCATCTAAAATGTCTAATTCATCAAAAAAACCCTCTAATCAATTTACCTCTAACCCCGGATTGAGTGGTGATGGAACCCTTAGTGATTTTGATTGAGTGCTCCATGCAACTTTTTCCTCTATAAACACCCAAGCAATCACCAAGAAAACCAAATCAGTTATTCATTCATTTCAAAAAATACTTCAATCATACTTCTTATCTTTGATTTCTTCCATCATGGGTACGTATATTCCACAAGATTTCAAACTTCACCTTGTTCAAGAGAGTTTAAAAGAATAATAATAAGAATCACCCCCAAAAACAAAAAGGTAAAATTAAAATTAGAAAAGTTATTCAATTTTTATTCATACGTACATACATACATACATATATTTCGAGAAGAAAGTGATCGGTACCTTGATAATCAATGGGGCTATGGTTGGAATGAGAAGTGCAGGCTTCCATTCCAGAGATCAGCTTTTCCTTATTAGAGACGCTTCCGAGCTTACTATCTACATGTCCAAGATTGGAAGGCGTTCCGGCGGAGGAAGAGAACCTGAGAGGAGACGGCAGTGGATTGGATCTTGTTCTAATGTGGTTTAATCCTAGAGTAGACGCTAAAATTATCGTCGAATCATTGTCGCCTCGCATGTTTCGTTTAACTAATACGTTCTCATCGTAGCTACCGAAGCCAAAATCTTCTTCTTCTGCTTCTTCTTCTTCGTAGATGACTTCATTGTCATCAACTTCATCCGCATCGTCGCTGCTGCTTCCGCTACCTTCTGATTTCTCTGCTGGTTTCCGTTGGGACCGCTGAATAGGGATCGGAGGGATCTTACGGAGCTTCGTCATTGACGATGATGACGATGTCGTCGTCGGTGTGGCCGTTGGATTTTGATTTCTATCCGTCGACGACATGTCGTTTTTCATTTACGGCGCTGCGATGAAGAGCGTGCTATTACACTTATGATCATCGTCCCATTACAAAAAGAAGAGATGATATTTTTTAAAATTTTAATTTAATTCATTTTTTAAAAACTAAACTCGAGGAAGGAGAAGAAAATCTGGGAAATTATTTTGGGATGAAAAGAGAGTGAGGTTTCGCGGGAATGGTGCGTTCAAGGTTGACACGAAGGATAACAGTTTGTTGCATTAGGTTGGTTTCGCTTGTATTATTATTATTATTATTATTGTTATTTTCTTATTTTAATTTATTTTTTTTATCAGTTTTGCAAAAACGTGCATGCCGCGAACTCGCGAGCCTCATTAACAGATCAGTCAAAAGCGGCCCGCGCTTTTTTGAGAAGTGTAAATATCTTGCATTTACACTTTTTTTTTTGGTTTTTTTATCGTGTAAGGTGGAGATATTTTACTTTTTCAGTTTTCGGTTAGAAAAAAAAAAATTGCTATTACATTTCAGTTACACCATTCATAAAAATTCAGTTCAATTTAAATTGGACTTATCAGTTTGAGTTTAAGAAGTACATCTAACAATATCATAAATAAGTGATACCAATTCAATTGATTAAATTATGTTATTATTAAAGTCCACTGTTGAGTTTATATCACGAATCAAATCATATTGACTTAATTTCATTTATACTTAATTAACAAAATAATATATAATTTTCAAATCAAAAATCGACTTAGGGAACAAAACTTTGACTTAAATCAAGATTTCAGATCCATTGTTTTTTCAAACTAACGATTTTATTTACTTAGTTGAACACCCTATTAACTTATAAAAAAATATGAACACCTTATTATTACACATAAATCATCAAATTGCTTAAGGATGCATAGATTCTATTTGATGAGTTTAATTTTGAATAGAGTTTTGATCAACTTCTGATTCTTAGCAATCAAATGAAATACTTTTTAAAATCAAATTCCACCAATTTAGTTATTCGGTTTTTCAAATTTTCAAAATTTTTATTTTTTAATTTATTTACAAAATTTTAAAAATAAAATAAATATTTTTATTTTATAAAAAATTTTAAAAAATTCAATTCATTTTGATTTGGATAATTTTAAATTTTCAGTTTATACATCGAGATGTGTACACGTATATATATTTAATATCTTAACCGAATACAATAAAATTTGATCCAAATTAAACCGATTATTACTATTTAAATCTTGTTTTTATCAAAACATTATCCACAATAATAGTGGCAATCTCTTATTAGGTACTAATGAAGCTAATATCTCTCTTCATTTTTACGCATCATTGTTATCCCATCTGGTTCTAGCAGGATTGGATAAGTAGCATTGTTCAACTGAAATGTGAAAAGTAAAAGAACAAGGTTGCTAGAATTAGTTCCAACCAAGTCTATTTCTATCCTATAACTGGTTACTTTCTTTCTTTATTTCTTTCTCTTAGAAGTTCTAGTGAAAATTTAGATATTACAAAGATTTTACAATAATAGCATTGGTTAATTTTTCATATGATAAAACACTATGAAAAAAGACAAAAGAAAATAGAAAACCTCTAGTTGCTAGGACTTCAAGATCGATATTGACACGAGAGATAATATGTACAGAATGTTTATATATATCAAAATTTATTTAAATTTTTTTGTTGTTTATATTTATTCACTTTTAATAAAAATAATAAAATATCAATCAAATGAAATTTTAAGGATATGAAATTATTTATAGTTTAGAATCTTATACCAAGAACATACAATTACATTTCTATAAATTAATACTTTTGGGACCATGAAAACTTATCAATTAATTGAGATATTATTTAATTAATAATTTATTAATTTATTGAAATTTTTTGGAGGGTTATGAAATTGAGACCCTAAATATAGAGAAGATAAATGTTTTAGAAGTAATGAATCTTGTAATCTCGGCTTGGACAACATATGTTCAATTAAGTACAATTGTAAATTGTTTTCAATATTATAAAATTAGGTCTATGGATAACATGACTTTAGATAATTTGGATCAACACTTAAATGATGGAAGCGTTCAACAATTGCATGTTTTAATTAAAGAGTTGAAGTATTGTAATACAATGGATGTTGAAAATCTTTTGAACTATTAATGAGAAAATGAGACGACTGTAGAGTTATTGAGTGACAAACAAATTATTAAGAAGAAAATGAGGCAACTGTAGGGTTATTGAGTGACGGGTGAATTGTTGAAAAGATACAATTGTAGAGTTGTTGGGTGACAAGCAAATTGTTGAAAACGTCATGAAAAATGATAAAAAAGATGAAATTGAAAATAATAATTCTTTATTAGAGTTTGTCTCACACAAATATACACTTAAAGTGAAAATTACATTACATAATTTTCTCATACAATATGAGATTATACCATAACTTTTTAATGCATTAAGAAAAGGTAGAGATAAGGTTTAAGGAGATATCAATTTTAAGAGGATATAAGTAACATTAGAATCATATTTTACAAAAGCATCCTAATTGATTCATNATGTTATTATTTATACTATTATATATATATATATATAATTTTGATGTATAATGAGATTATTAATTTATATATCATGTGTAGAACTTATGTATTTTTTTTAAAATCTATTATATTATAAATTTAGCGAATTATTAATTTACCACATTGTTCCTAAGTCGATATTGATCAAAAATATTATTTAATTAAAATTATTAATTTATTGAGTATTAGTTTATAAAAATTATTCTGTACTTATTAATATTTGTATCATTAGAAAATTTTGACAATTAAGTTTAGACCTGTCCATGGACCTAAATTTAATTACTAAAAAGATTATATTTATATTTAAATATTATCCAATATTTTTTTAAAATTAAATGTATAAAATATTATTTAGTTAATTAATTTAACATTGGGCTGGGTTTGGTTAAGTTCGACATTAAAAATCATTGTCCAAGCTCAACAATTGGACCGTGGACCTCTTTAACCATTGTCATTTAAGATAGGTAGAATATTTCTCGAGTCCTAAGTCCATATTCATTTACTTTTCTTTTGTAGGCTGCATCCGATGACCCGATCATCCTCACGCATCCTGATCCATTTTCAACACTAGCTTTCCTGCAAAGAAAATCCCGTTTGAAAGCTTTTGACAGCAGCAGAAACAAAACTGCGCAGCGCCGCAAGCTCAGGCAAAGAAATGTGGAACCTTATCCGGAGGCGCGACCTCAATATCCATCTCCAATGTCTATCCAAACCGTTCATTAACCACCGCCACTTCAGAACCCGCGCCGTTGATCGACAAAACGGATCCCCGACTGGTCTTTACGGTTTCGATCACTTGAAGTCCCCTAAAGGTTTCCAACGCTTCGTGGATGAGGCCATTGAAAGGTAAAAGAGTTTCTTCAATAACCTCAAAGTTTTTGATTTTCTTTTTCAAAATGTTGTCATTGCTTTGGCTGCTTGGAGCTTCAACACTTCTGTGAGCTACAAATTATTAGTAGCCAATCTGAACAATCAGTTATTTTATAATTTTAGGTTTTCCTTTAACTTCTAATTAATTCATGCCTTTCTGTTGTTAGGTCAGGGGAGCTGGTAGATTATATATCTGGTATGCCATCTTCGGCTGAAATAATTCGTGCCATGGATGAGATTTCGGACACTGTAGGTTTTTAACCATATTCATAATTGTTTCCTTTGTTAATATCATTTTTAAGAAATAACTTCACTAAGTTTGATTTTGTAGGTCTGTTCTGTTGTTGATTCCGCCGAATTCTGCAGACAAACTCATCCAGCCAGGTTATTTATTTATAAACTTGAATGATATAGTTAAATTTATGTTGATTTCGAAATGCGATGTTTATTGTTTTGTTTTACTTTTAAATATATACATTGTAAATTTTGTTGTTTCAGAGAATATGTGGAGGAGGCTACCAAAGCGTCCATGAGAATTAATGAATATCTACATGTGAGGTGACCAATGATGTTAACCATAGACGTTCTAATTCCCTTATGTTTGTGATTTGTTAAGACAATGATAGACATTTTTCCATGACAGTTTATGGGCAATAATATCTTTGGGGGAAAACTACATTGTACAAGAAAACTTTGATGTAGAATAGTCAGGTTATAGTAGCATATTTTGCATCAATTTTGCATTGCATGTGCATTGAGAATTTATGAGCTATTTTTATTGTTGTCATTACAGTTTCTCAATACAAATCATACTCTTTATAATGCGGTGAAAAAAGCAGAGCAAGATGGTCATTTGCTTACTGAGGAAGCTTGTAGAGCTGCCCACTACTTCCGTATTGACTTTGAGAAGGGTGGCATTCATCTCCCTTCTGGTAAATATTCATTTGATACTGACAATCAGTTTTATCACAGCATAATTTTTTGCCTTCAGGAACTAAAGTGTAAACATCCACTTCCTATTTCAGGAAAATTAGATCGAGTGAATCAACTAAATCTACATGCTCTTCAGCTATGCAGGGAGTAAGCACATTACCCTTTTTCTGGCGTTCTGTCTACATCTCAGTAGCATTATGATAATATTGTTTGTGCAGGTGGCTACTGGATTTTGATTTATATTTTGTATGCTATTGCATGCTCCCAGGTATGGTGAAAATATTATTATTGACCCAGGTCATGTGGATATATTTCCCGCATCACGTATCCCAAGACCCATACAACATCTCCTTAAGCCTATCTATCGTCTGAAATCTGGAGTGTCAAAGGAGGCATTAGGCTCATTAGATGATGAACAAGAAAAGGGCTTCCGGATCATAACAGAGCCGCATACTCTATCTTCTGTTTTGCAATGGACAGCAGATGATCAGGTAGCTTTCATCTTTTGGATTGAAGAAATCAATAACACTTTTCTACATTTAAATAAAGTTGGGGCTTGCACAGGTGGCGAAATCAGTGTTTCAGGTGCTAGATTTTGGCAAATAACATTATTCAGTTATGATATTATATGCTCTCTCTAATAAGTTTACTTAGTCGACACTGAGTTTCCCTTTTTGAGAGTGGTGGAGAATCTGCATTTTAAATGGGGCATCATTTTATTATAATTATTTGCCAATTTTAGTCTGGTCTAACCAAGTCCGCCCCCTCACTTACTTTTTCAGGTTAGGAAACTGGCATATTTGAAAGGTAACTCTGTCCCACACGCAAACCATGAAGTTCTTGATAAACTTATAGCTTCCAGACATGAGCTTGCTCAGGTAATTTATAATCACGTACGGACTTTAGCAAAAAGCAGCAATGAAATTTTATTTCATTATAGTGTGATGCAAAAATCACTTCATGACAATGTAATGCGGCCCAAACGTTGGATGTATTACTAAAAACATCTAAGTTGATAGCTTTTCTTAACTTTAAAAATTGAAGAAGTCTTCCTCACATTGCATCTCAAACTTGTTTAGTTTTTCTATGTTGGATGAAGTCAATGAGAAAAATTTGCTAGTTTTAGGAAGATAATATTTGCAACTCAGATGGAAGATAATGTGTTTGACCAGCAAGTTCAGGATCTACTTCTATGGTCTGGTCAATGTTCATGTTCCAGGATCATATATTCTTATCGTAGCAGCCAACATCATTGGCCTGGCTTCTGTTCAGTAACTCAATATCATCTTGAAATTCCAATCTTTCTATTATCAAGCAATTAATTAAGCTCGTCGTGGA
This sequence comes from Theobroma cacao, assembly GCF_000208745.1. Classification (NCBI taxonomy): domain Eukaryota; kingdom Viridiplantae; phylum Streptophyta; class Magnoliopsida; order Malvales; family Malvaceae; genus Theobroma; species Theobroma cacao. The sequence goes on from NC_030852.1 coordinate 27,638,641, forward strand.
AATTTGGGATAGTCTTTTAACATCATAATTGTAATTGATCAAAGTAGAAATTTAGTTCTTGATGAGAAGGATATATGCCTGGGCTCGGTTTTAAATGGTCACAGCTGTATGGCTAGAAATATATAACCTGCTATAATCTTAATTCCTTTGAATATCTTGAGATGATCGGTATGGTTCAAATAGGAAGTTGGTTGTGAGTAGAATGCTTTTATATTATTTTCACAGTTTAGAATAAGTTTTCTGATTCATGCAGTAGTTGAAAGTGTTTAATGAATTCTTATGATTTATGAGCCACTAATTTTCTCCTTTCGAATAATGCAGATAATGGGATGTAAATCCTATGCTGAATTTGTAATGAAACTAAACATGACTTCATCGCCAGAAGTGGTGGTCTCCTTTTTGCTTGAGATGAGCAACATTGTCAAACCAAGTGCTGACACGGTATAACAGGTTTCTTATAAGTACTTGTGAGGTGTTGAAGATGTTGACCACATAGGTGGCTGTAGATTTTGTTGCTGTTTCCATACTCTTCTGATTTGTCATTTTCCCTGCAGGAGTTTAAGACAATTAGAAATTTGAAGGGAGATATATGTGGTCAAAGATGTGTAGATCTAGAACCATGGGATGAGGCATACTACACAGCAATGATGAGGTCGTCTGCCTACAGATTGAACTCGTCTGTAGGTTATAAACTTCTATCTGTTTTGCTTACAATTTATAAGTAGCAAAGTTGTGTTGAACTTATGATCATGAGTTCCAGTTTTTTCTTTTTAATATTCTAGTTTCTCTTAAGACTTTTTGGTCCCAATATTGTTTCAGGTTGTGGCATCATATTTCTCTCTGCCACAGTGTATTGAGGGCTTGAAACTGCTAGTGGAGTCACTATTTGGTGCAAACTTTGACAGTGTGCCCATGGCACCTGGTGAATCATGGCACCCTGATGTGCTTAAAATGTGCCTTCATCATCCTGAAGAGGTATGTGCATGGATGGTGGAACTGTGCAGATTAGTTTGGAAAAGTATCTTCAGATTGTGAAGGATACTGACAAGACAGTCAGCATCTATTCTGAGCTCATAATATTTCGCCTCCATAAGGATAATCCTTTTAAAGATATTTAGTTCTTTTTTTCCACAGCTTTTCTTGCCTCAACTGTTTAATATTTTGAATTTCCTGATAGCAGTAATTCTTAACTTTTGGTTTTCTATAATGATGTTTGCCTTGAATACATTCGTTCAGTAGTTGCATTTCTGCTAACTTCTGACACTGCAATGGACTTGCATTTGTTGTATGGAGGGACCTGATGTTTATCTGCTTTCTTTCTAATTCTGAATTTTGCCCATTTGGAGACCACCTACTTTATTCATCTTTTTTTTAACAATAAGGTGCTGAACATAGAGTCACAGATGCTTTCATTACAAGTTTATAAATGTTGGAATATTTTTCTGCTGACTTTTCTTGTTGTTTCATATATATTACAGCATTATAATGTGGTATTATGCATTTTCTTCAGGGTGACTTAGGGTATCTGTACCTCGATTTGTACTCAAGGAAAGGCAAATATCCAGGTTGTGCCACTTTTGCAATTAAAGGGGGACGAAAAATTTCTGACACTGAATATCAACTCCCTGTATGTAAATAGAGTTATAAGCATTGGTCAACTTTGTTTGCATGCTCTTTTTTCTCTTTCTAGAACTTTGTTATATTTCCATCTAAACAAATCTTTGCAATTGAGCTGTATCTTAAATAAAATTCTAGTGCTGCCCTTATTCATTTATCCTGAAACTTCTTGTGATTTAATCATTAATTTCTTGGTGTTTATGCAGGTTATGGCCCTTGTTTTTAATTTTTCAAAGTCTCATCATTCATCAACCGTGCGGCTTAATCATTCAGAACTAGAAACTCTATTTCATGAATTCGGACATGCTCTTCATGCATTGCTCTCAAGAACGGTAATTTGTTGAGACTTTATCACCAAGAAAGCTAACTATAAGTCCTTATTGTTTTCGTTGTAATCTTTTTGGTTATTCATGTAGGATTATCAACATTTCTCAGGCACTAGGGTGGCTCTCGACTTTGCCGAGACACCTTCGCATCTATTTGAGTGAGTGGAATGCTGCAGTTTCTGCAGTAATCTCTTTGTCCTTTCTTACATACCCAACAAAACTAAGCTAGTTTGAGAATGTCTAAGTTGAAATAAAGCTAATGTGCATGAATACTGTTAAAATGTATGTGTTCCTTTTCCCACAGGAGAGATGTATGTGTGGTCCATTTTGACATAAGTTGAATGTATGTATATGGTCCATTTTAAGTTTTGAGATGTCTTGTGCTTATTATTACCAACCTGATTTTTGGAGAGGGGGAGAGACGGTATTTGTGCATGTGTATGGTGCATGTTAATGTTTTTAACACATGTCCAGTGCCTTATCACCACCTGACTGTTATTTTCATAATGCTTCTAGGTACTATGCTCGAGATTACCGAGTCCTGAGGAAATTTGCTAGACATTATTCAACTGGAGAAGTGATACCTGAGAAGTTGGTAAAGTCACTTAACAGAGCAAGAGACATGTTTGCTGCAACTGAATTGCAACGTCAGGTTTATCTAGTCCTCTGAACATATCAGCATATAATGTTTTAAAGCACATTTGATGTATGGATAAAAAATTGACCAAGCTTTGTGTTTTCCGGTTTGGCATTCATTAGATATTTTTTGCTTTGGTTGACCAAACACTCTTCGGGGAACAGTTACCTGTGCCAAGCATTACAAGTTCTATTGTTGCACATTTGAAAAGACAACACTGCAGTGGGAAGCATGTGGATGCTACACATTTGCAAATCCGGTTCAGTCACTTTATCACCTATGGTGCTGGTAATGTTTATAATCATAAATTTTTTTAATGCATAAGTTTTTTAAGTATAATTTTATCTTCCTTTGTCAATGAAATCATAAAAATGAGCTGATGGCATGTTCTAACACTAGCTCAAGGTGCTGAAGACAGCAACTTTTTTTATAAATCTCAGATAAGACTGTTGCACCATAATTTGTGTTTTCATAGAGGTGTAATGAAGTAGTACGTTTTGCATTTCCTTTTTCCTTATGTTTAGAGCTGTGTGTTTAAAGTGAAATTTGAGGTTAAAATATTTCAGCCGTAATAAACAATGTACAAGGTCGTGACCATCACTGCATAATTCATACAAATCAATGAAGAAAGTTATAATTACTTTATATCATATCCCTAGTCTAAAGGGCACAATATGTGTATTTCAAAATCATTTACTTAATGGATCTTATTAATTAATAAGTAACTTGGTAGCGGTCAATATCAAGAGAATATTCATACTGCTCCTTCAGTACATTATAAATATGGACTAATCATAGTAGTATGGACTAGTGATCTAGAACAATTTAAACATGGACCAATCTAAACTTGCTCCTTAAATACATTATAAACATGCATGATCTACTGCTCAGATTTAAGGTTCAGAGGGCATAACATAAACAATGCTACAAGGTCATGACTATCATTATGTCACTAACTATGATTAATAAATATTGATTTTATATCATCTGCCTTGGCTAAACGGCACAATGCAGGTGGTTCTTTTGAAAGGATCATTTTCATATTAACTTGGTAATTTTTAATATTAAGAAAAGATAATATTATTTGTACACCAGTGATTTGGAGTGACATAAACATGGACCAATCTGATCTTGTTCCTTGAAAATGTTAGAATATTCATGTTGAAAAGCTGTTCAATGACGGACATACCTCATCTATGACTCAAGCTCAAGATATTTATTACTCTCTGGATGATGCAAATAATTTTCTAATGTTTTGTCCAACTGTGTTGGAGATAAGTGAAAACACTTGATATCCTGAAAATGCAATTAGGCTTTGATCAGTTGCTAGTTGACGGATTGCTGGTTACATTTGCTTAACTAAATATTATCTAATTTGTCATAGTTTGTAACTTTAGCAACATAATATACATTATACATCTAATCTGTGTACTACTTGCTTTGATTATTATTACTATTATGAATGAAAATGTAATAGAACTTCTTACAAATTGACATAGGTTTCCTAGCTGCTTTTTCTAAGCTTGGTATGTTCCTCAGCTGTTAAGTTATAATTTCTGTGTGCTTCTTGTGATGTGGGAGTGGAATGTGTGCACCACGTTTCGTTTGATGAATTTTTGCTTAATTTGGTAGGTTACTACAGCTACTTGTATGCCAAGTGTTTTGCTGCAACCATATGGAAGAAGCTATGCGAAGAGGATCCTCTATCACTGGCAACGGGCACTGCGCTCAGAGCAAAACTTTTGCAGCATGGAGGAGCCAAAGAACCAACCGATTTGTTGACTGATCTAGTAGGGGATGGGATTATAAGATACCGTAATGGAGGGATAGTTCCTGACATCTCAAGTTATTTGGAAGAAGTGAAGCTCTTGGACAGAAGGAAAGCGGGCTTGTTTTTGTAACTGACTGGATATTAAGTATCAAACCAAAATGTACGGAGGAAGAGAATAAAAATAACAAATACAAGGGAGAATGGTGAGTATAGCGGTAAAAGAACACGTGGCATGATTACAGTGAAAGATCTTTTCATTTGAGCGGCTTTATTGACATGAGAAAACTTGGAAAGGATTAAAAGCTTGCAGCAAAACGTGAGGAAATTGCGGAATGACAATTTGCCATGGTTGACGAGGTTGAGTATGATAAGGCTGCAAGGCGTTTAGCTGTTTGATTCTGCAGCTGTGCCCGTAAGTGATTGTTGTAGCTTTAGATACACATTCCTTGATTTATTTGGGAAGTAGGTTGAAGGACTTTATTGTATTTTTCACTTAAGAAATGTTTTAACGTAATTATGGGTAGATTTTCTTTATTTAACGCTGCAAACAATTTGTGATGGCAATTAGTTATAGATGAATGGTATGTCTACTGCTATTTATTTCATTGCCATGTATGAGACATCCCAATTAAAGTCTTTACAAGGACAAAGAAGGTTCTACAATAATCAATTACCTTCAAAGATTATGTATTAAGGTCGATTTGGAATTGAAATATTGTTAAGATGTTAGCCTATGGAGACATTCGATTTTAATAAGGCATTTATAAGATTTAAACGAGGCCTGACAATAAACCCAAACCAGATTTAACGACCTAGGCCAGGCTTCGGAAGAAACGTGGAGTGCTACAAATGACTCTCTGCGGTTAGTTTTCTTTCAACGCCTACTATCCATTCACAGATGATGGAATTCACTTTTTCTGGCTGCTCATCATGGGGGCAATGACCTGAAATGTCAAAAAAATGGCGAACAATCAAAAGGGAAGACTTAACAATTTGGGGGAATGGGGGAGGGGAGAGTGGGCAACAGTATTTTGGGGGGACAAAAAGAGCTTATTACCAGCATCCAATTCCCTTATTACAAGCCCGGCACAATGCTCTTTAAGCATGGCTAGTTTCGCCTTGGAGTCTGAGAGTGGGTCTTTCATTCCCTAACAAGAATTGAAATGCTCATAAGCAACCAAATCTAATACACAACCAGACCACAAGCCATAGAGAGAGAATAATAACTTCTTTGCTGTATAGAAGGAATTTACCTGCACAATTAGAACCTTTTCCTCATATCCTTGCAAGAGGAAGTTCAAAGGGATTGAGAGGTCAAGGCTGAAAATACTTTCCAGGACCACTAGCACACCAGGATCATAGGACTTAGGTATGTTAAAGATCTGTCTTTTTTAGGGGGCAAAGATATTTGATCATAGTTCCACTAAACAACATTTTGTGGTTTCTGGAGTGTGCGCACAAGTTTGTGTGTATGTGTGTGCGTGCGTGCTCATACATTTCAAATAACAAAGAGGATACTGCTCTCAGCATTTCATTAATAAGCCAATCATCAGCTCGCTTAGTTTTCTGCAAAAAGGTCAAAGGCCACTCAACTAAGTCAGGCAACATGCAAACAGAAAAGCAAATAAGAAAGTAGCAAGCAGCAATGGAAAAACCCTTACAGTGGGGTAGAAATTTTTAACTATGTTCCTGATATTCAACTTCAAATAGAATAAAAGAAGTTGAGCACCCAGCCTTGCAGCACCTGAGGTTCCCCTTTCCTATAACAGTTAATCGAATATCAAATGCTGGAGATGTTAGTTAGACTATTGCTTGATACTAGGCTATTTCTCAAAACTGAAAGAGTCAATCCAAACATGGGTTCTAACACCCTTTTTCAGTTTTCACTGAACAAGGTAAGCATAGGAATAAACATGAGAGACAAACAAAAATTGCCAAATAATAATCAAGTTGAAGGTAGATGAGCACTATTTCTCAGCAATACTGACAAAATAGGTAGCTTCAAGAGACAAAAAGCACAAATGTCATAATTCATAAAAACTGGTTAGCTACAAATTAAGATCAGAAAACTTGTGTAATATTTGGATGGACTTACATTAGAAAACCGCTGAGAAGAAAATCCAGGAATAACATCGCCAGCACTGTTGATAAGGATGATAGACTTGACCAAAGTAGGCCAAAGACTAGCAACAATAGCAACAAAAAAACCTGGAAATATAACTGAATAAGCAAATCACTAATGAAAAGAAATAACAAATTGTGGAGTCAAACAGGTAAGCTACTTTCTGCTAGAGAGGAAGAGATTGTAGTGGGCAGTTTAAGAAAGGTACAATGTGATAACATACCACCAATTGAGTTCCCTACTATGTGCACTGGCTCACCCACAACTTCTATGATAAAATCTCTTAGCAGTTCAGCCCACAGCAGTTCAGTATACATGACATTGGGCTTTTCTGATTTGCCAAATCCTAACATCGTGATGGCCCAGACACGGTTTCCACTTTCAGCCATGCCATTTATATTGTCACGGTAGTGCTCAAGAAAAGCACCAAAACCATGTACAAGAAAAATTGCAGGACCTTCATTGCCAACCACTGTATACTGGAAAATAGGTTGGTTCTTAATGATAAGTAACAGAAATCTATAACCTACACACAGTAAAGTACTTAAGTATATCAAGAATGCATAAAATCTCTTATCCCAACAGAAGTTATAATCACAAAATAAACTACACTGCTTAAATCAAATGTATGAATCAGTTGTCAATAGCAAACCTGAATCAGATGGCCATGCCATCTCCAAATCCGTACAGAATATAGTCCTTCATTACTTAGTTGACTTTTTAGAGCCAAAAGCCAAAACCACTGCCACCAAAATCAACTGTAATGATTTAGAAGGCCTTGCACTAAAAAATGTCTATCAAAACCTAAGGAGAAAAATTCCCTCAATGAACATCATACAAAAAACAAAATCATTCAGAAGAATCACCAACTAAGCATTTCTATTTGTACAAATACTGACGTCAAGTAGCAATTACCTCCATGCAGCATACAGCATCAGCTGCTGCAGCAACAGTGGCTGCAGAATATCCAAATGGAGATAGAAATCCAGCATTTCGTTCTCTCTCATAAGTGATAGCTTCATAATGCACTCTCCTTCTAGATATGATGCCAAGACAAAGAGCAGGGCCAAAAAGCGAAGTAAAAGAGGCTCCGTCCCTACTTTCAGCATTGCGTAGCCTTTCATGTACCCTACAACAAAATCAATTCAAACAACATTTAGTTAATTAAAACATATAGGTAATATGACCTTGTCTGCATCATTCTTCAAATAACATTCTTCCCTTGTCATACTGATAAAATACAAACTGACAGTGTGTACTTGGAAAGCAAAGGTGTTAAGACAAATTCATTTTGCAATAACCCAAATGGCCAAAACCAACACAATCAAACCTGAACATCCTCACAAATATTTTAAGCACAAGTTAAATGAATTAGGTGGTATAAATTCCCCACATACTCTTGCCAGTCATCTCGAGCTGTTCCCTCCAAATATCTCAAGTATGCAGCCGATGCATTCAACAAAGAGTTTGTCCCACCTGCCACAACATCACCTTTTCGAGTAACAAAAACAGATTTATCTAGTCTTCTTCGTTCAATGCTTTGCACACTCAAACTATTTCTGTTGGTTCCTGATGGTTTTGATAATTTCTCCTTCAATATGGCTTCAGCTGGCATCTCCTTCATCAAACTCCAACTCCCTTTGCCTGGTTTCTCTTTGATAAATTCCTTAAGATCACTAAACGTAGGCAGAGGACCTGATTCATATTTCAGTTATAACTTATGAGGCTCCATGGGAGTAATCACAATATAAACAAAAAATCTTTTAAGCATAAATAGCATTTTCCCATTACCACCAGAAACTTACCCCAATCCAATTTGGTTTCTACATTAGGTAATGTTACTGGAGGAAGAGGCGAGGTTGGTAGTAACTTCAGTTTTTTAAAGTCATTATATGATGCAGGCAAGTCCTTCAGATTCTACACAGCACAGTATAGTATACAATGAAAACGTTAGGAACAGCACAAAAAAAAGAAAAAGCAAAAGAAAAAACTCGTTCTGTAAGAAAAATTCAAACAACAGAATAAGAAAACATGACCACCTTAACATCATAGAATGGAGTCCTCCACATGACAATGTCCGGATTCCCATCTAAAGACGACGACGTTTCCAATGTATCCTTGACAACTCCAATAATCTGGCGCATTTCATACTCTACCTCCTCTTCAACGAACACATCCGTAGCTTTCACCTGTTCCAATTCGCAGCGAAAATTTTAACCAAAAATGAGCAAAAAAAGGCTAGAATTTTTTTTTCGGTCTCCTATTGAAAAAATATGACATAGAAAATAACCTCTTTTACAAGCTCTGTAATGACATTTTCAGCACTCCCAAATCGAATCATCAAATTAGAGCCTTGTTCCTTCAAAGAATTTCTCAAATCTTCCAAAGCGAAGAGAACTAGTTCCAGCATTTCATCAGAATAACCTGAATGACAAAATAATTTCGAATTTAAAAAAATTCGAAAAAAATCGACATTTACGAGGAAGTTAAAAACAGCTAAAAGTTGAAGAGTGAAGGAAGGACTGACGAGAGAGAATGCGGTGATCGAAGACGTAGAGAGGGAGCAGAGAACGGTGCGTTTCAGCAGCAGCGACGAGTGCGGGGTGATCGTCGAGGCGGAGATCGTGTTTGAACCAGAGAATGGCGGAGCCGCTCTTGGTCCGTCCGGCTCCAGCAGAGAGCGAGCAAATGAAGGAAGGGCGCGGGGTTGGGCGAGGAGAGAAGAAGTAAAAAGGCGGGAAAGGGAGAGGGAGAGAGCGGGGGAAAGCAAGGAGAGCCATGAGCGGAAGTGATGAGTGAGGGCGATGCTGTCCATGAAAGTCAGCAGAGATATTGAAAGAAAAGGAGGAAAAGGGGAGAGAGAGAGAGAGAGAGAGAGTGATGGTAGGGTTAGGAGTGGAGGAGGGGTAGGGTTTGGCATGGATTGGTTCAAAAGAAACATGGGGAGATTGTTGTGGCGGAAAAATGTTTGAGAGAATTTTGTGGAGAGGAGGTGAAGGGAACAAAACAGAAAGAGTCAAACAGTTGGTCTAAGAAAGAATCTAAAACTGAAAAGTGGACAACTTGACTTACTGCCTCTATTGCTAAAGGGCGCGTGCTCCATTCTCCGCCTTTGGTGCGTAGGAGGCGAGGCGGGAACTTTAATTTTTAACTCTTTTTGTAATTACAGAAAAAACTGTCATAACTTATTTTAGACATATTTATTTATCGGTATGTTAGTTTTATGATTTTTATTATAATTGAATAATTATAAAATTACAGTAAAAGAAATTGTAAGGAAAATATCTTTATAGTATTATTATGAAAATAATTAGTTCTATATAATATTATAAATTTAAAATTTGTTAATTATCAAATTATTAATTTTTGAAATTCAAAAAAAATATTAATTATTCCAGAGTTACCTAGGTAAAATTTTGATTTATTTACTAGTATTCAAATAGTTTTCTTATTTTAATGAATTATTAAAATATTTTTTATTTTAAAAAATAAACATTCAAAATCAGTTCTTTGAATAAAAAATATATGTATTTATTGTAACAATTTCTAATTTTCATTGATAATAGATCAGTAATTATTTATATTAATTTTAATAATGAAAAATAAAATAATTTTAAATATTGCATAGCCGGTGAAGAGTGCTATAGAATAGAAATAGGAAAGTGCTTACCCGAACAATTTCAATTTTTCAGGAGAAAAAAAGAAAATAAAAGGGGCAGAAGCATAAATACTAGAATAAGAGGGGAGAGATAAGAGATATAACAAAAAATCCAGACGGACGGGAGTTGAAGCGCAAAACCGAAGGGCATCAGTTTAACCAACTAAACTGAAAATGGCGCTACAAATCCACACTCCATCTTCTTTCACTAACGGACTCTATCATCGCAACTTCATCTTCCCAAAACCTATTTTTTCGATCAAATCCCAGAAGCCTACCGATGACGCCGAGCCCTCTCCTGAGCCCAGCTCCACGCCCAAGAAGCCCGCCGCGCCAGGCCAAGGGTTTGGCTCCTCCTCTCCTTCCTCTTCTTCATCCCTACCCTCCGGCAAGTCAAGCATAAGCAGCGGCAAGAAGAAGCAGAAGGGAAAAAGAGTGAGTGCTTCGATAATAAGGCGGTCGCCCGTTGAGAAACCTGCGTTTGTGAGCAAAGAAGAAGAGGCTAAAGCTGAGGAACAGAGAAAAAATGAGAGTGCCTTTTTACTGGCGTGGTTAGGGCTTGGTGGGGTCATACTTGTGCAAGGCATTGTTCTTGCTGCTTCAGGTATGTCTAGAATTAAGTGTTGTTCTTTATGCTGTTCGGTTAAAGTTGTGTAGTGGAGGGTGATTTCACTTTGGTATACATTTGGATTAGACATTTCAACCTGATTTTAGGTAAAATGAGATTGAAGTTGAACATTTTAGGAGAAAGAATACTTTCTGTTTAAGAAGTTTTGGACATCAAGAAAGATAAATTTAGTAATTTTGTCGGATTGTTACAACAATTGCAAAGATTATTGTGGTAAAATCAAGCACATTTGGGATTGGATTAAACCTTTGAGACTGCTATATATCATGTTTCTGGAGACCAAGAGTCAAATTTAGTCTTGTCCAGTGAGGGGCAAGGCTGGCAAGTATGACAGTTTTTAAAATCCTCGTTAATTAATAATTAGAAGCATAGCATTCCATAATGAGGTTCGTGATTTATTAAGCCTTAGGTCATATCTGATTCAGAAAAAAACACATCAATGTTATTACTTATTACATGGTGGACCAGAAATGTTAATGATACAATTTTTTCTGCTGACATGATTGTGTTCCAATTGGGTTACTGACTGCTGAAGTGTTGACACCGTACAAGGATGTTTAGGTTCGTCATTCTTCAGAAGGATGTGTGTAAAGATTCATCATGTTTTGTTTGCTGTCCTGTATTAGGGTTGTTAATAGTAATCCCATGCTGTGTTAGAAAATAGGGGCCTGCAGAGCTACTTTTCTAGGCTTTTTCAGCTCTGATAAATGTATCGTGATGTCAAAATGATTTCATTTCTATGAAATTGGACATGTCAAAGTATGAAAATGATTTATGTTGACATTTTGAAGCTATGAGTTGTGATCCCAAATAACTTGTTACCGTTTTACATTTACAGGCTTCCTACCAGAAGAGTGGGATAAGTTCTTTGTGAAGTACTTGTACCCATCTTTCACCCCAACTGTTCTCTTGTTTCTTGCTGGAACTGTTGCATATGGAGTGCTGAAGTATCTGCAAAATGAGAATCTTAAAGACCAAAATTAAATATATCATTCCAATTATCTGATATTTCCAAATTGTAAGAGCAGACTGCTGTCATGAAAAGCAAGTGAGCATTTGTACATTTCCGTAAGCTGTACTTTCAGTTCTAGTGCTTTCCTTGTTAAGAGAATTGTATTAAAGAGCACAACAAAGGAATTTTCCTGCAAGGGATGTCAACCATCCTTATCAGTGATCAGCGGCTTTATGATTGGCCACTGAAGCAGCAGCTCAAAATTGTGTATCTCAATATATGAACTGTTTTGATTCTGTTATGTCTGAATTCTTTGAAAGCGAAGCGGAGTTATTTGTTACCTTTTTTACCTCAAAACACAATTTACAAGGAATTTATGTTTACATTACAATTTGACAAATAGGATTTATAACTGCTTGCTTTTGTTTGGAGCAATGGTACTGTACTGACTCTTCAAACTCTGAAGACCATTTTTTTCAGTGTTTCACCCAATGGAGTTCAGTGGGATGTTGAGTTCCTATACATGTACTTGCTGGCAATGATGCATGGAAGTTTGCTATATATGCCGTGCTTGTTAGAGTTACAATCATGAGGTATTCTTTTTTCTTCTTTTTTGGTACTTGGGAGAAATACAAAGGGGGAGTGGAGATTCAATCCTTGGATCTCAAAACTCCTAAGGAAGGTAACAACCGCTAGGGTTAGCCTGAGTTGTTCATAAGGTATTCTATTTGTTGGTTCCATAGTTTTTCTTTTTCCTTTCCATGAAAGAGCAATTGTCTTCAGGTGTATACATAAGTGCCAGTGCAGTTGATGAATGTGAGATCTCTGGCTTGTAAAACCTGGAAGAAGTGTCCACCTCATCTAGATTATAAAGCTACAGTATTTTCAGCATCTGAATGTGATACATGGAAAGTTAGACTTTTTAGTTTTTACTTTTCTTCAAGGTAACCCCTGAGATTTTGAGCCCGTTTGGTAACATGGGGCACTGGTAGGTCCCATGAAAAATCAGGAGGTCAGTGCAGTGAGGAACCCCACCTCCCCCCACCACACTGCCCTGTGCAACCATATGGGCCTTTAGTGTTCTTGTAGTTATGCTGGATCCACTATGTCTTAGGAAAAAGAGTATTGAATCCAAAGAGAGATTGGATGAAAACGGTCGTGTGCATCAATATCGTCAAAAAACCAAGCAGCTTAGTTGTCGATCATCTAGAACTATGTACACTTTTTTTAATGTTTCGAAATTATTCATCTGAGGCAAAGCAGTAAATTTCACAGTGCTTGATTTTTTCTCATGCTTTATGGAATTTATATAATTTTGTTGTCATTAACATCAATAAGGACCAACAATTCGCCTATTCATATCACTGTATTTTTTGGTTGATAAGGTCGTGTCACTTCAATGATGTTGCATGAAGCATGTATTTCCCTGATTGGTTAATTCTTATAAATATAATTTCTACATTGTTTGACTTTGTATAATTTACTTTGCAATGAGCAACGACCATCTTCTCTCCAGGATTGCTTTATTTGTTTAAGGAGCTATAAGCCGATAACTATGTCTACATCTCTTTCTCTCTGTGCTTGTGTAATGAAGTGTTGCTATTTATTTATGCCATGTTGCAGCTATTGGATCAAAATTGGTGGTGGACTAATTTTTTGCTGAAAATTTCTTTTCCTCATTTTGTCGATGAATTAGTAAGAGTAGTTTTAATGGTTATTTTAAAACATCAATTTTATTAATTCTGTTGTTCATCTAACTATGGCTTTAGTCACTATTTGCTTCTCTTGGGTAATTGTAACTATCGATAATGTGTGACTGATAAGTTTTAATTTGTCTTCCAACTACAGCATTGTCTAATTGCACAAAGGTCACCTTGGATTGATCACATAAAAGCTTATGCCTTATTGCTGGTAAAGGCCTAAATCTCCTGATGGTAGCCTGGTAGGTCACATCAAATGCAATACATGAGTAAATGATAGAATTGCTAGCCTTCAATTTGGAAATGAGCTAATAAGTAGTTTTACTTTGTACCAGAAATTTTAAAGGTAGACAGAGAGGCTAACTAAATAGGAGGTAATTGCATTAATATACAAAGCTGGAGTCCATGAGATATATTTATTTATTTTCTGTTCTAATATCTTAGATTCCTTTAAGAAAGCAAAGGTTATGATTGTAAAACTTATTACAGTTGAACCAAAAAAGTGAAGCCCTAGGGTGGAAGAGTTTTAATACTCTGTATTATATCTGTTCTGACAGACATCCATTCTTGAATATGCAAATGCCCCTCTTCTCTTCTAGTGTACCACTTAAAAGCCGGAATCATTAAAATTACTCATTGTTCTTGAGGAGTTAATTTATGGACTGTCTACCAGTTGTTTGATTAGGTCTCATCATGATTGAACTCCACATGCTGGTGCAAAACTCAAATTTAGTGGATATATTTTAAGTCCCATTTGGTCCTGGCTGCATAAGAAGGATGTTCTGATTCCTCTGTTGCTTATTTTGACTTTCACTTTCTATCCTAATTCCTTCATCAATTGGAGCATTAGTTTCCTAACTCTTTCTATAAGTTTTCTTTTTTTCTCTTCTATTAATATTGACTGCCCCTCTTTTTTTATCCTTCATCTGTTTTGTTGATCCTAGCACAAAGCTTCAGCTACTCCTTAATGATGTTGAACAATCACTGTTTTCTTTATCAATTACAATCTGTAAATAGCACATAATAATCAAAAAGCAAAATGGATATTTTACTAAACAGGCATGGCCGTTATTTTTATCCTAGCATGGAGTCTCTACCTCCTTTGTGCAATTGTCCTGCAGCTATGAAGATGCTCATCAACCTCCTAATATCTACAAAGTTGTTGTAAAGCTCTGGAAATAATAAAATATATGGGCTAAACTGTAGCATAAGTCATTCAATTGATTGAGCCTGCCTACCTTTTGTCTTGGTGGACTTTGCTCAGTGATAATCATCAGCCATGACACATGATGGAGCGGTTGTATATTAGAAGCAAAATTTATGATCATTTTCTTTGTTCTGGTAAGATATTAATATTGGTTAATGAGCAGCCCCTGCTCTTTTATTGATGTATTATCTCTCTGAACTGTTGCCTCATACTCTTTTATCTGTTTATGCTCTTTCTGACTAGAATTACTCTTACAAACATGCTCCTTGATTTTTGCTAGTCAGTGATCTAGCTGAAATAGACAAGGAAAACTTTCTCCAGCATATAATGAGCAATATTACATAATAGCCTCTCTTTAGTATCATGGGGACACAATTGAGTAAAGAACTTTCACCATTGCTTCACCTAAAAAAAGAAAAAAGAACTTCCACCATTGATTTTCCATGCTTTGGAATGGATGGTTTCGATATTAGGAAGTTCCATATATTGTTGCATTGAGGCTTATCTAAAGCAATGGTTCACAACAAACATTGAGTTAGCTATACAACCAGATGTTAAAAGCTTCTTTATATGTTCTCTACCAGGAAGAGATGCTATAGCAAGAGTTGCGGGCATAGTAGTGAGGGAACAGGGTAGAAGGCCAATGGCTATAATAAGTGTTTATAGGTACATGGATGTATTTTATGTCCGTATATGGCCTTCTTCATAGCCATACATTTAAATACCCCAACCAAGAAAAAGGGGAAGAAGAAAATCATTGAAGTGCTGGTACTTTTCTACCTTATCATCGATAGATTTTAGCTTCTCAATTTGCAAGTGTCCTTTTACACAGTCAAAAATGGTGGAGAAATGGATGTGGGCTCAGTTGTACGTAATGACTTGTGTTTGTGCAGGTGCATTTTGTCAGGGGTGAGAAAATGCATCAACCAAAACTGACGGGAGAAAATTTGGTCAGATGGAATGCATATGGAGCATTAAAGGATGGATGACTCTACAAGCAACAGAGACGCACAATAAAAGATCAATGTCTCCACTAAGTTTGGTAAGACGGTTGCGAGGTGGGTGATGAACCTCTTAAATGGATAGCTGATGCTTTGAAGTATTACTTTATCAGATTGTGAATGCAAAGGATGTGATTACATATGATTTAGAATCATTCTGCATGCTACTAAATAAAGCTACATAATGTTATGATATGATATATGTGTATTTGGCTAGGTATGATGAAATTGAAATGTATTGCAGAAACTAGTAACAAGTGTTGTTCCTTCACCCCAGAGACCGGCCGGAGATCAGATCAGGTAACTTGTCATTCAAACTATCTGAATTCCCAAAAGGTCATGCTGCTTGTTGTTTGTCCCACAAAGAGCATCTCAAGATCATCTGTTTTTTGGACCACCAAATCATTAGATCAGCGCGTACCGGTTGGTTTCTGTTGCTCCAAACCGATTCAGTGTTAGGCTAACTGCGTCACTTCGCCAAAGTTGTGTGAAAAATGGGATGACATTGAGACCTTGGAGGTCCCCATACTCTAATAATTGCTCCTCTTCCTCTTTTAATGCTAATCAATTTGCACCAACTCCTTTATCAATCTTTTTCATTCTCTTTTCTTCCTTCTTTTCGGTATTTAGAGTTTAATTTTCAAAAGGGTAAATGAATAAAAAGCCAAAGCAGTCCGCGGCATCCTCCAAAGGCCACACCACAGAAGGAGAAGAAATCAAGTAGTAGAACATGTTATTGACCGTAAAGTAAAAAAAAGGATGCAATGCAAGCTAGTATTTTTCAGGAGTAACTTTGTCTTTGCTTTCGAATCGGTTTTCACACATGCTTGTTTAAACTAGTTTCATTCAACCACTTGAAGGGAAATGATGAAAGATCGTGGCACTTGATTTGATCCTTCATATTCAAAATATTAAAATATAGACAAACGTCATCTTTAACATGTTGCATGTCACGCATACATAGTACAAAATTAGATAATTGTGAATTTATAGCATGTGACTCTTTCTAACTATGTTGATGTCATTTGGAAGATACTTCTTTCTTTTTTGTTTTTTTTTTTCCTTTTATGTACATGAAATATGTTGAATGTGATTATATAGCGATTTAGTTGCATGCTTAGTGATAAAGTCAAGCTCCTAATCCTAATAAAGAAGATTAATGGGACCCAAAAAGAATCTTCATTTCTCATCTGTTTTTTTTCCCCCCTAATCAAAACAGGTTTAAGGAAGAGGAAGACAAGGTTGTAGACCATATCGGCATGGGTCATATTTTTATTTGCCATAAGGGGTTTGTTGTAGGTCAAAAGATTCAAGCTTTCACGCGCCGCTGCCCCATCCTCCACTTTTCCACTTTCAGCCACTCTTCACCTACTCTCTTGAGTGATTCCAAAATTTCAAGAAATGTATGTAAAATTCTTGTCTTCTTTCTTCTCAAACTGAAACTTGATGCATCACTCGATATGAGATCCAGCTGGTTTTTACCTAAAATATCTTTGTTTCAATCTTGAAAATACACTAGTAGTGATGCAGAAGGGGCCCCTTTCAAATTAAAAGAGAACGTCAACCCACCTTGGACTTCCATGGATAGGCTTTCGATGTTGCACTTAAAAATGGGTATTTAAAAAAAAAAAAAGATAGTTTTCGATGGAAACGTCTGATGAATTGATCGATTGGCTATGGTTTTCAATTTTGTCCAACACGTTTCAACCTAAAAACCCAACCATTGTACCTAGAATAAGAACAATTAGTCATTTCAAAGCGAAATACTGTAAAGTGACGTTTGGTATTTTATAATGTAATGTGATTACAGATAATGTGATTATAAATAATGTGATTGCAGGAAAAATAACATTACAATATTTGATATACAAGTAAAATAATGATTAAAATACATGAAAGATAATATTACAGCGTTTAGTTTACAAGTACTTTGTTGAGAATATAATGTTAATTTTTAAAATTATCTCTATTTATTACAATGTAAGTTTAATATACTTATATTTTTTATTATTAATTTTTATATAATATCATCTCTTAAATATATTTTTAATGTTATATATTTTATTTTTAGTTTTTATTATAATTGTATATATTTTATTTTTAATATAATTTTTTATATTATATATTATATTTTAATTTTTTACTTATATTATATAAATTTTAATTTGTTATATTTTATTTTATTTTTATATTTTATATTTATTTTAATTTTTTAATTTTAATTATAACGTTATAAAATATTTTTAACAAGTAATAAAGTTGAAAGGTAAAAGTATTTTTAAGAATATTATAAAATATAGTGTTATGTGATTGTATTGATTTTAGATTATAATCATATTATATCTTTAACTGTAATATAATTGTATTATAATCTTACATTATAATAATTTATTATAAAATAAATATTATAATATAATTTAATTGAGCACGTTAACACGTTACAAAAAATGTATTTTCACTTCCTTTGCACCAAACGTTATCTAAAAAACGAAGAAATGCCCCGGTAACTTAATGCAAGTAACCGTACGTTACCAAAAAAAAAGAACTGCTTTTGTGAGAGGAAGACCGTAAACTGAAAAAGGGCGTTCAAAATTCTTCATCTAATACCGCAAAAAACCTTTAAAAAAACAAAAATATAAAGAGTACATCATCCTAAGCCTCACGGCGCAAATACCGAAAAAGTTCCTTAGAAAAAGCGAAAAGAGATAACAATGGTGGGTCCTGATCCCTCAAGTTGGTTGATTTTTAAGACACAGTTGCACCGAGCAGAGATTCTGGAGAAACAGCAAAGTCCCTGTGACAATGCTTATAAATTGTGCTTAACACCTGCCTCTCAAAACTTGATTATCAGACCACTTGCCCAACATTTTACTACCATCACCCAATCAAAATCTTTTTCATTTTCCTTACCAATGATAAAAGTTTTATGTTTGGAACAGAGCTAATTGAAATCTTAATAATCTTTTCTTAATCTTAATAATCTTTTCTTTCCTTTGCTTTGCTTGAGGAAAAGTACATTGAAATTAAACAGACATATAATCATCGGGCAGTGCATGTAATGCTGGACAAAAACGAAGGTAAAAAGAATAAAAAGTTTGATATTGTTGTTGTTGGAACAATAAAAAATGCTGGGTTCTAATTGGTATAACTGAGCTTTTCTCGGAGAAATGTAGGAAACATTGATCCAAGGGGGCAATTTGAAAAGAAGACGGGAATTGAAGTGGTATACAAAAACAGTATTAGGAATAATTATTACAAAAAAAGTACATATTTAACAAACTTAACTACCTTAACTAATTACGCATCAACAGCCACCACAACACCCAGAGCCCCAAAGAACATAAAAAAGATGAACAAAGACAAAACAAAGTGCCAAAAACCAAAAACAGAAACCCAAAATTTTTTTTGACAAAAAATATAAAAATAAAAATCACTGATCAAGCGCATTAGGCCCAGTACAGTAACTCACAATGTGGTTCCAAACCCACTGAACCAAGTACCTCCGTCTGATCCCATTCATGTTATACGTGGCACCGTCTTTATCGTTTAATAGCTGCCCTGTGTAGGACCCTCCACCTCCAGTTCCGTAAATACCCTCGCATAAATCCGCTATTTCCACGGGAGCCACGGGGTCTTGTCCGGCGTACCATGCGTTTACCAACGGGTTGGTTGCCAGCTCGGCAACCTCGTGCCCGATCACGCTTATCATCCCGTCTACTCCCACGTCATTGTTCGGTGACTTTAACGGCTTCAACCCGGGCATGTACTCCGGAACGGCGAAGGGGTACGCGCATATTCCCGGGCAAAGCTTCGCGGAGTTCCCCACCCATGCGTATGGGAGCGTGTACCCCACGATGGATGGGAAAGTGAAATAGTGGAACCCACAAACTTGGCCGCAAAAATCCTGGACGTACACGTCATCGGATGTGAGCAAGAGGTAGAGCCCACTCTTGGGATTTATCGGCAATGGCTTCGTCCTCGCTGTTACCGCGCTTTTTATCACGGACTGTATCGATAAGCGCGTGAGCGACTTGCCGTGCGAGTAAAACCGATCGTTTTTCTCTTTCCCTAAATGCACCGTACGGGAGATGTTGGCTCCCGTTTGGTCCGTGTAAAGCTGTACGGTCTTCCACCACCCGGTAACCGAAGGGTGCTTGGCATTAACCGCCGAGATAGAGTTGATGAACTCGCGGATGATTTTCTTTTGAGATTTTTGCCACCGGCCGTACCAGATTGTGTGGATGGTGATGTTGGCGGTGAGGACTGGGCCCATGTGGTATCTCATGTGGACGAACTCTGATGAGCCCTCAAATTTCTTGGAACCTCCGAACATTAAATCAGAGCTGTTGGGTTTTAGGTGGGGCCATGGACGATATCCGATGACCGGAGTTACTATCAGCAGTGTAGCAGCTGCAATGAGGCTGAGAAGCACCGGAACTCGGTGCATTTTTGGCGAGTGTATTTGCAGAGAGCGGAAAAAATTTGGAAGGCTTAGTACTCCAGTGTTTGCGATGGTGATTAGGGGTGTATATATATAGAGAGAGGGAATTTAGAAATTTAATTTTAAAAAAGTTAATACAATATAATATTTTGAATTTTACTCTTTGGGGCTTGAGGGTATATCGAAAAAAGGAGAAATATAAAAGTTTTTTAGAATTTTTATGGGCATTGATTTGCGGGTAATGGAGGACAGATAGATTCTTTAAAGTGAAGACCGAAGACTGAAGAGAGGAGGCGCTAAGGGAAGGGGTGGGGAGGCAAAAGTGGGGCCTACCAGGTCAGAGTGGGGTATGATGTTCATCATGGCGGTGGTCGTGGTCGTCGTCATCTGATCTGATCTGATTAACTTTATGTTACTAATACGCGGGAAAATATGGCGGAGGAGGGTAGTCTGGGGACTAACATGTAGTTTTTATGGCTTGTTTGGATATCCGAGGGACCACGAGGGGTTTCCTCTGGGGATGGACACTGTGTTTTGTCGAGCTACCAACCACAAATGTATCTTCGTCTATACATTGGCCACCTGGTTAAAATCGATCAGACCAGAGTCAGGTGGTGTGGTGTTTACAAATTCAGTTTATCGGCAGCTGCTGCTCGTCTCTGTGCAGCTCTGTCCACAAGGGACCTTCAAGTCACAGTCCCATAAAGCCATATATATTTTCCTATTGCCTATGTGCCACTGCCAAAGTTGAGCCTATAGAAAAAGAAATTAAAAAAAAAAAACAGCATGATAATCATTATTACATCTTTAGTTTAAAGTTATTTTTGTATCGGAAATTTAATGGTATTTGGCTACTACCATCCACATGTTAACATTGCATGACAATCATTATTACATTTATGATATTGTTCCAATAACTTAATGAGTGAAATCTACCTTCCTTTAGATTATCTTTCTTTAGGCTTATGTTTATATTATTCACTGTTTTATCTCTTATTCATGATGGTCTTTTGCTTTCTTAATTTCTTTTTAAATCGTCGAGTTGTACGGATCATTGATATGAATTTTTATCGATTGGGTATTAAAGAAAAATGAACATAACTTGAAAAGATTAAAACAAAGAGTATATTTTCCCAAGACCAAACAAACATACTTGTTCCCCGTATCAAAAGCAGAGACATTGTTATTTGCATTATTGACTCTTTTGATGACTTTTTAATTTTGTAATTCCAATTCGTCTTCACTCTTTACGATATTAAATTCAGTTGAGTACATGAAAATGCTTACTGCCTACATTGATCTATACCTGTGATGCCGTTACTTTTGAAAATAAAATTGAAAGAAGTAAATTGGGAAGCCCTATAAAACTATATCATCCTTTTCGTCAATAAGAAAGAAGAAAACAAGGAAAGGGATCTATTTCTGTATTCGAAGCTGATATCCTTCCAACAGCTAATATGTGTTAACCATAAATCTTCATGAGTGACTACTTGTAGTTTGTTGGGAATGCAATTTATGACCAAACAGTCTCATTTAACTCCATGCGTATGAGGGGTTTTTGTATGCTTTCAGAGCATACATCACGTCTTATTTCATTGCTTTCTTTTCTTTTTTTCATTTGTAATTATTAGTTGATGAGATAATACAACCCTTCTCCCTGAAGCTTTCAAATGTTCAAGCATTTGTTAATTTCATCATCTACCATATACTCTAACAACTACTAATAATTACAAAGGAAACCAATTTTTTTTTTTAAAAAAAAAGTTTTGTGCCACCCATCAAGCAAAGAAAGCAAGGGCATTATCCTTTTATACTTAAAAGGCAAAATGTGAACTCGATGGCTCCAAGCGGCCAGCGTAGCAGAGCGTAGCACCCTGACATTTCAGTCCATATCAGTCCTTCAACACTCTTTGTTCTAATTTACGATACTGTCCCCTCTTTCGGCTTTTGTGCTGTACAAATTGTGACGACTGGGACCCCTTTCTTGTGTCTTCATATTGCAGGACAATCCTTAACACGAAGGGTATTCTTGAATTTTCACGGCTTAAATTAAAAAAAAAAACCATGGGGAAAAAAAAAAAAGAAGCGCCATGGACACCTTATTACTATAATATTTTCTACATCGCCATCAGCCTATCAAGTCTATGTTGTCTCATGGCTGCAGCTTTTTTACAATCCGGACCCCTCTATGTCTTGTTCTACAAGAAAAAAATATGAGAAAGTAATAAAAGACCAAATGATGTCAATGCAAACTGGTTAAGGTTTTACAATCAAAACCCATCGATGGAGATGATGGGTTTCGCAAAATTTGAGTGGTGTTTTTTTTTCTTTTATTAGATTTGCACGGTTGGATTACACTATTGAAAAGGTTATGTTCAAGAGTTAAAAGGAGTGGATTTCTCAATGGCTTTTTAAGCTTTTAACTAAGTACAAACAATTGCCTTAACTTCAAGTTTAAGTGAGCTTGCAATATGAAACTGGACAAGAGTTCTTTTAGCTTAATTTTGATATACTGTACTATTTTCTTTGTACCCACATTGTCAATGAACTGAAACTCTTTGGTGGAGTGTACTGCACCGCAAAGACAATGGGATTTGCCTCCGAAAGGGGGTAGAAATGAAGGTGTCAAGAGACAAGTGGCAGTGGCAGTGGCAGTGGCAGCAAGCGGAGGAGGATAGGGGATGGATGCCTGATGCTGCATGCTGCTTAATCACGGAGTAATTTGCGCGGCTGCTAATCATGACAGATGGACAAGAAGAGCAGCCAGTAGCAATCGCCCAGCTCAGATTGAGAGCGACGCGCTTTTTTCTGGTCTGGACCCCACAATTTTAACAACTGATCCAATCAAAATACTGTGTGGACCCCGCTTCCTTGAATGTGATGTCACCTTTCCCCTTTCCACGCGTGCACTCGACTGACATCTCTCACGCGCGTGTATTATGCATCGGCTGCGACCGAGGCAGCGCCGCGGAAACTTTGGGGTGTATGCGGGTGCATGGGGCTACATGCTCTGCAATGGTGACTGTCATACGTTGGGGTGTAGAGCGTGTGAAGCACGCCCAAGGTTTCATATCTTCATTTCTTGTGAGGATTGTGAGGCTCAATTGTGTGTTTTTTTTTATACATATAAGTTGCTGCTGCTTGCTTCATTTTCATGGACAGTTCATATTTTGATGTTAACTCCTCTATAACTATGTCGCATTTTAATGGAGATAATGATATACAAAAACCCTTTTGTGAGAACTTGTTAAGCTATTCCTATCTGCCAGCTATCACTTTTTCAGTCATTTCCTGGCTAGCCACAAAAAGTACTTTGTACTAGTATTTCAATTTGTAGACGAAGTTTCTAAATTTCATGGTTCTAGTTTGATTATATCATTAGTCGTTTGGGACAAATAGGCTACTTAAATCAAAGATTAATCAAATTTCAATTTCTTCAAGCATGCATGTCCCTATAATGGAAGTACATGCTATTAATAGTCGTTCATAAGGATCCATTTTGCAAGTTTAGGTAAAAAAGGGCTTGTTTAGACTTATATAACAAATCCCAAATCTTAATCATGATTTATGAATATAACTAACTAGTTATAAGAGAAAAATTCGAGTGAAATAAAGGAAAATGAATTGTAGCCAATTCCAGCTGGTTTGAAATCAAGAACAATTGTGTTCATGAGCTGCATGCCTCCGAGAATGGCTCCATCAACAAAAACTTTTATTACTGTATTCATAAATGATTATGGGAATTGACTCGTCTCCACCACGGTATTCATCAAACCACATTAAATGAGAATTATAGACATGACCAGTATCCTCGGAGGCTCCATTTCTTTTTTCACGTAGAGAATCTTTAAATCAACAAGCGAAGTACTGTTGGCAGAGAGGGAAATGTCTATGTAGTAGGTGGGAGAAATCTATGGAGGTTTCCCTTTAAGCTGTCATCTACATAAAAGAGTTGAAGGGTTCTGAGAGAGACCCGAGAGAGAGTTCGAATATATATATATATATATATATATATTATATATTTCTATTTCATTTTTTTTACAGCTATATGTAACTTTGAAACTGGTCCAGTGTGAAGATTAAAAACTCCAGTATGTACATGCTGATTTGTTGGCTGTAGTTTTCAGCTTTATTTCCATGAGCTTTCTGGTGGAAATTGGTTGGTCTTCTATTCCCATAATAAAATTTCAGAGAAAAAAGAAAAAACCCATCAACTTGGTTGACTCTTGCAGCATAAATTGCTTGTCTATTGACATGGAGGAAATTTGACCATTGTTAAATTATGTCTTTATCAGGTTCTGGTTCAATGTTCTAAATTGATGGAAAGTCATTTCCAAGAGTTTTTTTGGGAGAAGGCAGTGTGATGGTGATGGTAGCCTAAACTTCAATATTTCAAACGAAAGACGTTTTATCCATGTATTTAATTATTTTGTAAGGCCGTGAATATACAGTATACATATCTCCTGATATTTAATTAACAATACATTATCTCTAGATTTTAGTGTCTGCTGCTATTTGGTTTTACTCATATGCATGTAATATTTGACATTGCTATGAAAAGTTTGTAATTAGACAGAAATTATGGAAACCTTTAAGTTTTATGAATAAGTCAGTCCATTTATAAATGTAAGCTTTAAATTGGGAGTTGAAAATTTTTGTAATTATGAAGTGCTATGAATTATGAAGTTGCACTTGGGAATTCATTGTGTACAGCTTCACTAGGTAAGGCAGACAAATAATTGAACAAGGCAAGGAGTAGAGGGGAAAAAGGGGTTGAATTTTCATAGCGGGTGAATTAGTCAATTCTAGCCATGTCCATAGCTTATGCACAACCACGTTCATAGCTCAGTGATTTTCAGCTGATTTCCTATTGATGAAACCCACTGATTATGGGAATTCCTCGCTTTCACATGGAGTTAAAAGTGTATGGATAATTCAGCTAAGCAATTTCGCTGTTTTTTACGCCTTTTTAACCTTTTGCTTCCTTTTGAAGCCAAATAATGCTTCATGAGATATTTTGTCACGACAATTGTCTATCTAGTTTTCTTTTTTGGAAATCACGTTGAGGGGAAAAAAAAAGAAAAAGCTTAATTGGTTGTACCATGATTTAACAAAAAGCTTCCCCGAAAAATGATGCTTGTTGACGCGAAATGGAGGAAATAATCATTGTGAATGAAAAAGAACCGAAAGAATCCACAAATCAAGATTTTACATATAGAAAAAGAACAAAAGTTTTGGGGGGAGTGACATTATTAACTTGACACGAATTGATTACAAGAAATAAAATCAACACTACTTTGTGAAAATGATGTTGTAAATGTGGATTGGAAATGATGCTCATCAGGAAACTGTTTTCTTTGTTTGATTCATGGGCATTTGACTAGACTTGTCGATCATATTTGCCCTTATTTTTCCATCATGGGATTTTTAGCTAAGATACTTAACCGGAATTCATGTAATTCACACATGGAAATTGATTTGTTTACTAGCTCTGCCTTCCAAATTATATACAATTCATTGGCTCTGCAAGAAGTCCAAGAATTTCATACATATTTGTGTATCTGAAATTATGGAAATGATCTAATAAACTGAATAGTGCATATATACCTAATCTTTCTTTGGAGTAAGATGCACCATATACATACAAAAATTCGCTATTATGTAATCAACTACGTTCTTCTCTGCGTGTAACCAACTACAAATGCTGACAAATAACTGAAAATTTGATCCTTAAAAACAATTGGTCAAGAGAAAATATTGATGAACTTCATCAATCGATATGGACGTAAATAATCAGCAGGATAGCCAAGGAAAACAGAGGCAGCAGGATGTGACACAGCACAGTATTTCCCTTCGGTCAATTTCTAATTTTTTTTTTGTTTATTTCTACAACATTTGGTCAATCAGAATTCGGGCCCCAGGGCGGTAATCAGATACATTATTGGAAACATTGAAAATTTCTACAAGGTAAAAGCAGAATATAGGCTTGTCGAGCCTACGATCGTTCAGGCATAAGGCTATATATTTAAGTGCATAAGGTGGTCCCAGTTAGGTTTTGCACTATTCATTTCACTTTACTTTATGTAATACTTTAAGCTTTGCCTACTTTGGTCAATTTCTCATTTAATTTAGAGCTTCAATTCTCTTCTCTTTTTTTTTTCCTTGTAAATGTAGGTTTAAATCAATTTGCCAAACGGCAAATTTGCTAATAATACAAGGCAGCAACGTTCAGAAATTGAATGTATTCACTTTTACTGTTTTTTTTTTTCATTAAATGCAAAATTGTGTCGAGGTATCCAAACTCAGTCTTTCAAGTTACCATGTTTAAATCCGCAGACAGGAGCTGAGGATGGATGGATGGATGGATGAAGGGTTGGTGAATGACAGGGGAATGGATCCTCTAAACATAACAGAAATTTAATCCTTTCCTGGCACTGGCAGAGGGCATTCATTTTCAATGGGGATCCTAACTCTTACCTTACCCAATGCCCATGCTGGCTCATGCCCTCAAAGCTAGATCAATCACATAAATGCTGAATAGTACTCTCTTGTTAAATCAAATACCATTTGTTGCTCCTCCAGGCATGGCCCGGCTTTTAATGTCTTTACTAACTGTCATGAGTTTTCTGTTTTCTTTCAACATCCCTTTGCAAGTATATCTTTTAAAAAGAAAAATTATTTTATCAAAATAATATTCGTTTGTTAAACCTAGCTCAAGCCCAAACAACTTGTGGGTTTGTGTGTTGGGCCCAGGATGAGCGAGTGTAATTCTTTTATGAGAAGTAGATTTGTATCATCCCGAAAAATGGCGATGGTATGGGCCAGGTCTTACACCTTCGGTTTACGTGAGAGTTGTTTGTCAATCGGCTTTAGCTTTCGAGCTGGATGGGAGGGTGAAAGAATATCGACAGTTTTTAACATTCTGAAGACTTAGGCTTGGGCCAGCGGCTCTAAAACCTGCTAGTTATGTTTGGGTTGAGAACCATGATTTATGAAGATGCATTCAGAATTTCCACAATCCTGACTGTTCTAAATTCTTATATAAAGCCAGGTTACTACTTGCCTCCATAAAAAACAGCATTGTTGAGTTCAAAGATATATAGAAATTCACTAATCTGAAAGTCCTGACAAGTGCAGTAATCAAATATCTGCAATAGTGACGTCCAACTTCCACACCGGGCTCCACTGTAATTGCTATACAAATCAATTAGTCGTTTGTGTATGCGCAACTCAAATCTGTCCCATGTGTTGGTGCCCATTAGATAGAAAAACAAAAGCAAAACCAACAAACCATAAAAGGAGATATGATAAAATCGAGTTTGTCATATGGGATACCGTCACCACAAGGAGACTTCCTAGCTGTGTACGTGAAGAACTTTGGTTTTCATGCTCATCAGTCCCTTAATCCTAAGTTCTCGACTTTTAGCTCCTCGGATCAGATCGTTATAAACTATAATTTCACATAAATTATAATGATAACAAAAATTAGACAGTTACTAATTATAAAAAATCAATATATATATATAATGTTTGTAAACAGATATGGCAATACCTTTCCAGACTTTTCACATTCTTCGTAGTAAGGGTGATCTTTATCCTATGAATCTGCTCATGCGATTCCTCAACACCCGACTTAGTACGTTTGATGGGTGCATGTGCCATTGTCAAGATTTCTTTTGTCCAAACAGAGTGTCTTTTGATAACTAAAATCTGTATTCATCAAGAAATACCAGATACATTAAATAAACTGAAAAAAAAAATAAATTGGAAGAATATGCTTTCACGACTTACCAGGATTATATATTGTTTTGAAAAATGTTTGCTTTGCCTCCAAGTTATTGTAATTAGATCACAATAACATTTGTGTGTTAGCTTATGTACCTCCACGTCAATCTATGTTTTTTAAGTTTTGTGAATATATTATTATTATTATTTTTAATTTCTTATTATTATTTTTTTGTTCATTTTGTTTAGCATAGGAATTTAGACTAAACACTGTTAAAATTTAAAACCCAAAAAGTAAAGGCTGTGGAAGCCCAAAGGGCTCTGAATAGCAAAGGCCCAAAGCTAGGTTTAACTTGGAAGCATCCTTGGTCGAATATCTGCGATCCGACCCGCACAGAAGTCAGGTCCAACCAAAAACCCTAACCCTAGGAATAAAGCGCCTCACATATATATCTTCCTCAAAGCTTTCTTTCTCAGTTCTTCATCGTTTGAGAAAAGAGGCAGCAGAGGCCGCAGTTTCACACTTCCCTCTGTTAAGGTTTCTCTCTTACTTTCTCTTTCTCTTCATATATTTCATTTGTAAAAAGCCTGAATTAGTAAGGAGGCTTAGATTTTCTTTATTCTGGGGTGTTCTTTTTCATTCTTCTATGGTATGTATCCGTTTCGTTTTGTTTGCTTTAATGCTTGATCTTCAATCAAGCAAGTGAAAACCCACTAATCTTTAGACTGAAACCTTCTCCATTTCTGCACTGTAGAGGCTCTATTTCTTTTATTGGAGTTGTTTTGTTTTTTCATTGGAAAACGATCACTTTTCTGTTGCATATTAGCTTATTTCTTACTTGTTTGTGATAATTTCTGGTTTTGTGCTCTTTAAGGAATATGGGAAAGTTTTGTTAATAGTTAGAATCTAGTGATTGAATCCCTTGTTGTGATTCATTCCATAGTTTTAAGATTTTGCACATTGTGAATTATTTTTGGATGAGGAAGTTTTGATTTATTGGAATTTGATTTTTCTGAATAGAAGCCAAAAAGTTAAGAACGATGGCGTATGCTGCAATGAAGCCGACCAAGCCTGGCTTGGAGGAGCCCCAGGAGCAGATTCACAAGATCAGGATCACTCTCTCCTCCAAGAATGTAAAAAACCTCGAGAAAGGTATATAGAGTTTTGTACACAGATATGATTATTATTCATTTATGTTATTACCCCTTAAATTTTGTTATTATAATTTATTTTCTTGTTGTGATTTCATATAGGGATGTTTCTCATTGGATGGTGCTTTTGTTTGTTTGATGATAGGGATTTAATTGATGCACTTAGTGTTGGTTAGTCTAATGCGTTTCTGTTTGATTGATAGTTTGTGCTGATTTGGTTCGTGGTGCCAAGGATAAGAGACTGAGGGTTAAGGGACCAGTGAGAATGCCCACCAAGGTTCTTCACATCACCACAAGGAAATCTCCCTGTGGTGAAGGTATTTACTTGCCTTACATTTGACCGATGCTTATTGTATTATGTAGCTTATATTACTCAATTTCTTTTATTCAGACTGTTTAATTATTGTCTTGAAAATATGTTTCAGAAACCTACTTTGTCTGTGATGAATGCTGTAGTTACTTATGTCTAGGAAAGGAAAGTTAGAAATGGTATCCTATTGTGAAAGAGAATATGATATAGCTATCTATCTGGTTTCCTTGGTAATCAGAACACCCTATATGATTACAGTAAGGAGTATATGAGTGTGCTTGCCCTATCCTCTGCCTTTTGTGCTGTTTTACAGCCATTGCTTGCTGTCTGATATTTTTTGCTCACCATAAATATGAATTATACATCAGCCTTTTTTTTAAAGAAAACTTTGGAGCAATCATTAAGAATAGTCATTTGCTATTATTTTGCATGTTCAGATCTATTGAACTTGTCTTGCTAATAGAAGTTTTGAATGCTTGAGCTACTTGGTGCATGTATGGTATACTTGTTTTGCCTACATAATTGGAGTTTATAATGTCAAAACACCTGATTTGTACTTGTGTACCTTTTGATTTTAGTATATGGTATCCTAAGTGTTAGGATCTTACTTTTTAAATTATATCTGCTGATTGTGTCTGCTGATTATGACTGGGTTTTGACATGAGGCCAATCTGAGTAACAACAAAGTCAAGTATGCCAAGGGTTTGATGATTTTTAGGATGACCTATGAAAATATTTGTGTGCTTTGTAGGGACAAACACATGGGATCGATTTGAGCTCCGTGTTCACAAGCGAGTTATCGACCTTTTCAGCTCTCCTGATGTGGTCAAGCAGATCACTTCTATTACCATTGAACCTGGTGTTGAGGTGGAGGTCACCATCGCAGATTCTTAAATGTGCCTCACTTTTGCGTTTTGGTCTTGTTTAGTTTTTAGTTGATTAGAAGTCTTACATCCGATGTGGCCCGCTTTGATGAGAACGTTCCTAAAGCTTGAATGAGTTGTAGGGTCTCTCGTTTGTGTTTTCCCATACTACTGTCGAAGTGAAGATTCTATTTTGTTCTGTGGCTCCAGATTTTGTTTCCTTTTTGTTGCCTAAAGATTATGTTGGGATGTTTTTATTTAATGCATTATTTGACATTAAATATCATGAAATGAGCTTCTTTATATTTTATTCCGAAAGACTGGTAAAGGACCATTGTGTGGTAACGAGTTAAACTAAAAGTGAATTCTCTGCCTTGTGTTATCCTCTGCCATTTCTTGGCTGCACACATTTTTAGTTTTGTTTTGACTCTGCAGAACCTCTGGTTGTGCATGGTTATAGTTGGGACAGAGTTGGGTGTAGGGGGAGAATGTCGAATTGATTTCAAAAGAGAACCATTCATGTGGTATTGCTCTGGATTGTGCAATCCTGTAGTGGGTACCGGGGGTGTCTAATCAGGAGGACGCTACGATCAAGGTAGTACCTTTTTGCCATTTCAGAAGTAGCGTTTACACGTTTTATGGGAAAGGAAAATACTAGTATGAGATACAAATCATCATTGGTACTGCTCTGAACTAGATAGTCGTGCGGCGGGTATGGCAACAAGTGGTTCTGTTTTCTTCAAAGCAAACCCGAATTTCTCATGTATATCAGGCTTTGTTCCATCCGGTGTTTTCCATTCAAAAGAATGCAACAGCGTAGCTAAGACGTTGGTGACCATTTTATCTGCCAAAGGAATTCCAGCACAAATTCTCCTCCCCGATCCAAACGGAATAAAGTGGAAATTGTTCCCTTGATAGTTGCCTTTCTCAGCGTCTTGCAAGAACCTCTCAGGTTCAAATCGAAGAGGATGTTCCCAAAACTCAGGGTCCCTTTGTATCATCCATGCGTTTAATAAAACTCTGGAATCTTTAGGGATGGTATGTCCGGCGACGGTGCAAGTCGCGCTGGGCCTATGAGATACAAGCAAGGGAATAGGCGGATGAAATCGAAATGTCTCCTTTACCGTCGCATTTAAATAGACGAGTTGAGGAATATGAAACTCTTCTACAATGTTCTGGTCTCCAACCACACTGTCCAATTCCTCCACGGCTCTTCTCATTTTATCTGGATGCCGTAGTAACTCTGTCATCGCCCACTCTAAACTAATGGACGTTGCATCCGTACCAGCGATAATCACATCCTGAATGTCATAAATGTCCAAAAATATTTAGCATTATGTGATTGCAAATATTAAAATTAGTTTTATATGTAAACAATTCATAATTAATTACAATCAATTCAAAACTTGAAGGAACTGAAGAGGCAGATATAGTTAAATTGTATCAAGAACCATTAATTTTTTGTTCTTTTATAGTATAGTAATGATATTTGTGTATGACCTTTGTTGGTTCAACAAATACAAAGGACAAAACTGAGATCATAAAACACACAAGTACACAACAACAATTAACAAGAGGAGAAGCAATGATCCACTAGCTAACACTAAAAGTTATAGTAGCCTTTAGGTTTAGGGAATATTTCACTGTCCATGGTCATCTCAAAAAATAAAAACAGAATCCCCCAATTCATTTCCATAGATCAAAATAATGAAGTAATCATAAGTAATTAAGATGTTGGACAATAATTAATTAGTACTATTCCTGATTATATAATATCGATATCTCATTTTTTTTTTTATACAAAGGTTTATGGACAGGAAAGGAATAACCTAATAAAATCTTGCCAAAGAAAAAAAAAAACTAAAGATAGGAGAACAGATTTAATTTTTATTTCTGTTGCCCTAAAACCTGTATCATATCAAGTCCATAGCTGCTAGAAGAAGATTATTGATTGAGAGGGGGAAAAAAGAGAAAATTATAGTTTTTGTTGATGAGATTAAAGCCTGGATTTGATACATACCAGCAGCAAAGCCTTAGTTTCGCTCTTGGATAATGAGGATTTATAATCTCCTTGTTGGTTCAGCTCCATCAACAACTGCAGAAAATCCTTCTTTTGTTCCTTTTTCTTGCCCTCTCCGACGTCGGGTTGATCAAACTTTATTCGGTGTGCTATGACTGATTCAAAAATCTCATCAAACCACGTCGAAGCCTTCTCCATTCTGGTTTGATATCCTTGCAAATCGAAACGGGTAAGAAAAGGAAAAAGATCAGAAATGTTAGGAGCTCCCAACAATTCAACAAACTCCACCACAAATTGCCTGAACTCAATCCCAAGCCTGCTTCTTTCCTCTCCATGCAGTGAACCACCCCATAGCACGCTTAATATCACATCTAGACTGGTAAGGAACATTTGATCACCAATGTTAACAGGTGAGCCAACCTTCCCGTAGATATCCTTCACCATTGCTCGAACCTCTCGTCGGCGCAGCGCATAGCAATCATCAAGGCTTCTGTTGCTCATAATTTCACTAACAACAAGCCTACGCAGCTTACGCCATTCGGGGCCATTGGGTCTCCATACCATGTCACATGCACCATACGTGCCGATTATAGCCACCGTAGGAGGGTCACGGTTAGCGAAGATAGCATCATGGTCCTTAAGCACCTCTTTGGCAACTGAAGCTGAACTCACAACTATGCAGGTCTTGCTTCCGAGCTGAAGTTTGATAATGGGGCCATAGATTTGAGACAGTTTGGTAAAGTATCGATGCAAATCAGGTTGGAGGAAAGGAAGGTTTCCTAGTATAGGCAAGCCTGGAGGACCTGGTGGCAGGGGCGGCACGTTCTTGGTGAATTTCTTAACCCACCATGCATAGCAGGCAATGGCTAGTGCGGCTGCCAAAAGAGTTGCTGCTCCTCTGATGATGGCATTTTCAGCGACTCCGTCGCTGCACCATGACCGGCCCCCGCAGGCTAGAACAGCAAATTCACCGAAGAGATTTGGCATAAATAATTAATTAGTCGCACTGGAGGAATGTGTTTTGGAGATAGAAAGCCCAAGAAGCCAACTTCCGGGCTCTAGCTATTGTGGATATACCGATGTACTGGTCCACAGTCGTTAGCTTCAAGGATTGCGTATAAGGTTAGTTTCCGTTTTAAAGAAAGTATGGACGCGTTTGGCATAAGGATGTACACTCATGTAAATCCGTTTAATTAAATTATATTACAGCCTTTATTATAAAACAAATCAACATAATATAAAATTATAATATAATTATATTACAGTCAATAAATGAGGATGTAATGTGATTACATTAAAAAACTAATACAATCTCTGGTTACAACCTACTCGCAATGTTATCAAAATTTATTTGATATTTTTGTCTTTTTTAATAATTAAAATTCTTAAACTTAAATTTTTTTCACTTTAAAAAATTAAAAAATTAAAAATAAAAAATAGTTTTAAATTTTTGAAAAAAAATTTATAAATTTTGAAAAACATAAAAATAATTTTTTAATTTTTATAAATTGTAAAAAATTTTAGAAAAATCAAAAATATTTTTAAGTATTAAAAAATCTAGAACGATAAAAAATAGAAAAAATTTTTATTTTTAAGAAATTATAAAAGATTAGAGAATTCATAAAATAAAAAATATATTTAGAATTTTTGAAAAAATAGAAGATATTCTTTTTTATGCTCATAATTTTTTAAAATTATAAAAATGATTTCTGCTCTGTAATTTTTAATAAATTTTTAAAAATAATTTTTTATTTTTTACTGTCAGTTTTTTAAAAAAATTCTTTTAATTTTTTATATTTTTGGTTTTTTTTCTAAAAATAATTATTTCCATTTTTAATGTTTTAAGAAAATTACAAATAATAATAATAACAATATATTTTAAAATTTTCAAAATTACTAACAAATAAAAATTTATTTTTAAATTAATATTAACATGAACTTGTCCAATGCTTGGTTATTTGTTAAAAATTTATTGAAGATACGATATCATATAAAAATTTACAATAAAAAATACTAGTATATTTAATTTACATTTTAATATAGAGGGGCAATTTAAAAATTAATATTACATTCTCAATAAAATTTTTGTAAACCAAACACAATGTCATTTTCTAAGCATTTTAATCACTCTTTCCTTAGTATACCAAATATTGTAATATTATCTTATTAGCAATGACATCCCTTGCAATCACATTACTTGTAATGGGATTACATTGTAAAGTACTAAAAGCAACCTATTTTCATTCTTAATATCATCTTAGCATCGGCTTAATGTCATGTCAAATTGTCAATTCAAAAATTTTATATACATTATTATAGTATTGATTAACGTCATATCATTTTAGTTAATATTACATCAATTTAATTAAATATTAAACTACTAATTTTAATAAATTTTTCTAACAATTAATATTAATAAATCTAATATTTTAAAAGAATACAAAATTTGATAATAATAAAAAATAAAATTAATTAAAAGTAATTTAAATAATATTTTATTCCCATAACAGAATTTACTTTTTTCATATATATAAAAATATTTTTATTATCTCAAAATAATTAAGTAGATGGAAAGGATGAAGCTTGGGCTTCAGGTTTAAAAAAAAGTCTGTCTGCTTAACCCTACCATATTCTGTAGCTAGCTCCCTGGTATAACCAGTAATTAATTTACCAAACCCAATAAATACAGCCTTTGAAAACTCTCACCAAGCATGGCTTCCTTTTCTCTAAGTACACAATTTAAGTAATGGTTTTTAGGTCAAATTCGTGAATTTATTTATTAAATATATTTAAATCAAAATTAATTTAAAAATCCAAATCAATAGATTAAAAAATTTTGTTACATAAATCAAGTACATAAAATTTTAAGTAATCTAATGTTTTAATACTCTTTCAAATAGACATCTTTATTAAAAGTTGATGACAATTTTAACCATTCCATAAATATTGATAAAAATTTTATCTGTAAATATAAATTTTAATTAGCTTTTTTATATATTATTAAATTTTCTCTTAGAAGATCAATTTATNAAACTAAAATAATTAGTTAAGTTTATTGTGTGTGTGTGTGTGTGTATATATATATATATATATAAAAGGTTGAATGAGTGGTTATTGGGTTACTAGAATTTTGTGTTTTTCATAATATTGTTGAATTGAAGTTTTTTTTTTTTATGAGATTGATTTTGTTTTGTGTATCTAAGATCACTATTAATGAAAGGTCATTGATGAAATTTAAATCAGGTGGGGACAAATAAAGTTACCAAATTTTAGGTATTTATTTAATGCTACTAAATACTATTATGAATTCGTATTACTTAAACCATCTTCGTGGCCTGAAGATGGGTTAATTCCCACAAACTCGAGTTGGAAAGCGATTTTATTAATGTTGTTCTGTGGGTCAATTATCCACGACAAGTCCCTTGATGTCTCTGAATGTGGATTAGGCAAATCGAGAATATGAAGAAGAAAATTACTAATTGGTTAATTCACCACGTTAACAGAGAAATTAAGAGCAGAATTAGCTAATTTTTGTTAAGGGGCAAAAAGGAGGAAGAGGAATAAGAGTTAAAATTTTTTAAAACTAATGCAACTAACATTTGATATTCTTGTTTTATTTCTATTTAAATTTAAAATATTAAATATAAAACTGTAATGTATAAAATATAAATAGTTAAATACGACATATAAAATTTTATATAATAATTAAATATATAAATAGTCAAATAATATAAATAGAAAGGAGAAGAAGAAGATGAAAGAAAACTTTAGTTTTTCTCAATTTCACACAATGATGGTGAGTGATTCCCATCTTTTTTTGTCTAAGTTCACAAGCTCATAAATTTCTTTTGAAGAATGAAGTATATTTCAACGATGAGTTGTAGAGATGTTAAAGATTATGCTTTTATCAGGAAACCTTGCAAATAATCTAGATAAGTCATTATCTCAGGTGACTTAATCTAGATAAATTAGATAGCTTCATGTTTAGCCTTAAGTTCTTATATTTGAAATATGCTTTATCTAAGTTTGTACATATCAGCAGAATGCCTATCAGCATAACAATATAAAATGAGCCTTGTATAGCTTTGAAGAAAATAAGATAGAACAATAAGATTTTTCCATTCTTAAACTCTTAACCTTTTCACATAGTATCAGAGCAGGTTTTGCCTTAAAAATGGAAAAATTTTCTGTCTCAAAGTTAGTAAATTCACCTTCTATAGACCCACTATCACCTTACTTTCTTCATCACTCCGATCATCATGAATCGGTAGTGATAAATCCAAAACTAACTTCAACCAATTATGTTCCTTGGAGCTGGTCCTTTCAATTAGCCCTATCCATCAGAAACAAGTCTGGTTTTATTGATGGTACCATACCAGAACCAGCCAAGGATGATGAATCATATGTGCCATGGACAAGATACAACAATTTGATTGTTGCTTGGTTACTGGAATCTATTTCCCCTCCATTGCTTCAACAATCTTTTACATGAAGTCTGCATTAGATATTTAGGACACTTTAAAAAGAAGATTTTCCCAGTCAGATGATGTACGGGTATGTAATTTACAATTCACATTTTCAAATATATCACAAGGTACACGGTCTGTAGATGAATATTTTACAAATCTTAATAGGGTTTGGGAAGAACTTAGAAATTTTAGGTCAATGCCTCATTGTTCTTGTGGTGAATGTAATCAAAGAGTGTTTTAAGAAATATGTTCAACAGTGTCAAAAGGACAATGTCTTCAAGTTTTTGAATGGACTTAACGAGAGTTATGTAGGTTTAAGATCTTAGATTGTGATGATCAAGCCTTTTCCTTCATTTGATGAGGCTTATAACTTGATCTTAAGAGAAGAATCTCAAAGGAGCATCCATATACAATCACAGCCCCTTATTCAGACATCTGCTATGGCAAGTACTTATGTTGATGGGAAAAAGAAAAATAGGAGTGATCTATCATGCGGTCATTATGGCAAAAATGGTCATACAAGAGATAAATGTCATAAGCTGATCAAATTTCCTCCTGACTTCAAGTTTGCAAAAGGTAAAAATAATCCTAGGAAATTTGTCAACAATGTTGTTCAACATTCACACACAAAACAGTGTGAACATGATACTGCTAGTACTATGTCTCAATTGTCATTAGTCAAGGATCAAGTTCGGACACTCATGGTAACTCTCAGTGAGAATGGTGGAACTAGTATTGATGATGATAGCTTTGCCTCAAACAATGAACAACCAAAGGCCTTGTTAGTCAACTCCACAATTGCATGTTTGATTTCTAACTCTGTTAGTTATATGGATCAAAATGCAAGGGTAAATAACTCATCGAAAATCATTCCTTCTGTCATAAAATTAGATTCTTGGATCACTGACACGGTGCATCAGATCATATAATCTGTTCTTTAAGTTCTCTTACACATGCCAAACCTATTCATAATGCATTTGTGCAAATGCCAGACAATTCTAGAGCCTTAGTAAGTCATATAGGAACAGTCAAAATAACACCTTCCTTGACACTAAATAATGTTCTTTATGTTACATCATTCAGATTCAGTTTGATATCTGTTAGTAAATTGACAGAGAATGAACAAAATTGTTTGATTTTTATTGATTTTCACTGCATAATTCAGGAAATTAAATCATGGACTATGATTGGTCTTGCTAAGATGGAAGCTGGACTTTGTTTTTTGCAAGGAAAGCCTCAGTCAAATGATTCTGTCCAAACTGATTTTACACAAGCCATGAAAAATGTTAGCAAATTTACCTCTGAGCAGTTTTCACCAATTTCTTTGGATTATTCTTCAAATTTTTTTGGTATTTGTAATTCTATAGTTGAATAGTTTGATATTTGGCATTTGAGGTTAGGACATACTCCCCCAGCTATAATAAAACAAATTCAAAAGGCCCAGCTATAATAAAACAAATTCAAAAGGTTTATCCCTCCATTTCATTTGTTGAAAATAATTTTTGTTTAATTTGTCCATTGGCAAAGCAGAAAAGACTTAAGTTTCCTATTCGTTTTAAAAACACTGTCATGCCATTTGAACTATTACACATGGATATATAGGGACCATATGCAGTATCTACTATAAAAAATCAATATTATTTTTTAACTGTAGTGGATGATTATTCAAAATTTACATGAATATATCTTATGAAAGCCAAGTCAGACGTTTTGACCATTGTCCCTGCCTTTTACAATCTTATAGATACACAATTCAATGTTAAGATCAAGCAAATCAGATCAGATCATGGAACTGAATTCAATTTGACAGATTTCTTCATTTCACATGGCATACTGCATCAAATGTCCTGTGTTGAGACTCTTCAACAAAATGGGGTGGTTGAGAGAAAGCATCAGCATTTACTCACTGTTGCTAGATCTCTCATGTTTCAAGCTTCTTTACCTTTAAAATTTTGGGGAGATTCTATTTTAGTAGCAGCACATACTATAAACAGAATGTCTTCTCCAGTTTTACAAAGCAAATCTCCTTATGAAATGTTATTTAACAAAAAACTAGATTATTCTCATTTCAGGGTGTTTGGATCTTTATGTTTTGCCTCAACACTTGTTCATCAAAGGAAGAAATTTGATCATAGGGCAAGAAAATGCATCATGATAGGCTACCCTGTGGGAATCAAAGGTTACAGGTTGTATGATCTACAAACTCATAATGTTTTTGTTTCCAGGAATGTCAGTTTCTTTGAACACATTTTTCCTTTCAAAAATGTTGATTTTGCACCTAATAGTCATGAATGTATTCAATTCTTTTCAAAAATAAAACCTGGTTTTGACATTCCATTTCCAATTTCTTATTCAGAATCATCTGGTTATATGAATTATTACACTTCTATGCATTTTCCTTTTAGTGCATCTATATCTGATCAGCATGTTCATCACATTTTCCTTATGCATTTTGATCATATAACTCAACAGATAAACTCTGCTAGTAATGATACAGCTGTTGATAATCACCAAATTACTGTTTCTAATCATTTTGTAAATATGGACCCAAATGCCTCTGCTCAACCAATAACTATTCTTTTTGATGATCCTACTTCTTCTTTGGATTCCAATCACCCTTCATCACCAAGAAGAAGCACAAGGCCAAAACAGCTACCCAAATACTTAGAAGCTTACCAACACACTCTTCATTCATAAACAAACACAGTGATAGCACATCCTATTACCAAATTCATTTCCACTGACCAGCTTTCTCAACCACATAAGGCTTTCACAACATCTCTCACTCATATTCATGAACCTAAAACCTTTCATCAAGCTAGTCAACATTCTTAATGGCAATTGCTATAAAAGAAGAGCTTAATGCCCTAGAAGATAATGGGACATGGTCTATAGTACCATTACCTACTAGTGCTCACATTGTTGGTTGCAAATGGGTTTATAAGGTATAGTTATATGCTAATGGTATTGTGAAAAGATACAAAGCAAGACTGGTTGTTAAAGGATACAGTCAAAAAGAAGGGTTTGACTTCAATGAGACTTTTAACCCTGTTGCAAAGCAGACTATAGTGAGAACACTCTTGGCTGTAGTTGCAATTCGACAATGGCATTTATTTCAGTTGGACATTGATAATGCTTTTCTCAATGGAGATTTAGATGAAACTGTATACATGGACATTCCAGAAGGGTACAAACCTAAAGGGGAATATCCTAAAACCTCTAAATTGGTTTACAAATTAAACAAATCCTTATATGGACTGAAACAGGCTTCTAGGCAGTGGAATTGCAAATTTACTGAGGTTGTGCTATGATATGGTTCTCAGCAGTCAAGGTCAGGCTATAGTTTGTTTACCAAAGCAACTGATAATGGTGAGTTCTTAGCTCTCTTGATATATGTTAATGATATTCTAATAGCTAGTTCTTCGATGAATTTAGCTAATGATGTGAAATCTTTCCTACAAAGTAAGTTTAAGCTAAAGGACTTAGGAAGTCCTAAATACTTCCTTGGCCTAAAAGTTGCTAAATCAGATGATGAAATTATTGTGTGCCAGAGAAAATATACACTCGATTTACTACATGACTATGGATTTCTTGGTGCAAAACCACTTTCAACACCTATTGATTACAACCATAAGTTGGTTAGAGATGATGGAAATTCAGTCATGGCAGATTGTACATAGTACAGGTAGCTCGTTGGCAAACTAATTTATCTTACCTTCACCAGACCTGACATTGCTTACTCTGTACAAGTATTGTCACAATTTATGGATAGGCCAACTGTTGATCATTTGCTAGCTGCATACAAGGTTCTTAAATACTTAAAGAATGCCCCAGGACAAGGCATTTTATTTTCATCTAAATCTACCTTACACTTGACAGCATTCACAGACAGTGATTGGGTAGGCTGTAGAGATACTAGGAGATCAGTGACAGGTTTTGGAGTGCTTCTTGGAGACTCACTTATTAGCTGGAGGTCTAAGAAACAGCTTGTGGTTGCTATAAGCTCCACAGAGGCAGAGTATAAAGCTATGGCAGTTGCTGCTTGTGAAGTTATTTAGCTACTTGGTTTGTTAAGAGACTCTGGAATTCATCACACCAAAGCTGTCGACTTATTTTGTGAGAATCAATCAGCTTTGCATATTTGTAAGAATCCAACATTTCATGAAAGGACAAAGCACATAGAGATTGATTGTCACTTCATAAGAGATAAAGTTCAACAGGGGGTCATATTGCCTCTCCACATTTCTACTGTTAACCAAGTTGCAGACCTATTCACTAAAGCTCTCCCACCAGCATAGTTCTATGGTTTATTGAGCAAGTTGAGCATCATTGACATCCATGCTCCACTTAAGGGGGGGTGTTAAAGACTATGCTTCTATCAGGAAACCTTGCAGATAATCTAGATAAGTCATTAACTTAGGTGACTTAATCTAGATAAATTAGATAACTTCATGTTTAGCCTTAAGTTCTTATATTTGAAATATGCTTTATCTAAGTTTGTACATATCAACAGAATGCCTATCAGCATAACAATATAAAATGAGCCTTGTATAGCTTTGAAGAAAATAAGATAGAACAATCTGATTTTTTCATTCTTAAACTCTTAACCTTTTCACAAGAAAAGAGAATAAATAAAAATAAAAAGATAAAAGAGAAGAGAAAGAAAGAAGTATGGAAACATTTAAGAATTAAGATAAAGTTAGAAAAGATTGGTGGATACCATTTTATTTTTTTTTATTTATATTAATTATTAAATAAATTTTTTTTGAGAGGACTATTTTTTTTATACATATCAATAGAGTAAAAGATGTCCATTAATTTCATCTTTGCCAATCAAGCACATAGGCAGGGCTGACCCTTAGGTGAAGCCACCCAAGCAAGGGCTTTAAGCCCCCAATTTGGGAAGGCCTCAATTTTAAGGAAGATTTATAATTATATAATAATTATAATATAATTAATTATATTAAAAATATATAAAAATAAAAAATAATTCATAAAATTATTTGTTCTTTTACTTTTTTAATTATGTGCCTAATAAATCTCAATTTTTTATTACTTTTTTATTTCTAAAATGCTATTAATTCTCAACTATATTCTCTTATTTTCAATAAACTAACAATCATATGTATTTAATCATCTTCAACAGCTATTTTTTTCTTATTTATCTTATTTTCAATCAACGTATTTAATGATTTCTAACAGCTATTTTTTTCCTATATATAAAATCAATTATTTTTTTCAATGTATAATATCTACTTTTGAGATATTCATTTCTCATTTGCTCTTTCTTCCTTTAACTTCAATTTTTTCTCCAAAAAATACACAAGAAGTCTGTTTTTTTATTATCTTCATAAAGTTGTGAGCCTCATTTGCAGTTTGCAATAAACATTCAACAATTAGGTACTATTGTTCTAATATTTACAGATTTTTTTACTTTAATTTAGATTTATATTATATTGTTATATTATTTTTATTTTATGTGATAGTTGATTTATTTGAATTAAAACTTTTGATTGTTAATTTTATACTAGCCATTTAAAAAATATAAGATAATTATAATAGTTAAATATTTTAGAATAATGTTAACAATTTCAGTAAGTGTTGTTTCAGGAGAAATAAGTTTTTCAAAACTGAAATTAATAAAATCTTATTAAAGATCAATAATGTCTCAAGAAAGATTAAATGGATTGGCTATATTATCAATTGAAAAAGAAATATTATAAGAATTTGATTATAAAAGTTTAATTAAAATTTTTTATCTCAAAAAGTTAGAAGAATAAAATTTTAATAATTTTTTTAAATTTCAATAAAAAAAAATCTCATTTGAATATTTTGTTTTAAACCTTTGAATTTATTGGGTCGTCCATGCACATAGCACAAACATCATTGTCCACTCCAATACAAACAATTCCACTAACCTAACCTTCAAATAAATATATGCAGAAGAAGAAAGAATTCAATCTTAGGGTCAGAAAATGTTAGAAGATTTTTTTTTTTGGTATCAACTAGGTGTATGATTTTGATATTGACCCAAAAGGCCATTGAGAAGTGGGCGCTCTGTATCTGCATTCCCTACCAACAATCTTTCCTCATGTCGCTGACCTCTTACACTAGCTGATTGGAACTCCATAGTAGCTAAATCCTCACTTTCCTTATATAATAAATAATATTTTTTTAAAAATTTTAGGGGGCTAGGCCTCCCCCAAAGCTACACTACCCTCCGCCCCTGAGAGAAGCTAACCAGAGGACAGGTTACACAGGGCCATGCTCTGCCTTCGTTTACACAGGGCATACTGTCAAGGTACTTTTTGTAAACCCCTCTAATGAAAACGTGGGCTCTTAGAAAGTATTCATGTTGCTTTTAACTCCTAACTGGCCTAATTACCAGCTAAGCAAGTTGCCAAGTTAATGAAGGCTTTTAATTTTGAGGCTTAAATGACGGACCCTTGATTATGGCCTTTATGTGTATACCACCCCACCCTACAAAACCATCGCTTTGTTGGTCCTCACCTCATCTAGCAAAGACAGCAAATTATGGAGTGGATCTTAAAAAATAATAAAGCACAATTTCATTGAAAAAAGACGTTGTTCTACTTTGGTTTCTTGACATATTTATGTCTAAATCTATTTCCCGTTGAAACTTTAGTCCTAGTTACCGTTAGTTTTTAAGTGGGTTTTTCTTTTTTATTTTCTTAAATAATTATTTTCACTTCAAAACAAGAAAAAAGAAAGAAAAAATGGTGTTTTTGTTAAAATGCTTTGGTTGGAATATTCCATAGGATTTTATTATTACTTGATTTTTTTTAGACTTTTGTTTTTTTACTTTAAAATTATATATGGGCCTGTTTGAATTGTTAATAAATAATTTTAAATAATTTATTTTTTCTTTTTCATCATTATGTTTTTTTATTTTATAATTTAGTAAATGTTGAATAAAAAATATTATTATCATTTAATTAAATTAAATTATAAAATTTTTTGTAATTTTTATTTTTAAATTATTTGAGAGTAATTATATTTTTCATATTTATACATAATGGTTAACTAATAGCAATGAATAGCTAAAGGACTTAACAATGCATTTTGAAATAAGATTGAATAAAGTACTTCAAAGATGTATTGAATGGGGTTTTTGTATTTTACCTTTCAAAAATACTATTTTAATTCTACAATATAAGTCTATCATCTCAAGTTACAATTATATCATTCACATATAAAAAAAGAAGAATAATGCCATCATCGGTATGTAAAGGAAATAATGCCAAAATCATGAGGGCCAGAAGTAAAACCAAGTTGAGTAATAGTTTATTATATTATTTAATTATTATGTAAAATTTTGTGTATCATATTTAATTATTTATATTTTATGTATTATAATTTTATATTTAACATTTTAAATTTAAATAAAAATAAGATAAAAATATTAAATGTTTACTATATTAATTTCTCTTTTCAGATTTAATTAAAGTATGAAAAAAATTAAAAACAATTAACAAATTCTTAATAAAAAAAATACAAACTTCACATTTACCAAGCGAAAAATAATTCACTTCTATTAACTCAAGTTTTACTGACTTTTAACTCAACTTTATAATTCCTCCATTTCTTTTCGAATGAGACCTTAAGAGTAAAGACGAATGTTAATTTTCTGCCCAAGAGGAAGATACCACACATCAATGACCTTGAGTGCCATAATCCCTTTTGTCATAATCAAACTGGCATGTTGTTAAGTTCCAAGTAATGGTGCAAGACTAGAGCATTCACAAAGGAACATTTGGTGATCATTAAAATTAATTTAATTTATTAAATGAAATTATCATTATGATATTATTTCAATGTTCGGTTAATAAAAATAATTTTAAAATAATAACAAAATGATAAAAATCTTTTATTATAACTTAATGAAAATTTTTAGGTTTTTGAAATTCATTATCTTTAAA
This sequence comes from Theobroma cacao, assembly GCF_000208745.1. Lineage (NCBI taxonomy): Eukaryota > Viridiplantae > Streptophyta > Magnoliopsida > Malvales > Malvaceae > Theobroma > Theobroma cacao. Next base: position 27,683,180 of record NC_030852.1, read on the forward strand.
TAATATGTTATTATTAAAATATTAATATGCTTTTTAATTTTTTTAAATTTTTTCTTATATTTTCATTTTCCTTTTTTAATCTTTTAATTTCATTTTTTTTATCAAAAGTTTTATTAAAATATTAATAATATATTATTGAAATATCAATATAACTTTTTTAGTTTTCCTTATTTTCATTTTTTCCCCTTCTTTTCCTTCCCCTCTCTATTCGCCACTAGTTAAATCTGTTGTCGCCAGTAATGGAGCATTGGTCTGGTGCTGCTTGCGGCCAGATTTGGCCATAAAAGCATCAATCTGACATTAGCAACCAGATCTCACCGTTGGAGCTGATCTTTTCTCGCAACAGAATTGAAAGGAAAAAAGAAAAGAGGATTTGGCGGAGCTGACGAAGGAGGACGACTGCACTGGAGTTTTCTTCTTTTTTTTTTTTTTTTTTTTATAAAAACATACAACGGAGCTTTTTTTAGAGAGAGAAAAGGTGAGAGGCAGATGAGGAAGAAAGAGAAAGAAAAGGAATAGAAGGAAAAAAAACATTTTATATGGTAGGGTTGGCAATTCTTTGAAATGAGTCGGAGCATTTTTGACAAAAAAATTGTTGGACTCTGTTCCGCAAGGAGCAGAATAGTTATTCTTTGGTTAAAAAATAAACCAAACGAGATAATAAGGGGCTGTTTACTAAACGTCCCCTAAAGGTCTTAATTAGCAATCAAAGGTTCTAAGGTTTAGGGTTTAAAGTCTAGAGTCTTTAAAGTAAGTGCCCTAAAGGCACTTAACAAGCTAAGATTTGAGGGTTTAGAGTTTAAGACTTAGTCTTTAAAGTAAGTGTCAGGGCACAGTGTTGGAGTTAGACACTTGCAATGAAGACCATGGCAACCCTTATCCGCGTACTGGTAGGGGTAGAGTTAGGTACCTTTTATGGAGTTAAAGATGAAAAGTAATAAAGATTAAAATTTTTTAGAATTAATATGTTACATTTAAATAATAATAATAAAAAGATTTATAATAAATAATAATTTATATAATATATAATTAAAAAAATAAGAAAAAAAATTTATAAAAAAATTATACTTAACAATGTTTCTTGAATTCATAAACTATAATACATAAAATATAAATAGTTAAACATGGTATACAAAATTTAATACAATGATTTTTTTTTTTAGATTTGAAGAAAAAGGAAATTTGAATACTATTTTTTAAGTAGGAAAATCGTATATCAATCAATAAATCAATTGCTTGGATATAAATTTATCACCATTGTTAAATTTATAAATAGTTAAATAATATAAATAAAAAAATAAAAAATTTATATTTATTCTTAATTTCACATAATAATGGTGACTGGTCCGTGTCAAAGCTCATAAATCTTTTTTAAAAAATGAAATGTTTTTAGGTGGTGAGTTACATAGGAGCGAATAAAGTAAAAATAAAAATGGTATATCCAGCATTAAATAAAAATAAATCTCTGCGTCTTTCAAGAATCTCTCAGGTTCAAATCGAAGAGGATATTCCCAAAACTCAGGGTCCCTCTGTATCGCCCACGCATTAAATAAAACTCTGGAATCTTTGGGGATGGTATATCCAGCCACAGTGCAAGTCGTGCTAGGACTACGAGGTACTAGCAAGGGAATAGGCGGATGAAATCGAAAGGTCTCCTTTATTGCTGCATCTAAATAGACAAGTTGAGGAAGATGAGACTCTTCTACAATGTTTCCGGCTCCAACCACTCTGTCCAATTCCTCAACGGCACTTCTCAGTTTATCTGGATGCCGCAGTAACTCTGTCATCGCCCACTCTACAGTAGTGGATGTTGTATCCGTACCGGCGACAATCATATCCTAGATATGAAAAATGTTCAAACTTATTTAGCATATGATCATTACAAATATTAAAATTAATTTTAAATGTGTCAAAAAAAATTTAAGTTGAAATGAACTAAAAAAGAACATACGATAGATAGTATAAAGAACAACAAAAATCAAAATAACATCTACAATATATTACCAAAAAAATACTCTTATATTTATAATAATACTTTGACAAAAAAAATACAAATATATAGTATATTTTTGGTCATTATTACAATCACACACTTTGTAAAATGTACATAGACCACGATCTTGCTTTGTGTAGGACCTTTGTTGGTTCAACAATATATCATATTCAAAGGACAACTAAGATAAAAACAACAACAAACAAGAGGAGCTAAAGTCAAAATAAAAAACAACCACCAATTGTTTTTGTTGAAGAGTGTAAAGTCTGGATTAGATACATACCAACAGCAGAGCCTTAACTTCATTCATGGATAATGAGGATTTATAATCCCCTTGTTGGTTCAACTCCAACAACAGTTGCAGAAAATCCTTGCTTTGTTCCTTGTTCTTGCCCTCTCCGATATCGGGTTGATCAACCTTTCTTCTGTGTGCTATCACTGATTCCAAAATCTCATCCATCCACTTCAAAGCCTTCTTCATTCTAGATTGATATCCTTGTAAATCGAAGCGGGTAAGAAAAGGAAAGAGATCAGAAATGTTAGGAGCTCCTAACAATTCAACAAACTCTACCACAACTTGCCTGAACTCAATCCCAAGCCTGCTTCTTTCCTCTCCATTCAGTGAACCACCCCACAGCATGCTTACTATCACATTTAGATTGGTAAGGAACATTTGATCACCAATGTTAACTGGTGAGCCAACCTTCCCGTAAATATCTTTCACCATTTCTCGAACCTCTCGTCGACGCAGCGCATAGCAATTATCAAGGCTTGTATTGCTCATAATTTCACGAACAACAAGCCTTCGCAGCTTACGCCATTCGGGGCCATTAGATCTCCATGCCATGTCACATCCACCATACGTGCCGATTATAGCTACCGTAGGAGGGTCACGGTTAGCAAAGATAGCATCGTGGTCCTTGAGGACCTCTTTGGCAACTGAAGCTGAACTTACAACTATGCAGATCTTGCTTCCGAGCTGAAGTTTGATAATAGGGCCATGGATTTGAGACAGTTTGGAAATGTATCGATGCAAATCAGGTTGGAGGAGAGGAAGGTTTCCTAGTATAGGCAAGCCTGGAGGACCTGGTGGCAAGGGCGGCACGCTCTTGGTGAATTTCTGAACCCACCATGCATAGCAGGCAATGGCTAGTGCGGCTGCCAAAAGAGTTGCTGCCTCTCTGATGATGGTATGCTCAGCGTTATCATTGCTGCACCATGACAAGCCCCCGCAGGCTAGAACAGCAACCTTACTGGCGAGATTTGGCATGATTATTTACTTAGTCGCACTTTTTTTGTTTTCTCAAACAGTTGAGTCGCACTTCCAGAATGTGTTTATTTGGAAGATATAAAGCGCAAGAAGCAAACTTTTAGGTCCGACGCTTGTGGATATGCTTATCCACCGACTGTACATTATGGCAGTGTATATTGTCCACCAAAATATAACACTTGAGGTAAAATTAAAATTCATTAAAGACTTAAAAATAAATATTAATAATATTTTTTAAAAAAACTTTTTTTCTCTCTCCAACTTCCTCTCAATTGTTTTTTTTTTTTAATCTTTCCAACTCCATCATCTTCTTTTCCTCTTTTTCTTCCATTAAGATTAAATTTGATAAAATTATGAAATTCAAGAGCGATGATAATTAAAAGTTTTTACTTTCTCTATAAACTCTCCTCCATGACTTCTTTCCCTTTGCACTATTATCATCTTTACTTGTTCCTAGATTTAGATCTAAGGCGATTGCAGAAACAATATAACATACCTAACTTATGTCTAGTACCATAAGAACTAATCAAAATGAAAATCTTGCATGTCTCATGTTTTAAGGAATCAAGATTGTTAAATCAATCCATGAGTACTCTTTAAAAAAAAAATCAATCCATGAGTTCTTTCATTATAAAACATATAAAAAAGTAATAACCCATTATGATCCTATGAAAATATCTAATTGAATCGATAACAATAATATAGACTAAAGACTTTCAATCTCAAATCTCACACTCTAAATTGAAAATTTCATTGTCGATTTTATATCTTAATCAATTACATGTAAAGTAAAGCTGAACTTGAATAAATTGTGGATTGTTTAAAGAGAACAAGAGAAAGGTAAGAGGGAAAAGTGGATTAGAGTTTAGGGAGAAAGTTACTTTTTCTTTTTGCACTTTAAACTCCAAAGGAAAAAACAACTTTAAACTGAAAAGAAGAAAAAAAAAGATCCTAAAGATTTTTTAGAGAGACATGGAAGATTTGTAAAAATTTTTGAGATTAGAAAGGTTAGAGAGAAACATGGAACAGATTTTAGAGAGAGTAAAAAAAAATTAATTTTTTACTTCATTAAATGTTAAAACTTTTTAATATTTAGTTTTAGGTCCCTAATGAATTCTGGTTTTATCTCATTAATAAAGTGGTACATTTTGGTGGCTTGACAGATACACTGTCAATACATTAAATATAAACCTTTATAATTATAGAAAAAAAATAAAAATTTCTTTGCTTGATATTTTTATTTTTTATGTTTTAAAAGATAAATAAAACAGAATAAAACACACAAAAATATTAATCAATAGCAATCTAATGATATTTTATTTCTATAGCATAATTTACTTTTCTGTCTAACATCTCTATCTCAATATATACGTGCTGTTGGTTATTCGCCATTGAATTTATATCTCAATATTAATGGTGGTTGGGGCCAAGCAAGTGCAGATACCGACATTGGTTGGGGCCAAGCAAGAGCAGATACCGACAATATGGGGTTCTGGCAGGTGATCTGGTTCCAGAGGGCAGTAGCCCTGGTAGTTGTTGAAGCCTTGGAATTTTTATTCCCTTCCCTGGTAGTTGTAGTTACTTTGCTGATCAATAAAAATGATCATATGTGGATTGCACATGTAGAATATATGTATAATTTTTAATGCAGTAGGTATATAATTTGAAAACTAAGCAGTTCTTTAAAAAAAATTCAAAAGAATTCATTAAAACATACTCTAAACACACTTATAATATTTAAAAGATATTTTTTAATATACTAAAAATCGTTAAAAAAATTAATACGAGCATATTTAGCTCGAGAACATTTGAATAAATAATATATTAATTAATGAAATTAAACGAAATTAAATAGAATAAATAATTAATGACCTTTGCCAACTTCACAATATTATAAATTTTTAGTACAAAAAAATGTTATTTTCTTAATAAAATTATTAAGTGTAATCATATAAATAAAGTTTATTATAAGTTACAGTAATGCTTATGTATAAATTAAATATATGTATATGTATAATATTTTACTTTATTATGTATATATGAAATTAATGATACAACTTATATGTTTAATGTTTTATATCAAAGTTTGTATAAATAATAACTACTTATAAATAATATGTTATAAAAGCTAAGGTGATAATTAATAAGATTATTAAGTGTAATCATATAAATAAAGTTTATTGTAAGTTATAGTAATGCTTATATATAAATTAAATATATATAAATATTTATACAATTATATATATATTCATAACATTTTATATAACGAGCTATTACCAATGTGTAATAATTACAACATATTAATATGTAGGATATTTATTATCATATATTATAATATTATCATATATTATAATATTAACATATAAATTATATCCTTTAAGATATATAACTTGTAATTTCATATTAATACAAATTTATAAATAAATATATAATTAAAATTAAATTACTATAATTATAATTTGTACACGTATATATAATAAATTAATACATTTTAAATATATTATTAACTAAGTTTACCATCAATTCTTCTTAATATATATATAAAAAATATTATATATATAAATATATATATAAAAACTTAGTTTGGTTTTTTGGGTGTGGATTGGTCTAAAAATTTAAAATCAAGAACCGACCAAAAAACCAATTAGACCAAACATTTTAAACTAATTGATCCAATAAACCAATTAAACTGAACCGTTTTACCTAAATCGTATTTGGTTTTAGTAGATAATTGATTTAGTTTGGTTTTGCTCACCCCTAAACATATGTATATATATATATATATAATATATTACTTTATTATGTGTATATGAAATTAATAACACAACTTATATGTTATAATATTTTATATCAAAGTTTTTATAAATAATAAATAATTATAAACAATATGTTATAAAAATTTGAGTTATAACTAATAAAATTATTAAGTAGAATCATATGAATAAAATTTATTATAAGTTATAGTAATATTTATGTATAAATTAAATATATATTATAATGTTTATACAATTATATATATATATATTCGTAATATTTTATATTATGAAATATGACTAAAATGTAATAATTATAATATATTAATATACACGATATTGATTATCATATATTATAATATTAACATATAAGTTATATCATTTAAAATATATAATTTGTAATTTCATATTAATACATATTTATAAATAAATAAATATATATATGTAACAAAAATTAAATTGCTATGAATATGATTTGTATATGTACATATAATAAATTAATATATTTTAAGTATATTATTAATTAAGTTTATTATCAATTCTCAATTAATTAGCATCGAGAATCATATCCTGTCCCCAAATTGGGGGATGGAGAATTACATAAGATTTTCAAAACCACTTAAGATGTAATAGCAAATGTCAAAATTAACTCACTACTCCAATAAAAGCATCAAACCAAAAGGAAAATATGATTAATATCAAGAACAATTCAAAAGTAAATCTACAAATCAAGTGACATCCTCAATTGGGCTGGTGATGGGAGGGGGGAGTTTGGGCTTTGGGTCTAATCTCATGATGTTGGTTTTGGAAAAAAATTATTGGGGGAGAATGAGTGCAGGTATGCTGGATTGTGTTAGGTATGGTGAGTTGAGACTTGTTGGGTTTGTAAAGAGTAGCCTGCACATATTATAGATTAAAGTACAGCTTTTGTTTTTATGTTTTGGGAGGCCGCGGAATTGAGCAAACCCCGATACTTAATGAAACCTAGGCTCATCAACAAGAAAAAGTGACATCCTCAATATAACATATTTACAAATTTGTTTAGGTACATGAACCTCAATCTCGCATTGGATCCATATCATAACCATATAATTATGTAGGACCTGTATGTCTAGCATATTTAATACACAAAAGAATAAAATCTAAAATCAGGAATGTAACAAAATACTGAAAAGATTAACCATATATATATATATATAGAGTCTGATTTTGATTTTGCACAAAATTAAAAAAAAAAACTAGTATAATCAACTCGTAAACAAAAAAAACACACATCACAAATGAGATTTACAAGTCTAATAAAAAAAATTGTATTATTTTGAAGGAAAAAGTTGTATATTCCCTCTCCTCATCACGTCAAAAAGTGAGAAAGAAAATCTCCTCCGATCATCAGTTACTGTATCTCATCACATGACAGATAGTTGAAAATAAAAGAGTATTCGTAGAGTGGATTTGAGAGTATAATTAGTATCATTAATATTATTACCCGTTTTAAAAAAAGTCTTCACAGAGTAATAACATATAGTATATATAGGGGGCTGCAGCTATTAAAATATGGAAGAATATATAATGCAAGGAATCCTGATAGGAGCTGGCAGGAGACATTGAAAAAGAAAGTGAGGGCGGACTCGAGTTTGTTATAAAAGGTTTTGGGCTCTATAGAAGGGACAAAGGTGGCAAAAGATTTAGAGTATAAAAATGTAGCGTTGGAGACAAATTCAGAAGTTTAGTTTAAAGAACTAAAGCATAATGGAGAGGTGCAGTAGTCCATTCTTAAAGACATCAGAAGAATTAACTGATTTTTGTTTTTAGAATCCAGAACTGGTAAGACAGATTCACGTATGCGAGGGGAAATTGGAATCACCAAAGTTTATCGGCTTACCAGCAGCAAAGCCTTTGCTTCGTTCATGGATAATGAGGTTTTATCATCTCCTCGTTGGTTCTGCTCCAACAACTGCTGCAGAAAATCCTTGCTTTCTTCCTTCTTCTTACCCTCTCCGTCGGCCTGCTCCACCTTTGTTCGGTGTACTCTCACTGATTCAAAAATCTCATATAACCACGACAAATTCTTCTTCGCTTTGGATTGAATTCCTTGTAAATCGAATGGGGTAAGCACTGGAAAAACATCTGAAACATTAGGTGCTCCTACCAATTCTACAAATTCCACCAATCGTTTCCTAAACTCAATCCCAAACCTGCTTCTTTCCTCTCCATTCAGTGAACCACCCCACAGCATGCTTAGCATGACATTTAGACTGGTCAGGAACATTTGTTCACCAATTTTAACGGCCGAGCAAACCTTTCCGTAAATATACTTCACCATTTGTCGAACCTCTCGTAGGCGAAGCGTGTAGCAAGCATCAAGGCTTCTGTTGCTCATAATTTCGCGAACAACAAGCTTACGCAGCTTGCGCAATTCGGGACCATTACATCTCCACGCGATGTCAAAGTCCACCATACATGCCGACTATGGCTCCTGCAGGCGCTTCACGGTTAGCGAAGATAGCATCATGGTCTTTGAGGACCTTTTTGGCAACTGAAGGTGAACTTATTACTATGCAGATCTTGCTTCCGAGCTGGAGTTTGATAATGGGGCCATAGATTTGAGAGAATTTGACAACGTATCGATGAAAATCAGGTTGGATGAAAGGAAAGTTTCCTAGTATAGGCAAGCCTGGGGGACCAGGTGGCAGGGGCGGCTTGCTCTTGGTGAATTTCTTAGCCCACCATGCATAACAGAAAGTGGCTAGTGCGGCTGCCAACATAATTGCTGCCACTCTGATGACGGTATACGCAGCGAGTCCATGGCAGTACCATGACAAGCCCTCGCAGGCAGGAACTGCAACCTTATCATATAAGTCAGGCATCATTAAGGTATCTGTCCGACAATGGAAAGCAGAAGAAATGAACTTCTATAGCTCTTTCAAGCGACTTATTAAAGCTTTAACTCATTGAGATAAATTCTCTCTTTGAGCTCTACTACATGATGAGATCATTGTGGGTAAAATTTGGGTCTTTAGATGCTAATATCAATCCAAGTTACAACCCTGATAAGATTCTAATTTTCTTTTACGACTTTTTAAGATTAAAGTATTATCAATTTATCATCATAAGAATTTTCTCAAAGATATAATACTATAGTATATGCTACATTCCCAATGGTAATTGATGATGGTTTAAAGCAAGACTTAGTCATTGATGATGATTGATGAGGCGTTGACGATTTGTTGCTCTTACTCGGCAATGCCATTATCACTTAAAAACATTTACACGCCATTGTAACCAAATTTTCCAATAGCCATAATTTGAACTGTCACCAGCGTCAAATTTGATTGACACCAACTAGAAGACAATAGCTGAGCTGGCTGCCAACGACGGTCGACAATTTACTGAAGAGAAAATATGTAAATCAAAACCAGCATTCTGCAGCTAACATCTTTCCATTTAAGTTGCACTAAAGAAGAGAGGTGGACGACCCTGTCGCCAACAGCATGTTGCCAAACTCCACCACGATACATAAATAATGGATCATAATCCGTGCTTCTGGCGCGTTTAATCATTTTGCGCTGAAAGATATGTCCCGCTGATCAAAGTGTTCCCAACCAGCAGTCTCTATCAACCTCACAGAATGAAAGATAATGGACAGATTTCCCATATTAATCTTTGCTTAGAACTTTTACAGGCACTGTGTGATACACAAATGACAATGAAGAACAGGAACAAAATAATTTTAAAATACAAGTTTCTGAAAAAGAAAACATTGCCAATTTGTTCGAGTGATTAAGTATACACAATAAAGTTTGGGCATGGGGCAAAATCAGTTAAAAGCAACACGTGCATTCAGTTCACTCTTACCATATGTTGAATTTCCTGCAAGGCAACAGTCACATGGTAGCTCACTGATGATGATGACTACTACCAGTATCACTAACTTGTTCCATCTCTTCTGAATCCTGAAAGCACTGGTCGTTTATTTGAAGCTGCAAGTTTTTGTGGAAATGAGATAAAAGAGGAGCTTAAGAAGCAAAGCAAGAAGGATATCTAGAAAAGTATGCAAGAAAATTATGAAAGTATAACAATAGCAACATATGTAAGAAATTCCTATTAGAGAAGTTTCATCTAATCAGAGCCCTAAAATATGTTGTCTGGCATGCTTCCTTTTATGCTTTACTTAGGAGGAGAAGAAGGAAATAATTGGGCTTTTAGTGCTGTTCAGTTGGTAGCTGAAGCTGGAGGTATAGGATAGACAGTGTTGATACATTCTGAAATGTCTCCCCATAGTTTCCTTTATGTGCTTGCATGTTCTATACATATCTTATAACATAACGTATCTCCAGAAGGTGATGATTTAGAATGGCATTTCCCCTAGAATCCAACAAACTCAATTGGTCATCCAAATGGTGATCATGATCTAGGTCGCACAGTGCTAGAGGTACACCAGCAGATGTTCATTCTACTAGGTGCTGGGAGATCGTGTACAGTTCATTCCTATTTGGAAATAAATTAATTTTGTTGGTGTTATCTATTATTTCCTTGTGACCCAACACCAGCACTTTGATCATTGAAACTTGTCTAACCAAATTTGTATTTTGTGTATATGTTATCAGTTACTCTTATTTTGTTTAATTTTCTTTCAGAGTAGGTTTGCTTTGAAAATCGTTACAACTCCACAAGAAAACTGGGAAGTGGAACTCACCTTCAATAGGCTCCGGATTTAGCTCAACACACTAACAGAATATCTGAAACAGAGTATCCACTATCACAGAATAAATAAAAATAAAAGTCAGCATTCACAACCACTACAGATACAAACAGCAGAAAAAAATCTAAGCATTAGAGGAGGAAAATACTGAAATATTTGCACATTACCTAGCATCTGAAGGAATAAGCCTCATCTCTGTGAACTTGGATAAACCTAAAACCTCATTAAATTCTGAATCTGAGTCCCCAGACTCATCTTCATCAGCTTCAGTTTCAATCTTCAGGGAAAAAAAATGTTAATCAAGAGAGAGAGAGAGAGAGCTTCCAATAAATTTAAAAAAATGTACTACAAGCACTTATTGGGAAGCAAAAGCGTTGCATATCTTCAAACCAAATTTACAGAGGAATGAAAATATTGTTATAATAGATTTTAAATTTACAAATGTTAAACTTTATTCATAATAAAAAAGTGGTCATCCTAAATCACATTATTGTTTAGAGCTTTTCCATTCATTCCTGAATTATTTGTTTTGTTCCGTCCCACATTAAATTCAACACATTTAACTATCATGTTAGTTTAAACTAAGAAAGAACTAGCAAGGTTTGGCACCACTCCCTTGACCATTTAATTGGCTAAGTTGCACATATCTACCAATCCATAAAAATGCATAACAAAGATTTCCTTTTCCTCAGGTTGCTTCTCGCTAATCAACGAAAGTTAAACTAGCATCCTAGCAGACAATCAGCTATAAAGAAACAAAATGATATCGAATAAAAAAAGACTGCAAACTACAAATTTAATTTACAGTTTTTATCAACTGAAAGCAAAGCGTGAGTTAGTAACTAATCATTACAAGACCTGAGCAAAAACTTCATAAGAACAATGGAAGTGTGTTTTCTAAGCAAACAAAGGAGAAATAAGAAAAGCATTGGAAAACCTGAGTGTAAATACAGGGAGAAGGGCAGGCCTCTGGATCCCCTGAAACGGTTGCAGCAACAGAGACATGAAACCAATGGCATAGCCATTTTGCACTGTCCACATCACTCAGCCAAACCACTTGCCTGTAATGACCCAAAAAAAAAAAAAGAACCAGAAATCCTCAGTTTTAAATGCAATTAAAATGATCCTGATTATATCCAACGATTCAAGTAATTGTAGAGAGTTGTGATATAGAGAGTGCAAGGGGATTCCAGGGCATGATTACCAAGTGTGATGGGGATGTGAACAAACTCCTCACCATTATCTGAATCGAGAACAGGCTCTCTGCCACCGTTGCCGGCTCTTGCCATGAACTGCCTAAGCCCTAACACCATTCTTTCTGCTTGGGTCTGGGTTTTTCTAGGGTTTTCTCTTTAGAGGGTGTGGGTTTATTGCTGCATCTAAATAGACAAGTAGAGGAAGACGAGACTCTTCTACAATGTTTTGGTCTCCAATCACTCTATCCAGTTCCTCAACTCTTCCCATATTATCCGGATGTACTAGTAACCTGTCATTGTCCACTTTACGGTAATGGACACTGTATTTGTATCAAAACAATTGTATCTTAGATATCATAAATGTTTAAAAATATTTAACATGGCACTGCAGAATGCAAATTAATTTTACATTTAACAAAAAAAGATGAAAATTAATTATAATTAATTCAGAACTGAAAAGAGGATACAATTAATTAGTATTAAGAACAATTTAAAAGTATTTTTTTTTTTAAAGATACTACAAATCTAATAACATCTACTAGCTAATTTCATAATTAGTAGAGTAATGTTATTCTTTGTTGGCTCAACAAGTATACCATACACAGAGGACAAAACTAAGATAATAAAATACAACTGATAAAAGAAGAAGCAATGGTCCACTAGCTAACCGTAAAATTTTAGCCTTAGATACATACCAGCAGCTTAGCCTTAAAACTTCGTTATTGGATAATGAGGGTTTATAGCTTCTTTGTTGGTTCAGCACCAACAACTGCAGCAAATCCTTGCTTTCTTCCTTTCTCTTGCCCTCTCCAACATCAGGTTGATCAACCTTTCTTTGAGTGTGCTATCACTGATTAAAAAATCTCATCAAACCATGTCAAAGCCTTCTTCATTCTGGATTGATATCCTAGCAAATCGAAGCGAGTAAGGAAAGGAAAAAGATCAGAAATGTTAGGAACTCCTAACAATTCAACAAACTCTACCACAAATTGCCTGAACTCATTCCAAGCCTGCTTCTCTCCTCTCCATGCATTGAACCACCCCATACCATACTGAATATTATATTTAGAATGGTAAGGACCATTGGTCACCAATGCTCATGCAATAGGGCCCTTACTGAAAAGAAGGAAACATCCTTTTTTCTATATTTGATTATCCTGACTTGATTAATATATATATAATATATATAGTATACTATAATATATATATATATATATATATAATTAACACAATGCTAAAATTTTATTAATCAAAATAAAGTATTATATGTTAAAAAAAATTATAAAGTTTATTTCCAAATGACCATTCTCAATACCATTCTTAAAAAATCCACTAAAAATTCTTAGAATTGAATTCTGCAGGCCTTACTCCCAATACTTTTACAGCCCAAATTTCTGCTAGCAGACTATTTGTTCAGCCTATGTTAATCATGGAACCAAAAATCCATGGTTGCCTTCCAATCTCTAACAAGTCCACCTGCATTTGTAATTATTGTCTGGTTCTTAATGGCTGCAGCAGTATTTCATTTATAAACATGAAACAGCGGCTTTTCTCACAAATCTATCCAGGAGTTTGAATTATTGCACTAATATATTCTTCCTAAAGGCTATTGATACATCTCTTCTTGCTCTAACAAAATATGAAAAAGGCCAGAAATATCAGTATTTCAACTGTAAAAGAACTGAGGATTGCATGCTTTCCAAATGTATTAGGTAGCCATAGAGAAGAAAGAATTATAACTAATGTCATTAGAGTAAAACAACTTACTCATCGTATTAAAATAAATTCAAAAATTAAAAGATACCGAGAAGAAACCATGCACATTACGAACCTGAGCACGTTGCTGCCATACCTCCTTAGACACCCAACATCTGCTATGAATATGATCAAGGTCTTCAACTTGAGCCCCACATCGAGGACAACTTGGAGTGTAGTTAGCTTTCTCTGAAATCGAACCACATTTGCCAAAACATTATCCTGCAAATAAAGCCAAAGAAAAAACATGCGTCTTTCATGACGCTTAAAACGCCACAACCATTTCCAATCCTCCCTCTCTTCAACATCCCCTATACCACCAGCAATTATTTATAAGTGGAACCTGCTGAGAACGGCCATTCCTTTCGCCTTGACCCTTGTGATAGTAAAGCACTTACCCAGTTTTGTTTTTTGAAAAGCATAATGTATTCCATTAAAAGAAGGTTAAGATACAAGTTTCATTAAAGTGTATCCCAACTACGGTCAAACCTCTAAGTAGGTTACTCATTCCTACCAGAATAAACATACAAAAAATCCAAAAGGACAAGCAAATAGCTAATCACCCCTTCAGCCAAGGCCAACATCACACCTTGGGCGGTGCTTGTCATCCAATTAGGTGAATCATCAAATACCTGGTGGGCATAAACAGACCTTGGCAACAGCCATCAGAAAATTAACCCACCACAACAAGCTCAAGACTGAAATCACCAAAGCTCTCCGCTGGAAGCACAAAACAGAGGCTGAAAAAATTCCGCATCATAGTTAACAGCAGCCTTGTCACCACCTCGACTCCCATTCAAGCAGTAGACAACCAAGCCACACTAAATTCCAATAAGTCAAAAACCACTGAAAATGTTGACCAATAGCAACAAGAGAAAGATAAGACCAGAAGTTCCAAAACCAGGTTATACCCTGTTGCCACGAAGCACAAGTCAACCCAAACAGACACCAAGGAAGAATGAGGAAGCCATACCGGAGGAAAAAGAGCTTCTGCCGAGGCCATTTGAACCAACACCATTTACGAAGAGAAAAACCAGTCATGTGATAGATAAAAACAGGGTGAGCCTGAGCTCCCCACCATATGCCCCTTACGAAGGCCAGGGGTATACCGTTGCAAAATAATCACAGAATACAAGTATCTCTATACTATACAAAAGACCATCCCCTATACACCCTTTACAGCCTAAAAAACACTCCCAAAACAGCAAACGGATCCACACTTTGTAATAAGGAGGAAAACACAGCAGACCAAACATAGATCAACAAAAACAAAAACCTAGACTCCAGCCTAGAGCATGCTTGATTCAACGATCACAGTTCATTGAAAACTTTTCATACCTAGGCAGCCATAGTTATCCTTGAATAAACTCATCAGTCAAGGTTCCTCTCTGTTCAGAAATTCTATTTAGATCATCCTCCCACACATTAATCAATTCAACTTTCCTACCGAGACCTGATTTGGCAAGACTGTCAGCTTGATGGTTTGCCTCCCTCCTGACATGTTTAATTTCCCACTTTGTCACTCTTTTCTTTAACATCTCAACATGAGGTATCCGCTTTCTCATCCTCGATGAGGCTAGGTTAGGTTCCTGTACCCATTTAACAGCATTTGACGAGTCGCTTTCGACCACCAATGAATGGGAACAGCTCCAATTCGATGCTGAGAACAGCAGAAATGCCTGTCTTACTTCAACAATAACTGTAATGTAGCAGCAGAAAACAAAATAATACTTCTATCCGTTTTGGATGCACCTTTTAAGCGTCAAGCTTGCATGCCGAGGCCCAGTAGTAGATAAAGCACGGGGAATTTAAGTCATTATTCATTACTCAAAGATGCCAAGTGGCAGGGTGCTTGCCTTCTTTTAAGGAACAAAGGCAAGACCCTTTACATGCACGCTCGTATAAGACACATGTTACTGGTACTGCTCCGAATTACAAAGTCGTGCAGCAGGAATGGCAGCAAGTGGTTCCATTTTCTTCAAAAGTATTCCAAATTTCTCCTGTGTATCAAGCTTTGTTCCCTCCGGTAATTTCCATTCAAAAGAATGCACCAGGGCAGCTAAGACGTGTGCTATCATTCTTTCCGCCATAGGAATTCCAGCACAAATTCTCCTCCCTGACCCAAATGGAAAAAAGTGGAAATTGTTTCCTAGATAGTTACCTTTCTCAGTGTCTTTCAAGAATCTTTCAGGTTCAAATTGAAGTGGACCTTCCCAAATCTCAGGGTCTCTTTGTATCTAACATGCATTAATTAAAATTCTAGAATCTTTGGGAATGGTATAACCAGCCACAGTGCAAGTCATGCTGGGCTTGCGAGGCAATAGTAACGGAGTAGGTGGATACATTCGAAGTGTTTCCTTTACAACTGCTTCCAAATAGAGCAGTCGAGGAAGATGAGACTCTTCCACAATGTTTTGGTTTCCAACTACTGCCTCCAATTCCTCAAGGACTCCACTCATTTTATTTGGATGTCGCAGTAACACTGTCATTGCCCACTCTACAGTGGTAGATGTTGTATCTGTAGCACCTACAATCAAATCCTGCTCACAAATTGAGGGATAGAGAATTTTGTAAATTTTCAAAACCATTTAGGATGTAATTTCAAAGATTAAATCAACTCTCCACGCAACAAATGCATACCAAAAGGAAGATATGATTAACATCAAGAAAAATTCAAAAGTCTGTAAATCAAGTGACATCCTCAATACTACATATTTACAAATTTAACCTGCATGGACCTAATCCTGCATTGGATCCTTAGCATAATCATATAATTGTCTAAGACCTGTATGTCTAGCGTATTTAATTCACAAAAGAACAAAATTGAAAATCAGAAACGTAACCACACAAAACATACACCACAAAACGAGGGTAGATTTAATTAATTTTTGTTTTATAATCCAAACCTATGTAGAAGAGATTATCCTAGAGAGGGGGAAAATGGAATATCAAAAGTTCATTTACATACCAGCATTACAGCCTTTACTTCGTTCATGGATAATGAGGTTTCATCATCTCCTCGTTGATTCAGCTCCAACAACTGCTGCAGAAAATCCTTGCTTTCTTCCTTTTTCTTTCCCTCTCCATCGGCCTGTTCAACCTTTGTTCTGTGTACTATCACTGATTCAAAAAACTCATAAAACCACGATAAATTCTTCTTTGTTTTGGATTGAATTCCTTGTAAATCGAATGGCGTAAGAACAGGGAAAAGATCTGAAACATTAGGTGCTCCAAACAATTCTACAAATTCTACCAATCGTCTCCTAAACTCAATCCCAAGCGTGCTTCTTTCCTCTCCATTCAAGGAATCACCCCACAGCATGCTTACCATAACATTTAGACTGGTTAGGAACATTTGTTCACCGATGTTAACGGGTGAGCCAACCTTTCCGTAAATATCCTTCACCATTCGTCGAATCTCTCGTCGACGAAGCGTGTAGCAAGCATCAAGGCTTCTTTTGCTCATAATTCCACGAACAACAAGCTTACGCAGCTTGTGCAATTCAGGCCCATTAGGTCTCCACGCGATGTCAAGTCCACCATACATGCCGACTATGGCTCCTGCAGGCGTGTCATGGTTAGCGAAGATAGCATCATGGTCTTTGAGGACCTCTTTTGCAACTGAAGGTGAACTTATTACTATGCAGATCTTGCTTCCGAGCTGGAGTTTGATAATGGGGCCATAGATTTGAGAGAGTTTGACAACGTATTGATAAAAATCAGGTTGGATGAAAGGAAGGTTTCCTAGTATTGGCATGCCTGGTGGACCAGGTGGCAGGGGCGGCGTGCTTTTGGTGAATTTGTTAGCCCACCATGCATAACAGAAAGTGGCTAGTGCGGCTGCCAAAACAATTGCTGCCGCTCTGATGATGTTATACGTAGCGAGTCCCTCGCAGGCAAGAACTGCGACCTCATCATAGAAGTCCGGCATCATTAAGGTATATGTCCGAAGATAGAAAGCAGAAGAAATGGACTTATGTATAGCTCTACTGAACATGTTTTTCCCCAGGCTTTGCAAGGAAACTGTTATTCAATCTAGAAGAAAAGTCAGATTATAACTTTCTTACATGTCTCTTTCACATTGTGGACATCTTTTCCTCAAAAACATCATTGCAACAGTGTGCTGATTGTAGATTATTGACTTGTTTCTTCAAACCTTCATCGAAACAACTAAAGCTTTAATTACATGAGATAACTTTTCTCTTTCTGAGCCCTACTACGTGACGAGATACTTATAGGTAACACATATTTGGGTCTTTTAGATGCTAATCTGAATCCAAGTTACAACCCTGATGAGATTTTAATCGTCTTCTACGACTTCTGAGATTAAGGTACATTCTGCAACACATGATACTAATGGCAATCGATGATAGTAACGCAAGAGTCGTTGATGATGATTGACGAGACATTCACTCATGAAAAAAATATTTACACGTCATCATAACCAAAATTTCCAATAGCCAGAATCACATTTTTCAACAAGTTTATCTTTTATGGTCACTTACAAGTCAAGTACAGGCAAATCTTTCTTACACTCAATCATGCATAACGTGCAGGAAGAGATAAGAGCGATTGACC
The DNA here is from genome assembly GCF_000208745.1 of Theobroma cacao. NCBI lineage: Eukaryota > Viridiplantae > Streptophyta > Magnoliopsida > Malvales > Malvaceae > Theobroma > Theobroma cacao. The sequence goes on from NC_030852.1 coordinate 27,701,427, forward strand.
CTTATTTTTCATCATCAATGATGTCACCTGAAGTGCAATTAAAATTGTTTGACACCATCGCATACAGTGTGCTATATGCATACACCGATATTGTATAAAAAAAAGCAAAAACAATTATTAAAAATGAAATGTTATTTACGTAAAATAATTAAAATAAATAAATATTATTTTAAACAAAACAACTAAGAGAAGTGAAAAATTACTTCATACAGATAATAATTAAAATAATTTAAAATAAGTAATAAAGTTCACGAATTATTTTTATTTTGAAATGTTCTAAAAAATTTAACTTGTTAGTTTAAATATAAAAATAATTAAAAGGTTTCTTTTTTAATATTTTTTTAAAATACAAATATTTTTTTAAAATACAAATATTTTTTATTTTACTTTTTTATCGTTTACCTATTCACGTACACTTTATTTTTTTTACCTATTCACATATAATTTTTTCTCTTACTTATTTTCATATAGCTTGTTCTATATATTTTTTTCATTTACCTTTTACTCAATAATAAATCTTATTATATTATTAATAATTATAAAATCTATTATTTCAATAATCACATAATGAGTTTTTAATCATTATTCAACATTAAAGCTCAATAATAAACGGTCACTTAATATTAAAGTCCTTAATGATATTATTCATTATGTGTATTAAAACTTATTCATGAATAACTACCGTTTTTTACATTATATATATAGTCTTTATAATTCATTTGGGACTTCTATCCAAAACTTAAACATTCTCGTTCAGAGCTTTTCTCTCTAAATTCTTTTTCTAGCACTCTTCTATTCAATGTTTCTCAGTTTTACTCAATCACTCGCTAATTTTCAACCTATTCTCAATCGTTAATGTATTTTTCATTTTTTCTCTTTCACTTATCACAATATTCAGTACTCCAAAAACTATTTCAATATTTTTCTTGACTGTTTTCGATAATTTTTTTATTCGTTTGCAACTTTCCTCTTTTTATCACAACCACCCTATAGTCTATCACTTATTTCAACAGCTATTAAGTACATTGTCTTTAAAATAAAAATAAACACAAAAAATCTCAACAAAACATGTCACATATGGTACAAACAAAAGCAATGGACATAAGGCAGAAACTAACTCAGCAGAAAGATATGAGACTTAGGCTAAAAAAACTAATACAGCAGCTGATATTTAAGTCTACCAGCAGACTCATCCACAGACTTCAACAATAACTGTAATCTAGCAACAGAGAACAAAGTTTGGTACTTCTGTCCTTCTCGTATGCACCTTTTAGGCGTCATGCTTGCATGCGGAGTAATAGATAAAACATGGGGAATTTAAGTCATTATTTATTACTTAAAGATGCCATGTGGTAGGGGCGCTTGCCATCTTTTATGGAAAAAAACGCAAGACAAAGGGTCTTACATACACGTTCATATAAGACACATATGTTACTGGTACTGCTCCGAATTCGAAAGTCGTGCAGCCGGTACAGCAACAAGAGGTTCCACTTTCTTCAAAGTTATTCCAAAATTTTCCTGTATATCAAGCTTAGTTCCTTCCGGTAATTTCCATTTGAAAGAATGCACCAGGGCAGCTAAGACGTGTGGTATCATTCTTTCCGCCATAGGAATCCCTACACAAATTCTCCTCCCTGACCCAAATGGAGAAAAGTGGAAATCGTTTCCTAGATAATAACCTTTCTCAGTGTCTTTCAAGAATCTGTCAGGTTCAAATTGAAGTGGATCTTCCCAAAACTCAGGGTCTCTTTGTATCGAACGTGCATTAATTAGAATTCTGGAATCTTTGGGAATGGTGTATCCAGCCATAGTACAGGTCATGCTGGGTTTGCGAGGCAATAGCAACGGAGCAGGGGTATGCATTCTAAGTGTCTCCTTTACGACTGCTTCCAAATAGAGCAGTCGAGAAAGATGAGACTCTTCCACAATGTTTTCGTTTCCAACCACTGTCTTCAATTCCTCAAGGACTCTTCTCATTTTATCTGGATGCCGCAGTAATTCTGTCATTGCCCACTCTATTGTAGTAGATGTTGTATCCGAAGCACCGAGAATCACATCCTGCCCCCAAATTAAAGGATGGAGAATTTTGTAAAATTTCAAACCATTTAAGATGTAATATCAAATATCAAAACTAACTCTCTACTCCAACAAAAGCATCAAACCAAAAGGAAAATTTGATTAATATCAAGAACAATTCAAAAGTCTACAGATCAAGTGACATCCTCAATACTACATATTTACAAATTTGTTAACGTACATGCAACTCAATCTTGCATTGGATCCATATCATAAACCTGTATGTCTAGCATATTTAATACACAAAAGAACAATGAAAATCAGAAACGTAACCAAACAAAACATACACCACGAAACGAGAGGAAAAGTGTGGTGGTTTGTTCACTCTCCTTATCACCCTAAAAGAGAAAAAAAAATCCCCTTCGGACATCGGTTACCATATCTCATCAGATGATAGATAGTTGAAAACAATAAAGTATTCATAGAATGGGATTTGGGAGTATAATTAGAGTATCATTAATATAATCAATCGTTTTAAAAAAGAAAAGTCTTCACGGAGTAAATAATGAGAGTGTACCTATAAAAAAAATGTATGGGGGAATACATAATGCAAGGAATACTGCCAAGGAACTAGCAGGAGGCATTGAAAAGAAAGTGAGAGCAGACTCGAGTTTGTTATCAGAAGTTTTGGCCTATAAAGAAGGATTGAAGTTGGTAAAAGATTTAGAATTTAAAAATGTAACGTTAAAGACAGATTCAGAAGTTTTTTAAAAGGAATTAAGGCATAATGGAGAGGGAGCTCGTTGGGAGGTGTAGCCCTTTCTTGAAGACATCCAAAGCTCAGTTGTGTCAATAAAAAGGCTAATTTGACGGCTGATTGGGGTGCAACCCAATCAAGAAAGAAAGGGGGTGAGCATTGCAAATTGAGTTTTATTACAGCCATCCTCTCTAGTCTTCATCATCAGTCGAGATGGTCTAACAGCTCCCCCTTGATTTTGTTTCATTTTGCCTTTAGGAGTTGAGTTGCAATATCCTGCTCTCTATGTATGAATATTTTTTGTTACCCCTTCTAAGAAAACGAAAAAAGAAAGAAAGGAGGGCAGATTTAATTGATTTTTGTTTTATAATCCAAACCTTGGTAGAGGAAATTATCGTAGAGAGGGGGAAAATGGAATATCAAAAGTTCATTGACATACCAGCAGTAAAGCCTTCACTTCGTTCATGGATAGTGAGGTCTTACCACCTCCACGTTGGTTCAGTTCCAACAACAGCTGCAGAAAATCCTTGCTTTCTTCCTTTTTCTTTCCCTCTCCATCGGCCTGTTCAACCTTTGTACGGTGTACTATCACAGATTCAAAAACCTCATAAAACCACAACAAATTCTTCTTCGCCTTGGATTGAAAACCTTGTGAATCAAATGCGGTAAGCACAGGAAAAACATCTGAAACATTAGGTGCTCCTACCAATTCTACAAATTCCACCGATCGTCTCCCAAACTCAATCCCAAGCCTGCTTCTATCCTCTCCATTCAATGAATCACCCCACAGCATGCTTATCACAACATTTAGAGTGGTTAGGAACATTTGTTCACCGATGTTAACGGGTGAGCCGACCTTTCCGTAAATATCCTTCACCATTTGTCGAATCTCTCGTCGACGAAGCGTGTAGCAAGCATCAAGGCTTCTTTTGCTCATAATTTCACGGACAACAAGCTTACGCAGCTTGTGCAATTCGGGACCATTAGGTCTCCACACCATACATGCCGACTACTGCAGGTGCTTCGCGGTTAGCGAAGATAGCATCATGGTCTTTGAGGACCTCTTCGGCAACTGAAGGTGAACTTATTACCACGCAGATCTTGCTTCCGAGCTGGAGTTTGATAATGGGGCCATAGATTTGAGAGAGTTTGACAACGTATTGATAAAAATCAGGTTGGATGAAGGGAAGGTTTCCTAGTATAGGCAAGCCCGATGGAAGAGGTGGCAGGGGCGGATTGCTTTTGGTGAATTTGTTAGCCCACCGTGCATAACAGAAAGTGGCCAGTGCGCCTGCCAAAATAATTTCTGCCGCTCTGATGATGTTATACGCAGCGAGTCCACGGCAGCACCATGACCAACCCTCGCAGGCAAGAACTGCAACCATATCATAGAAGCCCGACATCATTAAGTTGTATGTCCGATAGTAGAAAGCCGACGAAATGGACTTATGTAGCTCTTGCGAACATGTTTTTCTCCAGTCTTAGCAAGTAAAACGTAATCCAATCTAGAAGAAAAGTGAGATTCAACTAATATTACACGTCTCTTTCACATTTTTTTTTTTGAAGGGCAAGAACATTTCATTGAATAGGGCAGAGAATGATCCCTTCAGCTGCTAATCCCCTGTTCCAAAGAGATCTAAAGGGCTACACAATTCAGCCTCGAAAAAGCTACAAATACCCTGTTACAAGGGTCCTAAATGCCAACACATTTCAGCCACAAATACACAGGATAAAAAACTAGAGCCTTTGTTTTTTGGCTCAACTACATAATGAGATAATTGTAGGTAACACATTTTGGGTCTTTTAGATGCTAATATGAATCCAAATTACAACCCTAATGAGATTTTAATCATCTTCTACAACTTTTGAGATTAAGGTATCTTCAAATTTATCATCAGAAAAATGTTCTCCAAGGCATGATACTAAAGCTAGAACTGTTGACACCATAGCATACTTGATTAAAACCAGTATTCTGTAGCTAACATCTATCCATTTGATTTGCGCTAAGGGCGAGAGGTTGACAAACATGTCGCCAACAGAATGTTGCCAAACTCCACTATACTACATATATGAACGTATCATAACCTGAGCTTCTACGAGCACTATCTGATACATGAATAACAAAACGAAGAACAAAATAATTTTAAAAAGTTTCTTTAAAAGAAAACAATGTCAACTTGTTCAAGTGATCAAGTATATACAACAAAGTTTGGGCATGGAGCAAAATCAGTTAAAAGCAACACTAGAATTATGTTCACTCTTGCCATATGCTGAATTTCCTGTAACACGACAGTCACATGGGAGCTCACTGATGATGTTGATGATGATGACTGCTATCACTAACTTGTTCCATCTCTTCCGCATCCTCAAAGCGTTGATCATTGATTTGAAGCTGCATGTTTTTGTGGAAATGGGTTAAATGAGAAAAAGCCTAAGAAGCAAAGCAAGAAGGAACACTAGAAAGGTATTTCAGAAAAATTGCAAAGTATAACAATGACAACATGGATAAGAAAAGCCAATTACAGAAGTTCCATCTAATCACAGCCCTAAAATTTGTTGTTGACCCAAACAAATAACAGAAGATGTTAAAATGAGATGAGCCACAAATTGTAGACAACAGGGAAGCCATCAAAAACATAGTAAGCAAATGATTTTCAAAGCAAAATAAACCAAATAACATTAACAGGAAACCTATACACAAAATAAATATCCTGTTAGATAAGTTTCAATTGGCCACAGCTTTGGTGTTGGCTCACAAGGAAATAATAGATAACCTTGACAAAATTAATATATATTAGGAATGAGCGAAACACGACCTCCCAGCACCTAGAAGAATGAAATTTCACTATCATACCTCAAGCACTGTGCGAGCTAGATCATGATCACCATTTGAATGACCAATTGAGTTTGTTGGATTCTGGGGGAAATGCCATTCCGAATCATCACCCTCTGGAGATGCATTAGAGATGTAAAGAACATGCAAGCACATAAAGGAAACCATGGAGAGATTTCAGAAAGTATTAACACTGTCTATCCCATACCTCCAGCTTCATCTTCCAACTGATCAGCACCAAAAACCCAATTTGGTCCTTCTTCTTCTCCTTCTAATGCATAAACCAAAAACATAAATAACCATGCAATCAATAAAGGTAGCATGCCCATACAACAGCAAAAACTTCTCAATTTACAACTCCATAAGATTACTGGGAAACGGAACTCACCTTCAATAGGCTCTGGATTTAACTCAGCACACTCACAGAACATCTGAAACAGAGTGTCCACTATCACATAATAAATGAAAATAAAAGTTAACATTCATTGCCACTACAGATAAAAACAGCAGAAAAATGATCTAAGCATTAGAAGAGGAAAATTCTGAAATATACGCACATTGGCTAGCATCTGAAGGAATAAGCCTCATCTCGGTGACCTTGGATAAATCTAAAACCTCATTACATTCTGAATCTGAGTCCTCAGACACATCTTCATCAGCTCCAGTTTCAATCTTCAGGCAAAAAACCGTTAATCAGACCCAGTATACACCAAAGGGAGGAAAGGAACATGCGAATAATGGACAACAAGATCAGGAGCACCAACGACTTTACAGGGGGAGAGAGAGAGAGATTTCAATAAATGAGAAAACCATGGACTACAAGCACTTGTTGGAAACCAAAAAATTGCATATCCCCAGTCCAAATGTACAGAGAAACTCACTTAATTAGGAAATGAAAGTAGTTATTACAGTACATATTAAACTTACAAACTTTAAACTTTATTCATAATAAAAAATTGGTCATCCTAAATGACATTACTGTTTAGAGCTTTTCCAATCGTTCCTGAATTCTTGGTTTTGTTTCAACCCATGGTTTGAAAAAATGCACTGAGACTAGATGACAATTATAAACTTATGCTGACAGCTCCATTCCACATTAAATTCCATACTTCAACTGTCATGTTAGTTTAACCTAAGAAAGAACTGGCAAAATTTGGAGCCACTCCCTTGCCCATTTTATTGGCCGAGTTGCACATATCCACCAATAAATAAAAATGCATAATAAAGATTTTCTTTCCCCAGGTTGCTTCTCACCAATCAAAGAAAGTTGAACAAGCATCCAAAGAGTTCAACAGCTATAAAGAAACAAAGTGATATTGAATAAAAAGACCGCAAAATACACATTTTAATTTACTATTTTAATCAACTGAAAGCAAAGCATGAGCATGATTAGTAACTAAAATCATCACAAAACCTAAGCCAAACTTAATAAGGGCAAGGGAAGTATGTTTTCTAAGTAAATAAAGGAGAAATAAGAAAAGGTCTGGAAAACCTGAGTGTAAATACAAGGAGAATGGTAGGCCTCCGGGTCCCTTGAAACAGCGTGAAGCGACAGAGAAAAAAAATCAACAGCGTAGCCCTTTGCGCTGTCCACATCACTCAGCCAAATCACTTGCCTGCAACGACCCAAAAAAGAAAAAATAACCCCAGAAGTCCTAAACTTTAAATGCAACTAAAAATGATGCTGATTATATGCAACAATTCGAGTAATTGTAGAGAGAGTTAAGGGTACTTGGTGGTGATGTAGAGAGTGCCAGGGGATTCCGGGGCACGATTCCCAAGTGCGATGGAGACGGAAGGCTGGACGTGAACAAGCTCCTCGCCATTATCTGTATCGAGAACGGGCTCTCCGGCTCCGTTGCCAACTCTTGCCATGAACTGCCTAAGCCCTATCACCATTTCCTCTGCTTGGGTCTGGGGTTTTCTCGTGAGTAGGTGTGGGTTTATGAATTATGATTATCGGTTTTCACCCTAAACAGGCCACTACCAGAAGATTCTAATGACTGGACCAAAGCAAACACTAATACATTAGACTTCAAACATTAATAACGCAATATAATTACCAAAGTCCGAGTCGAGTTGTTAAAAGCGGCTATTTTTGTACACAAAGAAGCCTCTTCAAACACCGTACCCTCCACGAGGGGAAGGCTTAAAGGGTTACCCCATATATTCCAAAATTAAAAGATTTCTTTGAATTAAAGGTTTACACAATAATGGGCAGTCGGCAACGAGGCGCAAGCGGAAAAACCTTGCTTCCTTTTAAGTGGTTTTTGTCTTTAGGGTTTTTATATTTTCGTGCACTCGCTAATCTAACTTAGGCATTTATAAAAATGACATCAGGCTTGGAGGTTTGGGCCCTTCTCTGAGCTGGATCAAGAAAACTGCAGACTGTACCAATTTTACTTTTGGGCTGATGGACAATGTTCTTTTCCAATAGCCGGCCTTTTACAGACCTGGATGCTGCAAAATGGAAGCCTAAAATAGTTTTACTTCTTTGACATCCTCCTTTCTCTTTCCAGGGCCTAACAGTCCACACATAAAAATCAAATAAGTAGAGACCCAAACGCCATTTTAAAGTAAGGGAGATTATTACGAACAACTTTCATTCCTCTTCAATCTCTAGTCTCACCTTATACCATTATACATTTTAAGACAAATTATTAGCACAGATCCTTCTAGTATCATCATTACTCACCCAGTAGTATTGTGCTATATTAGCAATTTAATATTAGGTCAGCCTTTTCCTTATGTCAAATTTAATGGTGTTAACAAACACTTCTGAGAAATGTCTAACCTAGAAGAAGAAAATTGCTTTTGAAATAAAACAATCACTTGAAACTTGAATCAACAAATCATTAGAATCTTTGAAACTCCAGTCATTTTAAGTCCGAAGACAATCTAAAAACCAAAAACCCAGACTATAAAATTTAATAGTAAATTTACTTAAACAAAAACATACACATTCGGCTTGCAAATTGTCCAACTAGTAAACTCAAGTCCACGGAGTACCAGAGCTTAACCAAAGTACGAAAATACCTCAAGATGTTAAAAAAAAAAAAAAAACAAAGTAAGATAAAGCGTAAATAACTCCTAGCTTTTAATTTCACTTTAATTTATCTCAGATCTATTAATATTCAAAATACACAAACACATAAATGTCGTTATGATATTCGATCCGGGTGACAAGTGTCTGCAACCAGCAGGATTTTCACCCTAAACAAGCCACTACCAGAGGAATACTGATATATGGTAGACACCTATTACCAAAGTCCATGTTGAGTCCTTGAAAGAGGCTATTTTTGGACACAAAGAAGCCTCTACAAACACCATACCCTGTTAATGGTCGACATTAAATAACTCTAACCCCTTCAAGGAGGGGAAGGCTAAACTGCTTTCAGCAATCCCGCTAACAATAATGTAGTAAGGGGGTATACTACAGATTTCAAAATTAAAAAGATTTCTTGCTTCAAATCTTAAATGAAGTACAAAAGAGAAAAAGGAGAATAGAGTAGAATCAGCAGAAAAACATGTTCTGGACTCTTTTCAGACATAACAAAATTTTTAACAGATATGAATAAAGTCTTACATCAGGACATATCTCACTAGAACAAGAACACAATCTAGCTCACTCAGAGCATCCACACAGAACCAGGATACCCCAAAATTGCACCAACCCACACCCAACCTAAGCAACAAGAGTGCTGGCAGTTGTAGACTCGCTGCAAACCAAAAAGATAAATCAATATTACAACACACAGCATTAAAAAAACAAACTCCAGGTAGAATATACAGGAATAGTTGCACGAAGTGCTTCTATAGTGATGAACATAACAAAGCAAATCAATTAATCAAAAGGAAGCCAATTAACATGTTTTTTCTTGCCAGATGCTGAAAATATTTTGAAGACAATCTACTGCTATGGCTTACATATTTATATAAGACATTGTAAACCAAATTATTTACTGAAATGAAACTTGTCATAATATATTCTAAGGCTTCTCTCAGATTCTAAAATTACAAATAGATTTCAAGCAATCTACGCATTTAGGTGTTCCATGTATTTACAGATTCTCGAACAAGATTTCCATTTGATTGAAACCATTACGTATAACCATGTTTCACATGAATAGCAATTTTGCAACAAAACCCATATAAGCAACTAGACATCAATTGCAGCAAAGCTCAGACTGTGATCTTGACAAGATGTAAATTATACTTAGACCATGTAAATTGAACGCAATTAGCTGATGAAATCAGTATATCACCCATTGACATGTTAATAAGAACACAAGCTATCAACAGAGACAGACTCACTATTTCCAGACAGGAGGAAGCTTCTTGGTTTTCTTGTAGTAGCGAGCAAGCCTGTGAATCCTGCTCTCAACAAGAATCAACCTGAACTTGGAATCCTTGTCCTTCCTGTTTCTCTCCAAATGCTTGCGGATGGCAACAGCCTTCTTGATGAGGTGGTACAAATCCTCGGGAATTTCAGGGGCAAGACCTATCCAAAAAAAAAAATTAACAGCACATAAAAAATAATGCACCACACAATGTTTAATCTAAAGAATAATCAATGAATATTTTCCACTTGAAACTTTATGCTAACTGGAAGGAATAAAGGACATTGACCAATCATATAGTCAAACGAAAGAAGAATATATTACCATGAGCCTTGAGGATACGCAAGATCTTGCTTCCAGTAACGCTCTTAACCTGAGCAATACCATGGGAATCACGAAGAATGACACCAATCTGAGAGGGGGTCAAACCCTTTTTTGCAAACTTGCATATGTTTTCCTCAACCTGAACAAATTAACATTGAATCATAAGAAAATTTCCTCGGCATTTCTGTCAGCAAGGAATCTGAAAAGGGATAAAGGACTCACATCTTGAGAAGAGATCTTGAGCCAGCTTGGCGGGGTTCTCTTATAAGGCAGAGCTGAGGCAGAAATACCCTTACTGAAACAAAGCGAAAATGTTAATACGCAGATAAGTATACGTAGAAATATAAACATATAGAGAGAGATTGCGAGGAAGAGAATAGTACCCACGACTGTGCATGCGACCCATGGTGACGGCTGTGGTGGTGAGACTTCCCTGTTTCTGCTGAGGCTTTTACTGGGCAGTCGGCAACGAAGCGCAAGCGCAAACCCTAGCTTCCTTTCAAGCGGTGTTTCTCTTTAGGGTTTTTATATTTTCATACACTCGCTAATCTGACCAAAGCATTTATGAAAATAACACGCATATCCTTGGGCTTGGAGTTTTGGGTCCTTCTCCGAGAGGGATCAAGAACACTGCAGACTATACGATTTTAATATTTGGGCTGATGGACCATGTTCTTTTACAAAAGCCAGCCTTTTATAGGCATCGATGCTCTAACGAACAAAAGCCTTAAATCGTTTTTCTTCTCTGACATTCCCCTCTCTCTTTCCAGGGCCCAACAATCCACACATCAAAATCAAATAATTGCAAGAACTGAACGGGGACCAAAAAGCCATTGTAAATCAAATTCAAACAAGGGAAATTATTACATACAACTTTCATCCCTCTTTAAAGCAGACATAATAAAATATACTAGCATAATGTAATATTATTGAATAGGACTAAAGTCTAAAAATGTCGTAATCAAAAGGGTTTATCCAATAATATTTCCGGACATAAGGTATATAATTATATTGGGATGCATTAAAAGTTTTCAAACATGGTACTAATTAAGTCAAAGCTTAGTTCATGGCTGCCGATACTTCCATGAATACAATAAAATCCAAAGGTGGTTGCCAGCTTCAGGAAAAATAAGCATGTCTAACTTGATCATATTTACCGCTAAAAAGAATGTCTCATTTGATCGTAACATGTCTCAACTTAATTAATCCTCCTTTTTTCAGTTGGTATATTGGTCTCAACCTCTTCTTCCGTTTATGTGCTGACCGAAGCAAACAGAATGATTGTCCCGGTAGAACGTTGATGCAGTATGTCTTCATGGTTTGGCCCAGGGTTTGGTGAAGCATGTTAATGCTTTGGGCTCAATGAGGAATTATGAGAGGTAGAGCGCTATGCCTTTTTTATACAATCTTTTCTCTTTTTTTACGTTTCTTTTTTCTTTTTCTGAAAGCAATGCCTTTATTGGGAAAATGAGAATATAGCAGCAAGCAATCAGGGACTTAAATTGCCTGCAAATTTTGAATAGAAATTACTTTCCTTAAGACATGGCACACCACCTGGACCTCCCTTAACTTCTCCTCCAGGTGTTGTAGCAACTTATTGGACAAAACCTAAGCTTCCATGGCACCCTGTGCTATCCTGAACCACATGAAACAGCGCTTGAAGAAACGATCTCAATGATGATAGAATAGGAAACTGCCCCATTCTTAGTAAACAGCTGAAAAAGCCCAAGTTTTCATTTCAGCCTGGTTTAGAGTCGGTTTCCTCAACCAACTTCAAGAATCCTCAGTAGGGTTTGGAGTTCTTTTTTTGCTGATCATGCCCGCCATTCCGCCAGAATGCCAAAAACTGGCTTCAACCTTTTCTGTGGAAAAAGAAAGCAAGATGCTCAGATGCTAGATTAGATAAGAATCATTGCTTTTAGCCTATGATCCTGAGGACAGCTGCTATTATTTGTATAGCTCGAAAGGATGGAAATAGTAACCGAGTCTCGCAAAATGTCTTCCTGCATTCAATTTGAGTTAGATTTAATAATTAACATGCCTCTTTGCTAGGTCATAGCAAAGCTAAGTAATTTGGTCCCAAGACATAGGTAGCCATGTGGAAATGTTATCTAACTAAGTTGAAGTGGTTGCGATGTTCCTTTGTAGTCTGAACTGCTAAAGAAGACTAGCATTAACGTTATGTTTAGTTGACCAAAATTAAATATGGAGTAAATTGTCATGATCTTTTATTTGTTTTTGGCCTGTGATTGTCATGATATTTCAAGCACCCCAGAACGCAGAGGACTTAAGTTTTTCCCCTTGAACTTCAATTACTTGAATTGGAAGATCCAACAAAGAGATGGAAAAGGTGTTGTGGTGCTCCAAAGGACTCGCAAAAGCTAAGAGAAAGGAACTTCACCATAACACTTTAAAGCTATGAGCCCATATTCTTTTGCTGCAAATCTTCACTTACAAGATCAAATATATAAATTAGTGTTGTTTATTCTGTATGTCCATTTGTTTGTTACAAAATACAAATGTAATATGTGTCACACCCTTTTTGTTAAAAAGTTTATATTTGATGTATAGTCAGTATATAAATCTTATATATTGTCAGTAAACTTTATGTTATCATTTTATTAAAAAAAATAAATATATAATTTTACAATCTCTTAAAAATAAATATACTAGTTTTATTTTTAATTTAATAAAATATTTTTTGCTTTTTTTCAAAAATTTACTCCTAAAGTTTTTTTTTAATTTCTCACCCTTCCTTTGCACCTTTCTCAAAAAAAAATAATTACTTTGCATAATACCTAACTCATCCTCTTTCAGCAACTTTAACACCTTGCAGCTCTGCAGCATGGATTGTTTGGAAACACAACTCTTTGGTAATACCCTCATGAAGAAGTCTACTAAGATAAAAATATTCAACTCCACAATTATCGGTCCCATGCCCCAAAATTCCTTCTTTGATGCAAAAGATACATAAACCCTTTATAAACTTGATAATGGTCAATCAAAGACACTTCTATTAATTGATAAAGAATAGAATTTAGAAAAAGAAGTCTTGAGTTTATGGAAAGTAATTCTTCCATAGGTTTAGAGCTCCAGCATTATAGCTTTTGCCAAACTCAATTTTACAAAAAGAAAAAAAGAAAAATGGGCTCAAGAACCTTTGTAGGATGATTGACATCATTTGTAACTTTATGCTCTATAAGTTTCTTTTGCCAAATTCTTGTGCTTTGGTAGTTAAATTCTTAGCCACCTAGCTGCTTTAATGGAAGCTTTTGTTATCTCATCTACCAAAGGGAGATGCTCCTCAATTTGATGTTGACCTTATTATGCAATATTCTTACAAAGTTCTCCAGCTTGTTGCATGATTCCTACAAATAAAAAGGCTTAAAAGTGACAAGTAGAAGAAACCCAACAAACTGTCAAAATACCCTATATTTTTTTTTGAAAGGCCAAAATACCCTATATTTGACATTTGAGTTTTGTTGAATTACATAAAGGCCTGATATTGTATTTGAAGCACCATCTACTTGGACAGCTAGCAGTTGGCATTGTATCATATCATACAGTAAATTTTATTATTAAGAAATGTGAACAGAATGGACCACAGAAGTTAAAGGAAAGCAACATGTTCCCACTTCCCAAAGACCCATCATACGGTATATATAGCTTTAGAATATGTATAAGCTAACTCTTGGATAAAGAAAGCTGGGATTTTCGTGTAGAAATGAGCTTAACATATTGCCTCGCAAAAGGGTGATCTAAGTGGGAGCACTTCCTTTTAGCTAGCTAGCATATGTATAAGCTTTTAATCTCACATACAGAAGCATGAGTGGATAATAAAATATAACAAGAGATGCTTTGTCCCTGTGCAAAGTAAATGGAAAAGCTTCAAAAAGGCTTGAGGCAGCAGGGTATAGATCCTCCAAAGTCCAGAGCACAGTGTTGAACAGATAAAAAAACAGAAAAACAAAAATTTGGGAGCACCGCATCTCCAAAGCATTGTTGGTCTACAATAGACCAATGCCTAAAAAGCAACATTACTGGAATATAATAAGCTATAACAAACCTTCTTTTGCGGTCAATGAGGTATATTTGTTGTGTTAAACAAATGGGATTGAAGTAGTTATAATAAAATATGGGTTTCTCCATACGCAAGCTGTGGCTTACACCGATGCAATTTTGTGCAACCCTAGATATTCTGATGTTCAGTAAACACTTTAACATGTACCTCCAACTGCTAATCTATATGGAAGAATCCTATCTTTCGGTTGTTAGCGGGAGAAATCAGAGGAAAAAGACAGTATCCAATGTGCAATTATTCTATCTATACAGCATATAGGTAATCAAAATCATGACCAACACATCGATTTTCTTGTTTCAAATCAATAGTGCAATAGGATATATAGCAGGAGAATGGATATAAAGGTGGTTGGTATGTTCGTGGCCAGTGCAATCAATCTTTCAGACTCTAAATTCTTGCCAAGCGGTGGGCCTGAAAAGGCCGTATTCTTTCTACGATCTTGTTGTTGTCAAAGAGTTACAAAAGCAAAAGACAGGTTACTTTAGAGTGTGGTTCATATCCCGTCATTTTTTCTTGCAAATTTTGTTTTCACAAACTCAAAGCAAATTCTGTAAACACACAAATGTTTTTTTATCGGATGTATCAGGCAACGTATCCCATCGTAGTCATCTAGTATTTCTAGATTCCAAATCTTGTGATGCCTGACGTTTGCTAGCTTCCAATATTGGAACTACAAATTGCTAATGTGGTCCAATATCATATATTGTTTTCACTTTCATTTTTGCTTCCCTACTCTAGTGCTTTTGGCAACTACAGTTTGGCACTTGGTTTTTTTCTGGATTTATATAACGGGGACGTAAGCCAAAATTTGCGTCTCCCGAGATCCTACTGCAAACCTGGACACAATTTTTTGGACAAGTTTGAGGAAAAAGAAAACAAATATAGGATACAATTCAAATTATAATTAATTCTTTATTAATCCCCACTAACACTAAGGCACTAATTTAGTAAAAAAGGGAAAAATTCAAAAATTATGCTTTACATTTACGCAGGTTATTTTCTTTTGTTATTTTTTTCTAGGATCTGTGCTAATACTTAACACTTTGTCTCACTAGAAAAAAAATTTAAATAAAATCTATGACATGAATCATTTCAGAAATTTTCAAAAAAAAAAAAACTGTAACAATTAAAATCAACCCATTAACACTAATATCATATTTAAATCAACCGTTAACATAATCAGCATCAAAATTTCGAAATCCCATAAGCTAAACTCAAATCAACACAACCACATGATCGACAACGGAGGTTTTATGATGACAAATCGTGTGAAAGCGAAAGAAGTAGAGATGAAAGATAGACAAGCAAAGAACAAGAGAAAAATAAAGAATGATTCGCTCCATGATTTCGAACATTCAATTAAAGTAACTCATCCATTTCAAATCTCCACTCAAGAGCTTAGTAGAGGCTGCCGCATCATGCCAACTAGAGGTGGTTGGGAGGCAAGTTGGACATGTTTGGTGGTGGTTTAAAGTGGCTCTTTTCAGCACTTAATTGTTATTTCATGGAGATATTAGAGGAGCACACTCCAAAAATTCTACTCACATTTTCCATGAACCGAATAGACCTATTTTGTTGTGACCAACACATTTTAGCCTCATCTACCAACTTTTTTTTTGCACACAGAGATATAAAATCCATCGCAAAGGGTTGGCCACAACCAAGTAGTAGTAGTAATTAAGTTTTTCCTTTATCTAAATTATACTAGTAAAAATTAAAATGAGCTGAAGGAATGTAGTATACAACAGAAATACTGATGAATGATTGTGGCGGCGAAAGTGGCTGGTGTGTATGTAATTGTTCGCAATCATGAATGATGCGCCTATCCTTTTCTTGTCCAATTTGGTGTTACCAGCCCTCTGTGATGTATAAATGCTCACTGGAGCACTGCGCGTGTATCTCGGTCTCTAAGACATCACGGGTTCGGGTCCTACCGTCCTACTGATCAATTAACCAAGCAAATACAGAACAAATGAGAAATAAAACGATGGAATGTTGTATTTGAATTCATTATATTCTGTTTAAAACGTGGTGTATATATATTTGAATCTCCCTTTTTTCAAAATAAAAAATAACAAAAATTTTGAATAGATTTTTTGTATTTTTTTTTAAAGTAGAATTCATTCATGAATAGATTTTCTGTACTTTTGAAAATAACAAAACATAAGCTTAGAATGGAGGTTTTCTATTTTCAAAAACGACAAAGCAACAAAGCAAAAAAAATTCCCCACACAGTATTTGAAAAGAAACAAATGGAGCAGGCTACTTCTGCTAAGGGCAACTCAAGAAATCTTGATCAGCAAAAGTTAACTACAGTTATCAGTAGGAAATAAAAAGAAAATTACTGAAAAATAAAAAATCCATTTACAGCGAAGAGGGTTGTCTAAGCTAAGGGCATGGAGAGTGGAGTGCAGGCAGTCATGTCAGAGTCTGACTTTTTCTGACACAGCACAATCAGAGAGGTCCGAAAGGAGGGCAATAAAGTTTCTACTTCTATTTTTTTTTTATCACCTACGGTTCTAATTAACCAGAATCACCACCACTCAGTCAAACACCCTAACCAGGTTATCTTGAAACTCGACGGCTCAAAATCGCTCTATCTATCATGGCCTTACCGTAGAATGTTTGCATGGGATCGTGGCTTTTTTCAAATTCGAACTACTCTATGGAGCGGGGAAGGGAATCCAATTACAGAACGGCTACAGAACCTCGTGAGGACCGTAACTGACCACCCATAACCACCACGTGGCATACGTACTTGCTCTCAGTTTAACGTTTCGTGGACCCATTTTCGGGCACTGATTGATTTGATTTGGGCCGTCAGATTCTTTTTGACTGCATAGATCAAACTTTCTCTCTGTCTCTCTCTCTCAAAAAGAAAAAAAGCAGCATGTGGCATGCTACTTTCTTTCTTTCCTACTGAAAGACAGGCAAAACCAAGTCAAGACACGGAGCCAGGCATAGAGGTTCAATTAGCCCTTTCAAAGTTAAACTTTGATTATATTATTTCCTTAATGTAATCTATTTGCCCCTTTCATAAGCTTCACATGTGATGCTAGCATATTAGAAGAAAATCAATGCTTCACTCTTACCAAAATTTGTAAAAGAAAATACATTACTACTATTACCTTTGTAAATTAAAAAAAAAATCTTGGTGGCATAGATTATAACATATATTCTAGTGTACATAATTAAAGTAATAAATGCTACATTGTTTTTTAAGAGTTCTCTAATCAAGATCAAAAGAACAGTACTACTTGTTTTAAATTCCAATGAATCATAAATAGTAATCAATTTTCATAAGTGTTCTTAGCAAATTGCTGCATGCCATAAATTCCCATTATGATTTCAGAGAGTAACATATTGTTGTATGAGTGGCCATACACTAGGCAAGCTTCCCTCTTGGAATATCTCTTTATCAGATGGAATGTGAAGGGCGCCACAGGTCAACCAAAGTCTCCTCTTCACCACCTGAACTAGAAACACTATCATGCAAGTGAGCCTCAATTACTCCTCGATGCTCCTTTAAAAGGTCAAAAAATCCAACGGCCCACACTCTTTAAAGTCATAGCTACTTCCTTTTTCTTCTACTTTTTTTTTTAAATTTTTTTGGCTGTAACCTACTTTTTTTTCGGCAATTCCACTGTAATAGTATTAGTACACCTTTTTCCTACTGAAAGAGGGCATGGACATCTCTGCATCTTTGTCTCTTCCTCGCCCTCTTCTCTTTGTCCGAGAGAGAGTGTGACTTGATAGCTGAGAAAGAGAAAAAAAAAAAAAGAGGAAAAACAGAAGAGCTCCTACTATTGCCTGTAAGGCAAGAAGCAAACAAACGATTGACCACCCAGCCGGAAGATCGGAAGCATTTGTTTGCTCAAGAGCAAAACAACCCATTTTCTTCTACCATTTTTGAGTTGAAAGTTTGAAACCAAAACATGGTTTCTACAGTACCTCTCTTCTTTTTCTTTATTCTCTTCACTACCCAATGTTGTTTCAGTGCAAATACTGAGCTGAGAGCACTCCTGGATATGAAAGCTGCTTTAGACCCAGATGACAAATATCTCTCTTCATGGACCATCAATGGTGACCCTTGTGATCGTTCTTTTGAAGGTGTCGGCTGTAACCAGAAAGGGCAAATAGCCAACATTTCTTTGCAAGGGAAGGGGCTTTCTGGCAAAGTCTCATCAGCTATTACTGGGCTTAAGCACTTGACAGGGCTTTACTTGCATTACAACTCTTTGTATGGAGATATACCAAGAGAAATAGCTAACTTGACTCTGCTCAGTGATTTATATTTGAATATGAATAATCTCTCTGGTGAGATTCCTCCGGAGATTGGTAACATGGGTAGCTTGCAAGGTTAGTGCTACTATATTTTGTTTATAAATTTTGAAAATTTCTGTTTTATTTAGAACGGATTTTTCGAGGTTTGAGGTTCTAAGAAGCTTTGGGCTTCTTTCTTGGGGTGTGTATATATTTTGATGTCATGCAGCTCCATGTCTCTTATTTAACATGGGTTTTCTTTATTTTGGCCAATGATTTGTTTGTTGAACTGAAAGAATTTCAAATCTTGCTATGTTTGGATTCTGAGAAAATTTTTTGACAGACAGTGAGACACACTGGCATGTGCTTCAAAATTAATGTCATATTTTCTCATTTAGGAAAATGAAAATAGCAAGGTAAAATTTAAAATTTATTCAAGCGTGCCTCTTATTAACATGTCCTTTTTGTCCCTGCTGCAACAAAATGGTTAGTTCCCGCTGGATGTAGAGCCTTAAAGTATTACAAAGCTCAAAAATTTTCCTGAAAAGGATTGAACTTTTAACCCATGATTTATTTTGTGTCTTTGGTCGTTTGAAACTAATCTTCACTTAACTGTGTTCTTTTTTTTTGCATAGTGTTGCAGCTCTGTTATAACCAGCTCACTGGAAGCATACCGACGCAGTTGGGATCTTTGAAGAAGCTTAATGTTCTTGCCCTGCAATCGAACCAACTTACTGGTGCAATCCCTGCAAGTCTAGGAGATGTGGGTACATTGATGAGGCTTGATTTGAGCTTCAATCGTCTATTTGGTTCAATCCCTATGAAAATAGCTGATGCTCCTCTGCTTGAAGTTCTAGACATCCGAAACAATTCTCTTTCTGGCAATGTTCCTCTTGGTAATCATCTTTTTATTATAGCGTCGGTCAATATTCATCTTGGTCTTATTGGAGAAAATAAACTCCATTTGATTTTTTTTTCTTTGCTTGCTGTAGCCCTTAAGAGACTGAATGATGGGTTCCTGTTTCAAAATAATCTGGGTCTATGTGGGTCTGGTTTTTCATCACTGGAAGCTTGCAATACTTCTGATCATATTAATCCAAACAGACCTGAGGCGTATGGACCAGGGACAACTGGTCGTCCTAGAGAAATACCAGAGACAGCAAATCTGCAGTTACCTTGTGAGCCAACTCAGTGCTCAAAGCCATCAAAATCTCAAAGGGGTCCTATTCTTGTGGGCCTAATTGTTGTCACAGTTGCATTATCAGCTATAGGAATCCTCACATTCACACAATACCGTCGCCGGAAACAGAAGCTT
The DNA here is from genome assembly GCF_000208745.1 of Theobroma cacao. Lineage (NCBI taxonomy): Eukaryota > Viridiplantae > Streptophyta > Magnoliopsida > Malvales > Malvaceae > Theobroma > Theobroma cacao. The sequence goes on from NC_030852.1 coordinate 27,721,356, forward strand.
GGTAGTTCATTTGAAATTTCTGATAGCCGTCTTAGCACTGATCAAGCCAAGGGAGTATACAGGAAGAATGGCTCTCCACTCATTAGCCTTGAGTATGCTAATGGTTGGGATCCTTTGGCTGATAGCAGGAATTTCACTGGCTTTGCCCAAGATGTCTTTCAAAGCTTTAGGTTCAATTTAGAAGAGGTGGAGACAGCTACTCAGTACTTTTCAGAGGTAAATTTATTGGGGAAGTGTAACTTTTCTGCAACCTATAAAGGGATTCTGAGGGATGGATCTGCTGTTGCTATTAAAAGCATCAGTAAAACTAGTTGCAAATCTGATGATGCAGAGTTCTTGAAGGGCTTGAATATTTTGGCTTCATTGAAGCATGAGAATTTAGTGCGATTGAGAGGATTTTGTTGTTCAAAGGCCCGGGGAGAGTGCTTTCTAATTTATGATTTTGTTCCCAATGGGAATTTGCTACGCTGTCTTGATGTGAAGGATGGTGATGGCCAGGTCCTGGAATGGTCCACTAGAGTTTCCATAGTTAAAGGCATAGCCAAAGGTAGGTTTAGTTTTGCCTTTATCTATTGCGGGTTAAACGACTAGCTCTAATTAGATTTGTTTAATTATGTCTCAGTGCTTCACAATATGGTCTCTAGAAACTCCCAGCTGCTGTTTAACTTCTAATTTGATATTGCATTGACATCGAATGCTTTATGTTTTTGAGAAGCCACCTTGAGATTCTTGACATTCTTTTTGTCATATTTCTCTGTATAATCCCTTATGCTAAAATACCAACTACAAAATCTAGAATTTGGTTGTTCTTGACTTACCTTTACTAAGCTATCGTCCTTCTTGGAGCAGGTATAGCATATTTGCATGGGTACAAAGCAAACAAACCGGCTCTGGTTCACCAAAATATTTCAGCTGAAAAAGTGCTCATTGATCAGCGATTCAACCCACTGCTTTCAGATTCTGGCTTGCACAACCTACTTACCAATGACATTGTCTTCGCAGCACTCAAGGCCAGTGCTGCTATGGGTTACTTAGCTCCTGAATACACTAGTACAGGCCGTTTTACTGAGAAGAGTGATGTTTATGCATATGGAGTTCTTGTTTTCCAAGTCCTTTCTGGGAAGCGAAAAGTTACTAGCTTGGTACGTCTTGGAGCTGAATCTTGTCGATTCCAAGATTTTATTGACCCAAACCTCCATGGTAGGTTCTTTGAATATGAAGCAGCTAAACTTGCAAGAATTGCTTGGCTTTGCACTCATGACTCTCCTATCGAAAGACCATCTATGGACGCAGTTGTTCAAGAACTGGGTAACTGCAGTAGCTGTCTCTAGTGGCTTCAATCTTTATCTGATCAAATTTTCAAATGGTGATGATAAGCTGGAGATGATGTGTCACTAACTACTCTCTGGGGATGAAAAGGAGCATGCTTAATTTGAGTCCTGCTGCTGAGGACTAGACCTTGTGAATGTTGTGCATTATTATACCCTGCTAATGGGACTTTATAGGGGATTTTCCATGTGAAATCAACCTCAGCCTTGGGAAAATTTTGTAAATTGGTGGATTTTTAACCATTTGCAGAACGCTTGTAACCCTAATTTATCTTCATCTCCAAGATTTCTCTAGGCTTTTAATCATCCGTGTTTATTTTGAGCCTGCAATGCCTGGATCATTTGTTGTGCCTTAATTATGGTTGCGATTGATGTTTTGAGCATGTGATTGATGTTCTGTTTTTTTGTGTATTTTTAGAAAATAAATAAAAAATAAAAGGTAAAACTAAAAAAATAATAAATAAACAGCGAAAAGTAGAAAACAAAAATTTAAACAATATTAAAAATTCCTTCTCGGTGCTGATTAGCTAAGGCAGAGTAGGCTTCTCAGAAGTCAAGAAGTTAATTTTGAACCATGAAAAGAAGATCGATCAAATCTCCTCACGTCTTTCTTCTTTTGTTGGTTTCGAAGTACTCTTTTCACATGCTCCTTGATGACATTGAACTGTTCTTTGGGAGACGTCTGGTAAGGTATCGGTCTGGGCAGTATACTGATATTTTAGAGTACGAAAAAGGGGAATGATAGCTCTCCTGTTTCATTGGCATGCTTTAAGTTTAGGCCCCATCGATCCATTATTATCTATAGACAGTCATGGCCAATTTAGTCTTTGTCACTTATATCTATGTCGTCACAGGGGCAAAATTATGTCAAACAGACAAAGTTTACCTGTCCTTAACATGGGGAACGTCATAAACCTGAATGATTAATTAGGCTTCTTAATGACGACTATCTCTGTATTTTCCTCCTTGCTCCTTGGATTCCTAATTTTCTATAGTTCTTCAGGCTCAAAAGTGGGATCCCATATAACCGAGCAGAGATAAGGACAAAAAAGACCCCTCCAGAAACAATCACGGGCGGTATTTTGATCTATCTTGGATGACTATACAATATCATGAACAGGAGAAGAGAGAGAATCCATGTCGGGCAAAACATCAAAATGGTTGTAATGTACAATCTGATCCCATATCGTGGAACTGATATTTTCTACTAAAATTTCCTACAAATTTACAACATTTAAATTTGAACAGTTTGCTCACCAAAGTTAACTAGCGGGTGTAAGTAATACTTTGTTCTTGTCCTCTCCCTTTGTCCTCTCTTTTAACCACGTGCTTGTCAATTTAAAAAGTGAGAGTTAGGGGCTTAAGGCCGTCTGGGCTCCGAAGGAATTCCGAGTCGCTGCAGTTGCTTGGGGAAGGCTGCAACGAGTGTGACAACCCCACCAAGAGAGATGCTCCGCATGTGCAAGGAGCTTTAGACGCTGGCTTAGGCCTTTGGAGTCCGGACTTTCTGCAAACCTAGTTAAAGATGGACGCTCTTTTTATTGGGGGAAGCGCGAAGGTTGAAGATTGAGCCCAAAACGGTGGCTGCTGCCCTTGAAACGAAAAAGTTTACTCTATAGCACCACTCCAAGCCCTTGAGAAGTACGAATTCCAATTAGTTTTCTCTCAAGCATCCCGGCAACTCCAGGCTTTACATCCACCCCAAATATTCATCAACATGCTTTGATGTCCAAAATAAAAGGGACATTAAATTGAAGAACTCTGCAACCGTGCATAATTGTTAATCTATCTTAGAGACAGATTAAGGAAGACCCACGTTGCTTCAGAACAATTATAATTAAATTATGATCACCAACCTTTAATTATACCAAAATAGATCAAAACTATCTCTCTGCAAAATCTACCTGGCCTTACTGTGTTTGCACTGTTCTATGATCATTTCATATTACTGAAATTCTTATATACATCAATGTTGATCATGCTAGATTTCAACCATGCTAAAAAAAAAGAACAGAATTCAAAAATTAACAATTAAAAGTAAATAGCATTACAAAAATAAACATAGAAAACTAAAACTTCTATAAGATCACTTGTTTCGATATTTGATTGGATTAACATTCATACTTACAAGTAAATGATAAGAATCATACCTTTAGTAATGATTTCAATAAATCACAAGTCATGACCCCTTTTCTTGATTGCACACCAAAGATCGGTTGTCGCAAATCAAAGTTGTTCATGTGTCCCGTCTCTAACGGTGATCCACACAAGTGACAAATAAAAGCCTTCTTCAAAGTAAAAATTATGTGTATGCTGCGAAACAATGCTAGTGGCTAAGATTTCATGAATTTCGCCTTTCAAAGAACCGGTTTTGGTAGAAAAAATGACAAAGAAAAACGATTCTTGGAACCCACCTAAAAAAAACGTTTCTAAGGTGTAGGGAGCTTTTGATTTTTTTATCAAGTGTTTCTTAACTCTAATTCTTCTCATTTTGGTGCAGCATCCACATTTAAGTATTTATGGTGTGGTTAAATTACTGATTCAATTTTTTGTTAATTACAATTTCACCCTTCTACTTAATTAAACCATTTAATTAAGTTCATATTGGAAATTTCAAATTTTTAATTGGGAACAAATCCTATTTTTAATTTCACATTATCACCTTATTGTGTGTGACTCATTAACTCCCCAACATGTTAGTAATAAATATAAATTAATTTAATTGCTTATATTTATAGATCATGAGTGGTATCTAGCAATACATCATGACCACTCAAATGTTAGGAGAGTTAATATAGTTTGACTAACCTTTCAGTGTACAGTATTTCAGTGTAATTCGATCATTCATCAAATATCTCGAATATATCATGAAGTATTACACGGTATCACCGTTAGACCTTGTAAGGGTAAAATTAAAACATGACAATTCACATATAAGATAGATTTGGTATTTCAAGATCGATTGTTTACTTGTAAAGTAAAATATCTTAATATGTACCAGTATTTAAGCATTTTCAATATCCTTATTCTTGATAATACAATTACTAGGAACACATTTAGAAATAAGGTTTTAATGTATAAAAATCTCATAATTATTATGATTATAATTTCTTTTTAAGACCATTATGTTTTAAGGGCTTTTTCTGCACAAGTCTTTTATAACTCTTTATAAATAAACTTATAGATAAAAAAATATCTCATACATTATATAAAATATTCATAATGTATTTAACATGAAACATGACTAATTAATATAGTGTTTTACAAGCACAAAACCGATTGACTTGCAGGACTTACATTAATAAATCATGCCTTCATTATATGCATCATATTAAGGTGAATCCGTTAGGAATGAATAGATGAATTCTACATTTTTACTACTAGCTAATTATGTCTCTCCTATTGGGTGCTAATGACAATTAGTTATTGGAATTTTGTTTCTGAGGGAGATTAAGGCAAGGGAAAAAGATATTTCCATTTTGTAGCTGGATTAGTAAATCTGAGATAAGTAAAAACAAAAGTTATTATTAAATTTTAAGATGGATATATAATTTAAAATTAATTGAAAATAAATAGAGATAGTTTTATTATATTTATGCGTTTTAAATAATTTTTTCTTAATTGATGTGAAATTTTTTTTATTATTACTTTAATACCCTATCTATCAACAGTGAATTGCCTTATTGGCCTATTAACTGTCTGGCAATCATCTAAAATCAAGTGATAGAGGGTAAATGATGATTTTTGGGCATGTAAATTTCTGGAGGTCTTGTAAAAGGAAATTTCATCAAGGACGCCTTTACAAATTAATCTGCTTGTCTTTCGTACATGTGAAAAGCTCATATTGCCTCCATCAGTATCAAAGCACAATGGAATCAATCCTTTATCTTTGAGACAATTATTTACTGTATATAACTCGATATTTACAAATTAAAAGCTCTCCGATAAACTAATTTTGACCTATACTAAAGACCTTTTATTCCATTTGGTTGGCTGGAAAGCAGGGGAAATAAAGAGAGGAAATCTGGCTTCTCCTAAGCAATCAAAGGAAGCACTGCCCAAATTCTATGCTTGGATTCCTTTCCCTTGCGAAAACCTGACCCTGAACACATGCTCTTCGCCAGTGCATTTATCCACCTTTACAACCCAGTGACTTCTCTTTTCAAAACCACAATCAATTTTGGCTTTTGCAGCAATTCTAGTGACTAGCAGCCCTTCTCCTATGGGTAGCAATTGAGTTCTCGATCCACTGGACCGCCATGAACCTTTGGAAAATGCATTATAGCCCACAACAACGGCTCCGTTGCGTTTCGTACCTGCCTCCACTGCTCCAAGAATTCCTTCATGATTCTCCAGGTTGCAGTCGATAAGCACAAAATCAGCTTCCCTATAGTGGCTTAGCAGAAGATTTTGAGCTTCACCAACAACAAACTCAACGTGGCTTGCATCATAGCCCAGGATTTTCTTGGACAGTTGAAGTTCTTCAATTCCAGGGACGATGCAAACTACATGGCCACCAGTTTGGGAAGCAGCGGCCACAAGGGCAAAAGCAGTAGAGTTGGCAGCAGTAGCATATGCCACAACCATTAGTTGTGCATTGTTGCCAGCTGCAAGGGCTGAAACGAACTCGGCTACATTAGGTTCTTTGGCTTTCTGGCCCTGCAGGAAGATTACACAAAAACCAAGTCAGATAGGATTAATAGAGAATTGAAACGGGAACTAGACAAGGACAAGGAGAACTAATTGATATATTGTTTTGGATATCAGGGAAACTTACCATTTTCAATGTTTTGAGGTATGCTTTTGTGGCATTCTCAGCAGACCAGAAAGCCATCTCGTTTTCAGTTTTGATGCAGGTTTTGGATAGAAAGTAACTAGTGGGTTGTACAAGCCTTTGCACAAATGATGGATGGATGTCTTGGTCAAGAGAGAATGGGCTTATAAAGGGGGAACCTAAGGAGGGTGACATTATTGAAGAGTGCCATGTAAATCCAACTGGCTGTGTTTAAAAATTAATAAGAAAAAGAAAAAACAAAATGGAAAAAAATCCAACTGGGACAGGCTTCAAATCTTACCTGTAATTAACAAACGATTTCTATTTTCTCATTGTACCAATAGTTCTCTTTCCATTTGCTTGTGCCTGTATTTTTCTTTTCTTTCTTTTTCTTCATTACAAGGGGAAATAAAACTAAAAATTAAGTAAAAGAACACAGCTGGATCTTCAAAGTATTAAGAAATCAAATTAAGTAGATTGCCTTATTCAATCTGCAAATGGTGGATTTATCTCTGAACATGAACACTTTGACAGGTATAATCTTAAAATTAACTAGTTCATATATCATTATATCAATTTACATAGTATCATTTTCCAATTCTCTACCAATTAAATATATAAACCTGCTAACTAGGTTTTTATTTCCAAATTAGTTAGGGAAAAAAAAAGGACGGCATTAGGTAATCTTATACTTGCATATACATATATATGTTTATTGACCAACAGATCTTATGTAAACTTCCCAGAAGCCTCTCAATAATTATCAACAGTTTTCCAAGAAACATTATATGCTTAATTATAGTATTATATTGGAACCAGCATAAAAAGATTTAATTATGTAGGGTACACGCTACTGTGAAAATGTTTATATATGAATGGCCCGTTGTGTCCTTTATGGGAGGGACAGCAGAAATTTTGAAATGAAATCAGAAAATCTCCACAGCAAGGCATTAAATTATGTTGGTATCTTAGAGATAAAAAAGACAAGGCTCCATGTTAACTCTGCCCACAACACAACAAAACTCGTATTATTAAAATCAAAACTTTGAGATTAACTATGCTGGTAGAATGCTGGAACACAAGTTGCAAGTTGGGGTATAAGCCATTCTATCTAACTAGCAAATTAAGCTGCTGTTCTGGATGTTTTCCCGGCTTGTATCTGCTTCTTCGGATGTAAAAAAAAAAAAAAAAAAAGTTGTACGTTAAGGCACAATCCTTAATGTACGGGTGGTTTAATTAGAAACTCAGACAGTTGGCCTAGTATTTGGAGTTGTGACAATAAACTTTTTCATTTTCTTGGGGTGCATGTGTTTCTTGATAAATTCCATTTGACAAGCACTAAATTTATAAAGAAGAAGAAGCAAAAGTACTTTGAGGTGTACTTTTGCTATATCACGGATACTGTATTTGCTTAAACTAACTAATGAAGTTTCAAGAGAAAGTCAAATATGTAGGATTATTTTTTCTTGCGAAGTACAAATGGATATCTGGTTTAATTATGTTAGTAGGTAGCTAGCTACTTGTCATTATTCAGCCAAAAGAGAATAAAATCTCACCTTCATGGGTAAGTATTGCTAACTTGATTTCATGAGCTCTGCCTTAGTTTGCATACTTGAGGTGTGAGGATTCTCCTGTGAAAGTATCTTCATCACTTTGGGTTTAATGTTTGTGTTTAGTCTAATTTTTCCTTTGTATAAAAACAAAAATTATCTCACCTTTGTTGTGACCTTATCTTAAGACAAATTAAACAGAATAATTGTCTTGGATTCATAATGCTCTTCCTTGTTTATGCTATGCTTAAAATGAAAACCAAAGTACAGCTTCAATTGGCAGTTATTAAAAATCAAAGGTCATCTCATCTACCTGAGCAGGATTTCTTGCTGAATGCATAAGGCTGACATTATTTGCAGAAATGCATGTTTCTGCTCCATGCCTTAGCCTTTTTTGGTTGCATATGTCAATTGCCATGTCCTATTACGTAGTAGAGAGGTGCATGTACCATTAACGTGACCTTCAAACAAGACAAAACAAGATATTGAAAACTGATAGTAAAGTACTGTCGTAAAAAGCAAATGAAAAACAGAACCAAAATTGTCCATTTCAAGCATTCAAAGTTTCAAACCCTCCCTTTTTAAAATATTCAGAGAATAAGGCACTAAATGTAGCTGGCTACATTATTATTAAAACTCTTATTCTTGCCCCCCAAAACCCAAACAGAGATCTAGAATCTAGATCAGATCAAGATGCCCCGAACACATGGATAACGAAGCAAAACCACATCATTCAATTTCCTGTCTTGTGGTCGACGATATCTTGCATTATGAGAGGCCCCCCGTTTGTCTGATTCTGCATGGGGGGAGGATGCTATTGTTGTGGTCGAATATATAGCAACGGTCCGGCCAACTTGATGTTCTCGAATTTTTCTAAGCTATTAGGAAAATCAAGCGAACGTGGGAGTGAGAAGCTGAGGAGAAATGGGGGGTGCAGAATGAAATAAACAAGTTGTGGGTCTCAAGATTCTGCTTGAAAGGGTAACGCATCCTTGGAGGGAACATGTCTGCATGTGTCAGCAATAATGGTACAATTTTTTATTTAATACGGTATCTTATTTATATAGGTATTCATCTAATTATTAAAATTTGAGTACCAAATATCTCCACCTATATGTTTGAACACGTGCCTGCATGGGTGGAAATATGTGCATGTGCAAAATGAGAGGAGCTGCTTTTAAGCTATATAAAATTCATAGTGAACAAACTGTGCCATGAATTTGTTGAGACTAATTCAGAGGAGTTAATTAATGTATATAAAGAAACAAAATGAGGTAAAATGTACTCTCTCGAAAACCTAATTAAGTTAGTTTTTGATGCATTTTGCTGATGTTTATAATTGCCTCGAAAGATCTCAAAGTGAATGGATGAGATTTGTTACCTTTCTTGCATTGCATATGATATAATCTCGAAAAATTCTACTTATAAAGAGTTAGCAATAGAAAAAGAGACGTTCAATCAAATTCAAGTCAATACTTCTTTCTACGTTTTTACTAATAAAACCAAGTGTAATAATTGTGCTTTATATGATTAGGGTAATAATTTTAGATTAATGCACTAATAATTTATATGATTACTCTATTATATGTGCTAAATAGTTGTAAGAGACCTTTGAAGTTGTGAAAACTGTTTTAACATATTGATAAGTTTCGTGATATTATTATTGAATGTGTTCTTTTTGGGAATGCGTTCAGAGAAACAAATTATAGTGTTGACATTCTTGCAAAAATAGGAATGAATTAAAGAAAATTTTTGTAACTTGGTGTTGATTGGATGATAGTGTTAATTTGATGTTAGTTGATGATAAAAATTAGAAAAAATTGTGAGAAATGACCTTTTTTGATAAAGACATTTTAAAAGTAACAATCAAAATAAATTTAACTGTTTTTAGTCATATTTAGTCATGACTTGACGAAAATATCATTTAAACTATTTCAAATAAATTAAACAATTCATCATAATTTCTCTCCATTTGTGCTTCATATTTCTCTCACCATCTCAGTTTCTCAAATTTTATCGATTTCTCTATTCAGTATTTGTCTACTATGCTTCTGATTTTTCTCTCTCGCGTTTTCAGATTTCTCTTTCTTACGCTTTCAAGACACCAAGCAATGGTTTTGACGTACTTGGGTGGGTGGCTGTTTGAGAAATTTGATTTTTAGGTATGTTGGATAAAACTAAAACGGTAGAAATAATCACAAATGTATGAAATAGCTTTTAATTAAATCAATTCAGGACTTAGATACCAATAAACTCAAAATTTTGAAATTTATAAATATAGGTTTTCAAAGAATTTTTTTTTATTTTTAGTTAAAGTAGGTGTTTTAGATAAAAAAAATATTTATATTTTGATCTATGAAAACATGTTAGAAACACTTTAATCTGTGTCAAATTGTTAAAAAATAAAAAAAAAAGAAAAAAACTGAAAGGATTTGAAGTTTTGGTTCGTAAGTAACAACAATATTTTAAGGATTAAAGTGTAACAAAATGTTTTTGAATATGTCGTGTAACAACAATATTTTTTCAATATGATGTGTAACAATAATATTTTTTTTTCAACATGGAGTGAAACAACCTTTTTTTCACCATAGCGTGTAATATGTTTTTTTACATAGCGTGTAACAACAGTATTTTTTTTTAACATGACGTGTAACAACCTAATCATGGCTTGTCACAGGTTTTTGTACATGGCATGTAACAAGCTAACCATAGCTTGTCACAGGTTTTTGTACATAACTTGTCATATATTTTTATACATGGTATGTAACAAGCTAACCATGACTTGTCACATATTTTTGTATATAGCGTGTAACACGCTAACCATGACTTGTCACAGATTTTTATATATGACGTGTAACAAGCTAACCAGCTTGTCACGGGTTTTTGTACATGGCTTGTCACATATTTTTGTACATGACATGTAACAAGCTAACCATGACTTGTCACATATTTTTGTACATAGCGTGTAACACGCTAACCATGGTTTGTCACAGGTTTTTGTACATGACGTGTAACAAGCTAACCATAGCTTGTCACGGGTTTTTGTACATGGCTTGTCACATATTTTTGTTCATGACATGTAACACGCTAACCATGGCTTGTCACATATTTTTGTACATGACGTGTAATACGCTAACCATAGCTTGTCACAGATTTTTGTACATGGCGTGTAACAAGCTAACCATAACTTGTCATAGGTTTTTGTACATGGCTTACCAAATTTTTTGTACATAACGTGTAACAAGCTAATCATGGCTTGTTACATATTTTTGTAAATAATGTGTAACAAGCTAACTATAACTTGTCACATATTTTTGTACATAGAGTATAACATGCTAACCATGACTTGTCATAAGTTTTTGTACATAGCGTGTAACATCAGAGCGTGTAACTTTATTAAGGGTAATTTTATCCAACTCAACTAAAAATAATTAAAATTATAAATAGAACTATTTTAAAAACATCTTATCTTTAAAGATTATTTTTTAAAATGCCCCTAAAAATTATAAGGTATAAGGCAGTTTTGTTAACATTTCCTATTATTTTCATGGTTAGGAGACTTTATATAAATGTGATCGATTTTGTGAATTAAGAGGTTTGTTTCTAGTCAAACTTTTTTGTACTATTTTGTGATAATTTAATCGAAAAAAGAAAAAAAAAGACTACTTAATAGAAGAGGCACATGAACAATTGAGATAAGCTCAATCTTTCAATATGAAGTGTAGCATTTGCTCCTTATAGGAATAATTCAACTGGGTTATGGCCTTAAAGTAAAATCATGCGGTGTGTAAGGAAAGTAAACAAACTCAGGGAGAAAGGGTTTTAAGAACTTATTGTACCGTCTCAAATTAATCAAATCAATTGTATATATTCTAGATCTGATCCTTTGTGGCACTTGGTCACTTTCAAAATGGTAGAAATTAGCGATGGCGAGGTTAGTGAATATTCAGATACCTAACCTTACTTGACCTGATTATATATGGTTGGAATACTCTTACAATCAGATTTGGAGTAGATTTAGATTAAAAAAAATTATTACATGTTTCAATGACATCTCTTTGAATACTTGTTATCCCATTATATTTTATATATATGTAATAAATTAATATATTATAATGATCAATAAAGAAAAACCTCGCATGCTTGCAAGAATAATTGAACTCAAGCAACTTTAACATAAAGACATTTGCCATTGCCAATCAAGTCAATTTAAAACTTGAAATCATTTGCTGTTAAGAATTTTATATTTATTTTTTAAAAAAGTCAATTTAATGCAATGAAAACAAAGTCACCTATCTATTTGTTGTCATTCATTTATGCAACAAGAATTAGAAACTTGCTATTCGAATGTATACCCTAACAAATAATAGGGTTTGGGTACTAATAATTTGAAAATAGCGAGTAACTTGTTGGCCGTCATTCTCCACCCCGTTTCCGCACATCAGCATGCAGGATGATGCTGCAGGTAAAATAAACTGTAACCCTGTTGCTATTTATCCGCCTCCCCAAACTTTTAAAAATTTATAATTTTATTTTTGTTTTATTTTAAAATTTTATCTTTATTTTTTAAAAAATTTTATAATTTTACCTCTCAAATATTGAAATTTTTATTTTTATCTCTTCAAATTTGAAATCCTCATTCCGTCACTGCATGTATATATATTTCCCTTTATTTATTTTAGGACAAACTTTTTCCTCACTTTCCCATCAATGCTTAAGAATGTTGTTTATATGAATGAAATTGTAAGTACTCTAACCTTACACTTGTGAACTATGAGAGGAAGGAAAGGAGAGGGAATTGATGGAGATGAAAAGAGGGAAACGGAGAGTTGTTTTTTTCCCATTTGGATTTGTTGAAAGGATGAGAGAAAGGAAAATGAAGGTCTCTTTTTATCAACTTTGTTTTATGATTAAGAAGTGAAAAAGAAAAGAAATAGTAATAACTTATTATGTTATTTTATACTATAATTATATATTCACTCTCAAATTAGTGAAATAAATTAGACTTTCATTTGGTTCTGAGATGGTAGACGACCCTAACGTTTAAGACCATCTGAATGCAAGGGTGGATTGCTGATCATTTTGAAGCTTTAAATTTATAGGACCAACCATTAACTAATTTTGCGCCCTTGCAGACTGGTAGATTCTAATCGGGTTTGCTTTCTTTTAATTTCCCTGGGGACTAGCTAGACTTGGTTTTGTCGTCATAGCCTTGGGTTACATACAATGACCCAAGTTTGCTCCTTTGTTTAATCCATCAGAAGCCCAAAACTGAAGCCTGCAGAATCCCAGTGTTCGCTTTGATGCAAAATCAAGTCCTAGAGCTACCATCTCTATCTATCCTTGTAGGGCACCAAGGGCTCATGCAGGATGAGAAGATTTCAAGCGTCGTTTCACCTAAAAAAGGGTGAAACCTTAGGCAATAGCCACAATTTCTACTTTGTTTCACAATAATTCTCCCTCTTCCATCTTCAGGGATCCAACATGTATCAATATGCACCTTCTTTTTTTAACTCAAAATGCTACACTATGTATGTTATGCTCCTTTGTTTACTAAAAAATGGGCTTCCAAAAAAAAATTCAAATTTTAAATATATTAATAAAATTTGTCATTACTAGTAATATCTGTTATTAAAATATCAAAATAGTAATTTTTATTGTGAAAATGTTGAATATTATTTATATTAATAATAAAAAAGAAATATTTTAGATTAAAATAATTACTGTACTTTTATGTTAATATTTATTATTTATTATTTAAATGGTATTTATTATGAAAATATTTAAAATAACTTCATTATATTAATAATTTTATTATTTTAAGATATAATTTTTGAATTTAAAATTAAACAAAAAATATTTCAAGCAGGGCCATGCCTAAAAAAAATTCGATCTAATGCCCAGCTTGCGGACAGGTCTAGCCAAGAAAATGATTTGTTTTATGCGTTGATTAGCTTGAAAGTCTTCTGTTTTTTTTAAAATGAAAGAATTTTCAGATTTCGAAGTTCATTTTTCGTTGACAATTAAATGAGCGTTCCTTGAAAAAAAAATTGATGAATTGAAAAAGGGTGATTGGAATAAAAAATTAAAATTTACAAAATCACAATTTTTCTATCATAAGTTTATAATCTTATTGCAGTAATGTCAATTTGATGAATAATATTTCATGGGTCAAATTATGTATTTAATTTTTATACTCTATTAAAATAATAGTTTTAATTTTTTATATAACAATTGGTGTAAATTAAATACCTTCTTTATTCGTACCTCTGTATGAAGAGCGTACTGTTCTAAAACGATCAACTGCTATTCTAAAGCGGCCGGGAATTAGAAAAGTCAAACGATTAGTAGCTATTAGAACTACATCTTCAAAAAAGGAAATTAACTACATTTCTAATAGAAAAAACAAAAAAATAAATAAATATCACTTTACAAATCCCCTGGCGCACGGGAAATCGGGCGTGGCAAAAGGAAATGATCCCCTGCGTCACGTACTAATCACGGCCTATATCCGACTCCAATCGAAACAATTTCCTTTTTTTGAAGCAAAGCCATGTCATCGCCATCCAATCACACCAAGATGCAAGAAGGAAAAAAATCAAAATCCTTACCGTAGTCCGTTGCACACTCGAGCCTCCCACTAGTGCCAAAGACAAAGTTCCCTCGTTGACAAAGTAAACACTCGCATAGACAAGCCAGACGGTTTAAGGCTTTGTTTCCTGGTCGGTTCAATCCACGATCTTTCAAATACCGGTGTCGCATTAAAAACGAGAGCTTTACACAACCTTTGACATTCCTTTACTTTTCTTGTTTTGATCAGTTCTTTTTGATCGAGAAAAATGGGGAACACGTCGTGCGTATTTTGCACGTGCATCGAGCAGGCGAGTATAGGCGTGGTGGAGAGGTGGGGTCGTTTCGAGAAGTTGGCGGATCCGGGCCTCCACTTCTTCAACCCCTTCGCCGGTCAGTGGCTCGCCGGTATCCTCTCTACCAGAATCTCCTCCCTCGATGTGCGCATCGAAACCAAAACCAAGGTAATTACTTAATTCACTCGCTACATTTCACACCTGACGATTCCTTTAACCCTATATGTCTTAGCTAGAAGAATTGAATTTAATTGATCATAATTTTTCTTTTTTATTGTGTTTGATTAGTTCTTTTACATGTTTTGTTGGTGAAAGATGGCGCAATAGCGGTGACAGTTTTTACTTCCTTTAGATAAAAGATAAAAGAATGCGTTTTGAGTGTGAAAGAAATTTTATAATTGTTGGTAACTATTATTTAACAATATCGATAGTGATATCGTTATTCTATCAGAAGAAGAAGAAGAGTGAATAGGAATTTAAATATAGGGTGATGTTACATTTTGTAGGACAATGTGTTTGTGCAATTGCTTTGCTCAATTCAGTACCGAGTGGTAAAGGTACATGCTGATGATGCATTTTATGAGCTGCAAAATCCCAAAGAACAGATCCAGGCTTATGTTTTTGATGGTAATTTTTTGGGTTTTCTATTCATTTGATGGTTCAACCCCCCTCCTGTTTTATTTCTATATACACTAATGCATCTGATTATTTTTGAAAGTGGTTCGAGCTCTAGTTCCAAGAATGAATTTGGACGATCTCTTTGAACAAAAGGGTGAGGTTGCTAAAGCTGTTCTTGAGGAACTTGAGAAGGTAATCCAGTGCATTTTTGTTCTCTCCTTTACCCTCATGTACTAAAAGTACTCAAGTGTGCTTAAATTATCTGCATTAGAGGAATATTGGGTTAGAAACTGTTGAGCTGGTATAGCAAAGAAAATCCACTGATATCTGAAATATTTTAAGGCAGTCAGTTGTGCACTTGTTTCTTTAAATTTGGTGTATCCCAAAATAGATGCTTAATGAAATTCTATACTTTAGCAACTTCACCCTTTTGTCCAAAAAATAGAAAGGAGGAATTAGATTTTCCCGGAATATGAGTGTGTAAGGAGGAGGGGAATGGACAAGTTTTTTGTTATGTAAAACATGAGATTTTTAATTTTACATGATAAATTACAACTATTTTCTATCTAATTGCACCAGAGAGAAGTTATGTTTCCATCTGATTTTTTGTTACCTTTTCTCGATCTATGTGCTTCCTCTCTGTCCTGTATTAGGCTTTTCATGTCATGTACAGAATCTTAAATTATGTATCAGGTGATGGGAGAATATGGATATAGCATTGAGCACATACTGTTGGTTGACATTATACCTGATGCTGCTGTGCGCAAGGCAATGAATGAGATAAATGCAGGTAATGACATTTTTACCAGAATGTTCATACTTCATTGAGACAACCCTTTTAATTCTTTTTTCTTTTTAAAATACATGCATATGAAATTTTATTAAAGGATGGAAAATTACTACGTAGCTTCAGTTGCTGTGAGAATCATGTCCATCTTCTTTCCTCTCCCTGCACAAATTAAGCTATGAATGTAAATGATGTATACGAGAGCATGGTGGCAACTAATTCAATGACATGTAAATAGTCAACATACGCTTGAGTGCCATTCATCAGAAGTTGAAGAGAGATTAACCTTTGTAATAATTTTGCATTACAGCTCAAAGACTTCAGCTTGCCAGTGTGTACAAAGGAGAAGCTGAGAAGGTGTTCCAAGTTAAAAAAGCAGAAGCTGAGGCTGAATCCAAGTACCTGGGTGGTGTTGGTGTGGCCAGGCAGCGCCAGGCAATCACAGATGGCTTGAGGGAGAACATCTTGAATTTCTCTCACAAGGTCGAAGGCACCTCAGCCAAGGAGGTGATGGATCTTATAATGATCACGCAGTACTTTGATACAATCAAGGACCTTGGGAACTCCTCTAAGAACACTACTGTTTTTATTCCCCATGGACCTGGTCATGTTAGGGATATTGGTGAGCAGATACGCAATGGGTTGATGGAGGCAGCAAGTGCTCATGTAAATATTGAATAAATATCAGAATAAAGAAAATGGTTGTTTTCAAGTGAAAGTGTAGACAATAAAATAGGTTGATCGTTGTGGCAGAGTTGTCATACGGTGCTTTTACTTAAGTCAGTGAGGCGATAAGACTGGATGATAGAAGGCTGTAAAAAGATTTAACATTTTGATGATATATGTCACTTTTGTTTGTTTTAACCACCTTTTATTTTTAAGTAGTCAGAACTATCTTTAACCCTGCCCAATGACTCGTTATTCTTCGTCACTGAGATTTTTTATCCCACAAAAAAAGAACCCACACCCTTCACATTGGCATATATATATATATATATATATATCAATGGCCAATGAGGCATTGACATTTGGTAGACAGGCCATAAATTACAAAATGAAAAAAAATATATTCAAAAATGCCTAAACTTTGACGAACATATCAAAGATTTAGATTATTGAGGATAATCAAACTTGTTTCTCCTTGTACTTCTACTAACATAACATCGTCCTTTCAATGATTTAGGGTTCAAGGAGGTAAGATGAGGTGACTAAATCACCATTGGCTTTACATTAATCCCTATGGAACTATCCAGAGTTTACGAGTACAAACTAAGTTCAAACTTCACAATATGGAAAATTATTTTCCAAGAACAAAGTGGATGACTAAAGAAGAGAGAATGAAATTCGCTCCTTTCAAGTCAATTTTCAATAGCGTGTTTGCATTGGTGGGTATGCTCCACTAACCCTACCACTACCACTGGCCTGCATGCAACAGGAACAGATATCAATTTAGTCAAAGCAAAGATCAATTTTCATTATTTTGGAAGGAAATCAACTGAAGGATGACACAGTGTATCATCTGCAAGAATGAAGGGTGTCATAATTTCAAACAATGTAGTGAGAGTATAAGAGAGACACCTCATATCCAGCATAGCTGAAGCTGTTTGGAACATAAGAGCGTGAAAAAGCCAATCCTATGGTGACAGCAAAAAATAACCAGACGACATCCACCATTAGCAACCAATATCAAGAATTTCAAACCCCACAATAGAAAAGCAACACAAAAAGAAATAGCAGTTTGAAATTCCATTAAAGAATGGAGATAATTTTGCTAACATAAATATAGGTCAAGAATGAACATAGTTTCTGAGTACTATCAATGGTCTCCATTCACTAGAGAAATAAAATCATTCCAATCCAAAACAACCTCAAGCATGATTCTAATCAGATAATCTTCATTGATCTCTTTCTATTGAACGTATTACTCTAATTAGACCTCCGTAGTTACTGCCAGACAATTGGCATGTTTCCCTTTAAAATTTCTCTTTACAAAGAAAAATTAAACACAAAATGCATCAAAAATTTCTGAAAAATAAGTACCAATAAACATGAGGTGAAATGTTGAAGGTCTAAAAAAGCAGAAATTGGAAGAGGCATTCATGTTGAAACCCCCACCTCCAACGAGATTTGCCTCCATACATATGCACGTGCATATATTATATATATAGCCACATATACATATATATATATATGGTTTATAAGAAGGGGAGGGGAATCAATCGTGTGTGTTTTTGTCAACAAAGAGGTAGAGTTTCCTGTTGCCTTCACAAAAATTTATATAAACAAATAGAAACATTGAGACTGATGCATGGGGGTTAGGGTAAATATTTTAGAAGGATAAAGGAATGTAAGATTGGTGATGCTACCTGCCCTGTAAGCAGGCCCTTGATTGCCTGGACTGTTATACTCGCCAGTTCTGCCAACAAATTTATAAGCTCGTGAAACAAATAAATGAAGAATAAACTCCAAAATCAAACTAAGAGAGGTGAGATGCACAAGAAAAACCTTCTCGCTGGATAATCATCTATATCAAAGCTTTGCTTTCCAAAAGCAGGCTCAAGAAATCCTGCGTGAGGTAGGGCATCTTTCCCAAGTGCATGTTTGAAGTACTTAACAGGAGGTTGTGTTTCATATTGAGTATCTACTTTAAGATTATTTGCATAAGTTCGCCCTTGATGTTGAAAAGCAGGTGTGATACATCCTGCATAATACTGGTCATCATGCCTGATAGATTGCACAAATCCAGCATGGGGTTCCTAAATAGAACCATTATTTAAGTGATCAAACATATGTGACATCACTAGATAAATGTGTGCAAATATGCAAATTACCAAATCTGAAGACAGCCTTTTGGATTCAGAAATAGCACCATAAGCATAGCTCGGATACCCACTTCTGGGTGCAACATATGCCTCTTTAAATGGTATGCCATATGCAACAGAATTTCCACTCCTGTTAGGTCCCTTCCTCAAGTAAGATCTGCTCTTTGAACTTCCAGATGAATGACTAGGTCGACCATGTGAACTACCTGTGAATTGAGGATAATTAAATCACGTAGTGACTCCCTCTCTAAGAGTATCTATGTTTAGTTACACAATAAGCAATACAGAACACAAAAACCTTTTAGTTTCTTTGATAGCCTCTTACTATACATTGGGTCCCTTTGTCTCTTTCTATTCTTTCTCTTGTCATCAGTTTTCTTTGGCTTGGCATACAGCCCAGCAGCATGAGCTTGAGGAGGAATGCTTTCTTGTTCATTTGTTTCACCTTCTATGGTATGCTTTGAATTTGAAGGATCCTGATTATTTTTATGTACAACTGCAGCTGCCTTCTCTTCAGTCCCCTTAGTCTTAGACTTGTATATAACAGTTTTTGCATTCATATCACTCTTTTTTTCAGCACCCTCAGACTTGGCATGACCTTTTATCTTCCATCCACCAGTACTCCTACACCTTTTATAAGGTTTCATTCGTCCACAAGTACTCTTTTGCAGGTGCCGTCCAACAAGAGGCCTTGCAATATAAGCTTTAACCTGATACACAAATTGACTCCAAGAGATCCGTTAAACAGACGAAAAAATGTAAAAGAGATACAATAAAATCACCTTGATTCCCCCTCCAAACTGCACATTGTTCACGCCTTTCAGACAAGCTACTGCACTCTCATGGGTACTGAAAGAAATGAATCCAAAATCCTTGCCTTTATTGCCAAAATTCCGAGATATTTTAACCTTTTTAGTCTCACCATATTGTTCACAGATTGTTTTAAGTCTCTGTACATCCCAAGACTTTGGTATCCTCTCAATATAAATAGTTTTCACCTACAGCAGGAGAGTTGAAATTTCTATCATTTCGTACTATGAGATAAAAAGAGTTCTAATTATAAAAACGTGTACTTTGAAAAACTAAGAAAGGATCTTCTACCCTTAATATCAACAAATATTCTCCCTCACACTATATTGCTTCTGCTAAAGAAAAATCAGGAAAGCCCATACAGTGAACATTTAAACAATAATTTTACAAGTTCAACACATCTATCTCATAGCTTGATTGCATAAATTTCAATATTTAGCAGTTCACATTCACCGTCATCACCATACTGACCCATAAAAAACCAATGTGACTCCTTCAGATGGAAAGTTAGTTTTTCTATCAGCGCAATGCAGTTCTTTTCTTTTATGAGCTTAATGTTTTAATCAATGGCATCTTTCAGCAACCAAAAGGTCCAAGCGGTCAAATATGAAAAGATAAAAGCCCAGAACCACTCACAAACATAACATGCTTCCAGTGTAAAATAACAGAAAGTATAACATCTCTGGATCCCAACCTGTAATCGAACTTCCTCTCTTGGATGCACTGGGGTGTGAGCAAAGGCAACTTTAGCACATCTTGCATTGCCAAAAAGTGCATCTGGCTTCCTTAAACGGTGGAATGCAGCCTTTGCATCACAGCAGGTGTTAAATCTCAAGAAAGCAAAACCTTTAATCTTCCTTTCATTCTTAGGATCATTGGGTACTTGTATCTCATCAACGTCTTCAATTCCGCAACCTTTCAATTTCTCAAGCACCTAAAAAGAGACAAAAAAAGGAGCGAAAATCAGATCAAGAATTTAAGGTCACTACCTTTTGCAGTAAAAAAGGGGTTTGGCAGACATATGACTTGATTTGCCTTTGTACAAATGCACTGCATGATCTAAACAAGCACCCAGACAAAAACTGAAAGAGTATATAGAATTCTATTGCCTACATCCTCTTTGGTCCATGTTTTGCAAATATTTCCCAGATAAAGTGTATCACGGTCATGGCTAGGTGATATCTTAGCATGCTTGCCTCTCACCTACATGCATCAGGGGAAAAAGAAAGAGAAGAAAAAAAGAAAAAAAATAGTCTTTAATAATAGAAAGGTGATAGATTTTGTTAAGGTCAGATGCCAGTGAATGTTGTATTTTTAACCTCAATCCCATCCTTCAAGTCAAAGAGAACTTTCTTGGCTTGCTCAACAGTAGCATATTGAATAAAAGCAAACCCTTGGCTTTTACTTGTGATTGGGTGCCTCACAATCCTTGCAATTTGGACTTCCCCAAACTTTCCAAATACATCAAACAAGTCTTGTTCAACTGCATTTTTATGCAGACCTCCAACATGTAGTTCCAGTTTCTTTTCTTTCTTCCACTCAGTTCGTAAATCTTGGTTAAATACCGGAGGCACTCCATTGGCTTCACTAACTTCAATGTCTTTATTTTGTTCCTGGTCATCTCTGCTCTCCTACTGTTTCTCCCCACAATCATCATCCTTGTTGCTGTACCTGTCATCAATATGCCCATCCAATTTCATAACTTTAATTCTAGCAGCAGAAGGCTCCCCTTCAACTGATTCCTGTTCTGCAGCAACAAAAGCTAACTACTATATAGTTTACATAAAAATTGTGCAAAAGTCATCACCAGTTAAAGGGTAAAGCAAACAAATAGAAAAACAACATCCTCTCAGAACAAGGAGGAAGGGAGGGAGAACAATTTTCACAATACCAGAAATATACAAATCCCAGAAGTATGCTTATGAGTACAAGTATAAAAAAGATTATTGGAGCAGTTACGTGCTGGATGCTTACTAGGAATAGTATATTTCAAAAACTAAAAATATCAATCTCCATAAAAATATAAAAAACCAGGATCTCAATACCATTCCATGCACAGATTTTCCAAGGCATTAAAGACTGCAAACAGTGAGTTATGATAAAAGATTGTTAGTACAGATTTATGTTCCATTCCAGTGATGTTGAGATTTTTCTCTAACTAGTAACTTCATGAACAGGAAAACCCTAAAAAGATAGTGGTGCACACTAGTTTGGGGCAAGTATACAAACTATGCACAAAAGAAACTAAAGAAATGAGAAACTAACCTAAGATTGTGCACAAAAGATTGAAAAGTATACACTGATCTTTCATTGCCGGAGAATGTTAAAAGAAAATATCCACAGTATAGCAGCTTCATTTCAGTTTGTCAAATTTTACCAACATAAGTGCTTCCTCCGCTTTCTGGTGGCACAACATGTAAGTGCGTTTTCTTTAATTGTATTCAGAAGCATGATAATACCAGATTTTAGGGTGTAAAAATCTAGAGATTTCATATTTATTTCAACAGCCTAAAGATTCCATGCACCTTTCCTACCATTTTTAGTCTTCCTAATTTGCACAAATTGCAATCTAATGTGCATTTTCAAATGAATTACAATTACTAATAAAACTTCATTCAAGCTTTTGTTATAAAAAATACCAATCATTGTTTCTATAAATATTAATGGTCAGTTAATAGCTAGAACCGAATTGAAAAAAAAATTTGCGAGACAGTGATTAGTCCAGTACCTGCGTTTGCATGAACCTTGGCTTCTTCACCATTCTCAATTTCATTCTCTGAATCCACACCATAAACTTCGATGCTCGGATTTAAATTTTTTCCCCTAACCCTCCCTTCCTCCATTGTCTCCTCAATTATACTACACTTCAAACTAACATAAAAATCATCCGATTTCTCACTATCTTCCAAAACATTTCCAGCATTTGTTTCAAACTTGCATATATTTTCACTAAAATTCGATTTATTTTCTACCAGGTGACCGCCGTTCTTTATTTTACTCTGTTGAACTATTGCGTCCATTCCCATGACAGCACTTACCACTTTATCGACTTCTTCAAACTCCTCTCTAAAGCAATCAATCTCCCGATCAGTGTCCTTCTCTTTCTCGTTACCAGCCTCAGCAACTTTCAGAACATTGTTCTAAGGTCCTGAATCATTCAATGCCATCTCCACCGCGGGAACCAAGTCCCTATTGTCTCCCTCTCTCGATGGGACGACTCGCCGTTTAGCTCTGCTCTTCTTCCGACGCATGATCGACTAAATTTCGACACTCCTCTAACCTGTTTTTTCTTCTTATTCTTACTAAAATTAAAGGGAAAAAAAAAGAAAAACCAGGGTTCTATAGTGGGGAGCTGATGGACAAGAAGATTGATAGAGGCTGGGAGACTAAACCACGCCAAGTTCATTTGCTTCATCACGAGCCTATGCCCCAGTATTTGCAGGCCGTAGTACCAATTCCCCACGACATGGGCTGACAGATGAAGGCCCGTGAACTACGGATTTCATTCTAAGGGAGTTGGGCCTATTGTTGGATTGGGTTTTCAAGCTAACATGTCCACTTTAATTTGGAGGTATTTTTTTTTTATTATCAATCATTTTAGTTTATTTTCCTCACTTTTTAGTTTTACCAAATGAGGGGTAGAAAAAAAATATTTGCTAATTATTAAATTTGTCTTCTACATATCGAACACCACACCAGTCATAACAAAAAGAATTATTATTCTCATGCTTTTCAAATCCTTTTAGTTAATTTGAAAATTTTGTATATATAATAATTGCAAAGTTGGTGGTAGTTAGAAGGCAGAAGAAGTGCACCAACCCAAAAGACCCAAAAGAAGAGGACAAGCCAAGAGGTGGTTAAGTCTAAAAGATGGTTACTACTTACTAGTATTAAAGGAATTACGCATGTGCGCTCCCATACATCAACCTGAAATGTGGGGAAATTTTAATTATTTCGAGAGGGAAGGGGGAATTCAAGAATGGGATGGACCATTGGGGTAGGCCTGGCTGCTAGGCCAACACTTTAGCTTTGAAGCTGGTAACCATGTTCCCAAATCCCAACTAACGTTTATTAGATCAGATGCAAAAGACACCGCCCCAACCTTAAAGTTTCAGGTAGGATTTGGCTGTTTTCTAGAGACTAATAACAGTAATAATAACAACCCTAACACATACAAAAGAAAGAAGAAGGACAAAAAAAAAGAGTAATGATATCAATTACTACTACTCACTTTCTTTTTTGTTTGGGTGGAAATCAAATCAGTTAACGGTTAAGCGGAAATTACCTCCACTAAGCCGGCAAAAGCATCCTTGCAAGTCCAATCAGAGCTTTATAACGTCACCATAAGTCAAAATTAAAAGGCACATCAAGGGCTTTGGGCCATAAAACGTGGACCAATGTGAAAAACTGTCTGCTTTGAAATTTAAAAAATAAAATAAAATACTACTACGGTTTAGGTGGCTAGCTTTGAATCGTACAAAAAAAGTGTAATCATTAAGTTAGGAGAATATTAGGAGATTATAATTAGTTTTCGTAATGAGTATGAATCATGATTATTAGTAGGTAAGATAGTTGGGAGAGATAGGTAGGAGTACTAATTTGTTTCCTTTTTGGTGAGAGCTAAGTTTAAACTCTCTCACACAACCAAATTATTAAGGTAGTGATCCTACTGAGAGTGGAATTATCAGAGCTTTTTAAGTGCCCTAGGCCTATGCTAGCACCTATTTTCCCTTGATTATGAGGCCTTTAAACCTTTCTTTTCTTTTCACTCCTTTTACCAAGGACGAGGAATAGGGATATATAAACTTTGGGTTTAGACTGATGTTTAAACAAATAGACAAAGTAAAAACAAGAAAATAGAAAAGGTGACCCACGAGAGACGAAGGAAGTGAATCTTTGGTGTAAAACCCAATTCTAAAATCCTCCCACAAGATACACTGCTTCAACCAAAAGAGTACCCACAATTTCTTCCACTCTGTTCATTCCATACAGGCAATTAATGGAGATCATCATGTTCTTATTATACTCCAGACCACTATGCACTCTATGCTATTGTATTTTTACTTTTAACTATTACTTTTTAGATACAGAAAGTTGATTTCTATAATAGCAGTCTTTGAAAATAAAAGCATACAGAGAAGATTAAGGGAAAGAGGGAAGGGCCACAAAGCAATGAATATTATACCAATGGCAATCCAAATCAACATCATCTCACATGTCTTTACATGGATCTGCTTCAAATTCAAAAACAATCAAGAGCTGTATAAGTGGAAAAGGGGAAAACAAAAAAGAAAAGATGATAAAAAGGAAGGTTAATCATGGGGTAGCATTGAAAGTGTCAAGATTCTTGTAGAAAGATGGTCCTGTCCTATACTAATGATTATACCTCCTTCCCCTTTACCAAAGAAAATTAGTGGAATGAACAATAAGGCATACCATACGGGTTAAAAAAGCCTCCTTTCTAGTTGGTGAGCGGTCAGCGTTACTTGGCCTTGCCGACAGGCCCCTGTCTGTCCCTCCTCCAAATTCAAATAGCAACGACAAATGAAATGGTGGAAAATCTACATTCACTCTGCTCCTGTGCGCTGACTTTAGTTGACTCTAAAGGTGAAAACTCAAGTAATTTCAACGTTTTGTGATAACATACCAACTACACATGAAGGTCGGTAGACAAACCTAAGCCAAGCCTGAAGACAGAGAAAGAGCAAATGCCAGTGCTACGGTGCAAAGTTCAAATTATTAGATAGGGCTTCCAGCCAATAGAGGAATTGCTGTGGCAATGGCTTCTAGAAAAATTTTTATGAGATTGCTCAGCGGTGTGACATGAAGAGTGATCGATAAGAAATTAAAGATAGTGGGCAATTTTGCTAGTATTGGGAAAAAATTAATATCATGACCAATCAAAAACCTCATATGCTATTTTTAGCCTTCATTCTAAACTTACCTTTTCACCGATTACGGGTACTGTTACAATAATCATAGCATATACCCACATGTGGTATCTGCAGTGCATTCGAACGCTCCACCTGCCAGAAACTGCAGGCCCTTAATTCCAGTTCCAAGTTCCTGCAAAGATTTCATTAAAAATAGATAAACAAAGATTAAGATGAAGAGTAAAATCTCATTCCAATATATTTTAGCTTCTCAGTTCCTTCTTTTTTTGTTCCTTTTTTTTAAATATATAAATAAATATATATATCTTTTTTTATTCATAGGAGCCAGCATTTCGTATGCATATGTATGTTTCAGTGTATGTGTATTAATTTGAAATTTTGACAGTTTCATCTTATAGTAAATTATTGTCCCAACTCCCAAATAATAAAGGATTCATTGCATCATGATTCATGCAAGGATACATGCTTGCATGACACCAAAATAGTAAAATAATTTTGATATAAGAAAATAGCATGACTAACACTAATAACACCAACCTGCTGAGTTAGTCAACTATGCTCACAGAAATGTAGAACTTGCAAAATCAGGTCAAGTTTGTTGCAATATCCCTATCAGCCATCTTATGTGCCTCCCGAAGCCGACAGACCTCTTTGCTTCCACTTTGCTCAAAACTTTGTAGCAGCTATCCTAACCGATAACCCCGCAAAACTTCAGTTTTCAATATTGACAATAAAAGTTTCGGAAAAAAAAAGGGCCCAGCCTGAGAGTAAGAATGTCACCATAATTGGAATGTTTAAAAGACAAGCTACCGAAGATGATGGGAGTAAGCCTGCCAAGACCAATAAAAAACTAATAAAAAAACCGAGAATAGGGGCAAGGGGGGGAGGGAGGCCCCTTAGTCCTTTCTTTTCATTGACAACGACAACCAAAGCACTGAGATGGACATCCACTCCTCATGGTGGGGATCCACATTAGCAAAACCAGACAACCCAGGCAATACAGTCGATCATATCAGCAAGAAGTGCCCTTCAGCAACAAAGATATGTTCTGAAGTTCATCCGAGGTTGACCCATTTGGGTGGATATCAAAATCTGGTTCACCACAAGCTCAACTGGTCCAAGCAAACCCAACTCTGCAGCAAAAAAGATGCTTTCAAAAATTCTTGACCAATTCTATTTGCATTCTTTTGCAATTATCAACCTTCTAATCACGTAAACTGCACAAATTCCATATTCCACGATGCATCTTTTTCCAGTAAGCAGAGTCAAAACACATTTTTGTCATGTCTTTCGATCAACAAACAGTCAATATAGAACATGAGACATTAATTCCATAACCAGTGGTTTTTTCCAAATGCAGTAATATCACAAACTGATGCTCTAAGCAACAGTTGGTTTCACAAGATTCCTTATCCTTTGTGGATTAGATATAGAACATGGTCTCTGGTTTATATTAAATAAGGGGAAAAGAAAATATAGGGGAAAACAATATCAGAAATGTTAATACACAAGGACACTAACTTGAGTCTTGTTGTTACTATTTACTATGCTAGGCATTGGATACTGAGTTTGCAAGCGGTGAGGCAGTAACCAGCAGCCTTCCACGAATTTACTGATGTAATGTAACATTATGAATACGATTAGACCATCCTAGTATCAATTCCAGTTTGGCTTATCAGATCTTGAACTTGAAAGTTTATGATGTTTTGTGATAGTTTTATGTTTACAAGGTGCATTTCCTGTGCCTACAAGACAGAAGATTGGGGTCCAGAAAAAAATAGATTAACCAGATATAAGATGCAGCTAGGTTGAAGTCATTATTAACTTCATCTTTGGTCAAAGATTCAGAAAACACGAGTCAGATGACTTATCACAATTATTTTGTAGAAAGAGATTGTAATTCTTTGTTTGGGATTCAAGTGAGTGTTGGCATACAACTTGCATTGGTGAGTAAAAATTAAAATGAAGCTGACCAGTATCAAAAACTCATGAAATCCCCCGAATCTCTGGTTTGTTTGTGATGAACTCATTGAAGGTCACGGCACTTCATTGACAGTTTAGGACATCATGTGTTTATCCTATAGACCATAAAAGAGTAGAACATGTTGGGATGACGTGACTAAAATACTAATTTTAGGCCAAAACAACTTTGAGAGCATTCCATCCATAGAATAAAAGGTTTACCTTTACAAGCAAATCAAGTATTAAGTCAAAAACATTTATTTGTTCTCCATTTGCAGATGTTTTAACTATTGCTAATATTTTCTTTATTAGAATTCATGAATTGTAAAATCTTAGTATAGTCCACTTATTATTCACCTTTTTCAGGAAAAGCTTCTTCCATGAAAGCAGGGACAATAACTGTCCTACAAGTGTTTAAAATATGATGAGAGGGAAAAAAAACAAAAAGGGACAAATACATGTGCATAGTGTGTGCAACACATTCTACTACAATTTAACACTATTTTTAGTTGCTCTTGGTTTAAATGAGAACTGCATTTTCCTAATTCTTAAAAGTTTCCTGATCAAATCATAGTTTCTTTGAAACTAAGCATTTCTGGTTATGAAAATAGTAAGAAATGCTAGCATAAATAAAATAATTGATACTTCATAATGGTGCATTTGACATGCAAAACCTAGGCTGCAGCTGTATATCTGCAGCATAAAATCATCTATTTGGAAAAGTGATAAGACTTAGCCATTTACTGCAGCTAATCCCTAACATAGATATTTATTTTGCCACCAGATATAGACAACTCAAACAGAGACTAAAATGAAGTATAATGCTTCATATATGACAACTAGGTCTGCAATAAACTCGTTCAGGAAAAGTTTATAATATATAAATTAAAAAGGGGATTAAAGAAGTACAGAATGAACTTAATAAATACAATCTTTTAATTATTAAAAAAAAGAGCTTAAATACACTGTATCCCAAATTACTCTAGGAAAATACTACATTTCAACTTGTTTTTCAATCCAGACCTGTTTAATGTTTACAAACTAGAAAGTGTACCTTGTCTACAGACACAAGAAACCGAAATCAAGGCTGGGCAATAAATTGATTATTCATTCCAATATGCAGTTATGAAATTCTTATAAATATTCTGTGGCTAAATCACTATCTATATATTTCCTGATTTGCAATTAGAAAAGAAGTAAAGATGGACAATAGTAAAAGACAATGGAAAAAGAATTCGATCAAATCCTATAGTTTACAATTCTACAGGAGTTAAAAGAAAAGCATTACACTTATGGTGCATCTGCAAAGACTTCATTGAGCATATCATCCTCACTACTGATCATAAACAGCTCTGCATCCTTTTCTTCCTCATTGGAGAAATCCCTCCTGCCAAGCTTTGAATGAGCTGCAATAAATATCATCTTCTGAGCCCTCTCAAGGCCTATTCGTGAGTGTCTGTGGACACAAATCCACTTCATCAAAGACCAGTTACATTTAAACCCACAAGAAGTTGCATGTAGGAATATAAGCCTCACTGCAACCTTTCCTAATGACTTGTATTCACTAAGACAAGTTTCCCATACTAGCCTACTGCTTTGGGGGTTAGCAATTTTCATTTTGCCAGTCACAGGGTCTCGCTGTTTAACCTGAACAGCTTGGGCATACAGTGGGTCTAACCCTTCTGATCTCCATTTCATGAGCTCCATCAGTGCAACATGACCTTCTTCCCTGGTAACCAAACGAGTTATGAGCTTATCAACATCCTTCTCCTGCTCATGAGTCAGGCACTTGAATGGTGGAAGGTATTTTCCACTAGTTTCCCGTGTCAAGTAAAGCGGATCAAGTATAAAAGCAGCTGACCATGCAGGGTGGTAGTTCTTTCTAAATCTCTTTTCAACAATTTTCTCAACAGGTGCTTCAGCAAGGTTGAACTTGGTACACCATTCCTTCACTTTTAACCTCAACTCCTCCCAGAGCGGAAGGCATTGCCCAATAAGTGGCCTCTCCACCTCAATCTCTTGAGCCATACCTCTGATCAACTTCACCAGTGAATAAACTGCCTCCAAATCATTCCAAAACCCCTCATTTTGGACAATCCCAGCAACTTCCTGTGCAACTGGATCCTCAACACAGATCACCTTGTAAAAATCGTCCAACACAACCATCTGAAGTACTCGGGAACAGTTCAGTATGTCCTCCAACATTGCAAAAACATGTGCAATATTACTGCTGCAATCGCATTTGTTGGAAGGAACCCGTATCAACCCGGCACACTCAAGCTCCTGCATCCTATACTTTTGAAAGCTTGCTCTAACTTGCGACTTGTTATTTACAAAATTTGCAAGCTTTAAGGAATTCTCAGTGACAGTCCTGAAAAGGAGTAGCTCTTTGCTAAAATCCTTTATCAAACTAACAAAACCTTGAAGTTGACAAGATAGATTAACCATCCAATGATTCTGGATCTCCAAATTCCTCAATGCCTTCGCCTTATACTTATCTGCAACTATTCCTACACACTTCTGCACACCACTTCCAGAAATCCCCATTACTGCCTCCCACAAAACCTCCTCCGCATACTTGGAAGTCACTGATCCGCCAGTAAAGACTGCCTTCTGGTACACGCTGCTCCCATTCGGAAGATTAACACTAAATTTAACCAAATTCTCCTCCACACAGCATGAGCTAGTACTACTACTAGTATAACTACTACTACAACAGCAACAATTTTTTCTCTTCCACCCATCAGAGGCAACCTGAAAGAACATTGCATCCCTGATTCTAGCCTCGGATTCCCTCTTGGCCTCATGAAACTTATTATCAAGCCGTGCACCCGAGAGGTCCCTCCTTGACACAGCAGGCATCCCAACCTGGCTAAGGAAAGCCCGAAACTTTGGGTGCTCGAGGCTCGAAAAGGAGACTGACCCACAAGACTCATAGAACCAATCAGCTAATAAATCGAATGCAGAATCAATCTGGTCCTTGCTTAAAGCTGGACCAGGAGAAGTTTTAGGACTCTTAAGCCTCTTAACACTATCTTCCAACATTGCTAATGCATCTAAATCTTCTTTCCCACCAGATAAAACCAAATGCTGCTGAGTCAACCCAGCATTATTGTTATTATTATGACTCGAGAAACCCAGCAAACGAGTCGACTCAACTATAGCCAACGCGTTATTATTATCATCGTTACTGTTATTACTTACTTGGTTTTGTAAAGGAGAGACGATAGCTACTGAGGGACTTCGCTTTCGATGATTATGATGATGATAAGAAGCAGAAGGGGAAGCCAATGAAGATATAGGTAAAGGAGAGAGCGAGGAATTGGGTCTCAAAACGGAGCTGAAATTGGGGCAAGTGCCGCGTTTTAAGTGCTCGGAGGCCGTTCTGGAAGGGTTGGAGGCGGAGAAGACGGCGTCGCACAAGGAGCACTTAAGTTTAACGGCTTTGGGGAGGTTGGTGTCCGGGTTTCGAACGAGAATTGGTTCCAGATGGGCCCAGTACCAGGCTCCTTTGCCCTTGGTAGCCTTGGTTCGAACCGTGATGAGCCCCTCGTATCGCTTGTTCACGGCTTTTGCAGCTGGGTCTTCCGTGGAAGAAGACGGGTCTGTTGGCGGTAGAGAGTTTGCTGAAGCCATTCCAGTTTAAGGCCGTGTTTGGTTCCAGGACACAATTTGGTTTTCGGTTATGTTATGGTCATGGTGAAGAAGAGAGAGTGACAAGCAAAGAAGTATGAGGTTTGATGAAGGGGGGAGATAGAAGAAGAAGAAGGAAGAGGGTATAAATGAGGGAGAAAACGAGAGAAGGAACAGGGAGGGAAGAGAAATGGGGGGAGGGGGGGCTATGATTATAGTTGTGATGTCAGACTATTCACTGATTAGTTTAAAATAGAATTATAGATTAATAGATGTCACAATTATGTCAAATGCAAAATCTCTAATATTGGAAGTTAATATAACCATATACTATAAAATAAACTGTTCGTTAAAGAACTTTGTCTTTGCCCCTCCAAAAAAGAATTACTACAACTATTACTAAAAGAAATGAAATTATGAAAACCTTTTTATTGTTGAGCTTCACATTCAAGAAACTTATATACTACTGATCTCAAATGAATCCCACTACTATGAGTTTAGGACGATCAAGTATTAGTAATATAATGCTTAGGGAAATGCTTACTATCAAATTAAAATTTTTTTATTTTTTATACTCACAAGTAAATTTTCTTAACCAATAGTTTAAGTATTAGATCAATAAGACACTTTAAAATTTTCCTAAGAAGTAAATATCTTTATATTAATTGTCAACTATTATATAAGATTTTAATTAATTTTAAACATACTTTTACATAGCTCTTATTTTATTGTCATTATCATTATTATTTTTATTATTTAGTATATAGAGAAACTAATATAAGTCCACGTGCTGTCTGGGGGAAGTGAGAGTCACTCACAAGAGGACAAAACTTGTCACCCCCGCACATCACAGATGGTAGGGTCGGACTTCTTACGACAGCCGAGAGGCTAGCTTTGCTTAATTGGTAACCTTTGCTTCCTAGGCTCATCCGTGTGTACCACTCGATCAACCCGCACATGGAAAATGTTTCCTCTCCTTTACATTCCGTTTCCCCTCGATACCTTTTTTTATTTTTATTCTCTTTTTCTTTCAATAAAAATTAAAATTTTTAATTCAATAATAATTATATTTATATCATATTAAAAAAGCCAAGCGCATAATATTTTTTGTTTATTTTCCCCCTCACCTCATGATAATCTTAATAACCCAACACGTGAGATTTTCATAAAGAAAAAAAAAAAAAAACTCCAACCCTGTGAGTGTCATGAATGATGATTTCATATTAAAACTCTCAATTAAATTTCCTCCACTTTCGAAGCTAGTTCATTTGGTTGGGTGGTTGATTATGTATCATTAGTAGTTCACAAGCGTAACAGCCAAATCCTACTAAAATGACTTTCTTTTATTTATTTATTATTTTTTTTTTTGTTTCCATCAAGTCGCACTTTATTACCTCTACAAACATAAGACCAGGACTAAGACAAGAACAAGGTTTTTTGAGTTCATTTATTATTGCAAGTTCCTGTCTATAATTTAAGCAATATGACATTTATAAATGCAAGTCAGCTTAATGCTACCGCTACTTAAGTCTCCATCGACTCTAATCGAGGTTTAAACTTTGAAATGAAACTTGTTTAAATCAACCATTGATTATTCAAATTTGTAGACAAGACGGGGAAGCTCAACGACACTAATTTAAAAACTTTCGTAGTGCATTGCCACTTTCTTTTTCTTCTTATACTTTAATCATGCTAGAGGAACAATATTCTTCTGTTAAATGAAGAGTGTTAACAACGGCTATATTTAGAAACAAACACATGTCAAACACTTCGGAAAAATAACCTTTTATATATTAAGCTATGTTGAGGAGTCACGTGTGGAACATCATCAAAGCCTAATTGAATATAGTGCTTAGAGAATTTAATTTAATAAATAAGTGCACGTATTTGTCACTAATATATCCTAAACTCAAGTAACACGATAGTGATAGGTTCAGTTTAGCTAATTCAATATATGAATGTTTGTAAATTGGCAAAATTATTGATTTTAATTATACTCTTTCTTTTTTAGGGAAAAGGTTGGAAATAATTATTTCTAGTTGTGTCTTTCCTTAATAATGAATACAAAGAAGACAAACCTTTTTTTTCGTGAGACGTCAAGATTGATACAAAACTACACCTATGGCAGGTATGTGGAGGAGGAATAAAAGTCAAAAAAGCGGTATCTTTGTTTGGATATTTGGGAGGGGTGATGGCTCAATTTCACCTTAAAGCAAAAATGGTGCTGTCTAGCCCTCAAGACTTTTTACATTTTCAGGTCCTACACTTCTACGCTCTCTGATTGGGTAGTTTTTTGCGAAGTGACAATTAATACTCTGGACAGACGGACCCATTCGATTTCAACCTTTGCGTTCTCATCATAGCTATTAAAGATTCCTAATTTTGAAGGCAAAATTTTCATCCCTGCCTTGTAAGAAATTTACTTGCTATCTTTGACAATGTTAATAAAGTAGGCAATCATCTTGGCTCCTCCTCCCCCGCTTTCGTTGTTTCCTTTTCTGTTTTTTCCCTCTCTCTCACATGCTTTAATGCATGGTCCAATTCTTATGCATAGCTGTTTTCATTAGAACATAGTTTTCATGTTAGCATGTACGAGTGAAATTTATTTTATATATACCTTTTTTTTATGTCCGAAAAATATTAAGAAAAGATTCCAACTTTAGATTTTAAAATTTTTAAAACTATCAATAACCATTAAATCAAAGTCACTAATAATAAGACAAATTACAATAAAAAGAATGCTAGAACTAAAACATAACGGAATATTACTATTAGTAATTAATAAAGATCATAAACACTGATATTAATATGTATTTTAAAATTTTATATTTTTATTATATTCAATCAATTTTTTATATTTTTATTTTAAATAAAATATTTTTTTTATAATTAATAATTAATTAATTTATATTAATTAAAATATTATTTATTATTTTATATCACATGACATATTGACATGTCATAATATCATAACATACTGATGTTACATGATATTATAATAATTATGTGGTATTTTTTACTCTTCAACGTAAATATAGAATGATAATTGATATTATAATTAATGATAATTAATTTATCGTTAATTATAAAAATTTATTTCATTTAAAATAAAATTAAAAAGCTTAATTGAATATAATAGAAGAATATAATTTTTTTTAATAGTTTAATAATTTTTTTAAATATTATACTAACAATCAAAAACCAATAAAAGACTGAAGAAAAAAAAAAAAGATATTAGTAGGGAGATTGATTTAGTTTGCATGAAATTAGTTAATACCATGATGAGTTACAAGCAGGGCCACCCCAAATAAAAAAATCATTTAAACAATGAGAAACTATCTGATTACGAAGGCTAAAACGAAAACAAGAGAAAACAAAAGCAGCTTAGCCAAACAGCAAAAGAGGGGGAAAAAATGATGAGCAAATTGCAATTAAAAACAACCAGCTAATTCTCTCTCTCTCGCTCTCTGCTTCTTTCGAGTCTGGGGTTGGGTCATGTGTGGGGTAAAAATACTTTACATCATTATCAATCATTGTTTTTTCAGCCTGGAAGAATCATTAATGTTTAGGTATATGTGCGCACATGTTTTTAATCCTCAACCTCTGTATTCTATTTTGCTTTTTTAAGTATGGTGGAATCCAACCACTGAATCTGATTTTTCTTTTTCTAATATCAATTTTAAATACTTTTTCGACTGGCTTAAACTCTACGTTATTTAAGTGCTAGTCTTTGGATTTGAAAATAAATATTCACAACTAACAAAGGAAAATAGAAGTCAAACTTTGGGGGTTGTTTGTCCTTTAGTGACGTTTCATATTTTGCTTTTAAACGTAATAAATAATTGAAAATGTCCAAATAAATAAATAAAGTAAATGTTGAGTATGTGTTAAAACTTTGATAATATTATTTAGTGAGGCCGGTTGTAATGGCTAAAAGGGTGAAGAGGAAAAAAATAAATACGTAAATAAATTTTTGAATTTTATCAAGAAAGTTAATTTAATTTTTATCTTTTTATTACATTTAAATAAATTTTTAAATTTTTATTTTGAGTGAAATAAATTTTTTACATTGTCCATTGACTAACGGAAGTTAGTCAATATCATGTTATTTTTTATGTGACATATTGATGTGTCATATGATGTTAAATGAAGTGATATCAATAACTATTGATTAGAAATTGAGATTTTTATTTTTACTTATTCAAATGTCCACAAATTATTGAGTAGGGATTTGAAACAGAAAAAAAAAAAACTAATTGCTTCAAATTGATTACCATTATTTCTTATTTGATTACCATCGAAGCCATCCTTTCTAACCAAAAAAAAACTTTCACTTTTTTCAACATTCTCTAAACTCAATGTACCTTATAATTAGAATATTCTCTCTCTATATGCAAATTTCTATTCCTCTTTTAAAAATCGTTCATTGGTAGTCTTGAATTTTTAAAATTTATGAAAGATATGAGGAAGAATAAATAAAATTCAACACCATTAGATTTTTCTTACAGATTTTAAGGAATCGAAGAGCATCGGATTTCTTTTACATACTCTAAGGAAGAGAAAATAAGGATTTAACTTTTTTTTAACAAATTCTAAAAAAAACAAGAGCATCAAATTTCCTTTACTAAGATAGGATAAGAATTTTTTTTTTTTATTGTGAAACAAACATTGTATATCTTTACTAGTTTCAATATTATAAATGTTGTGTGTCTTACCTTTACTTTTCTTCTTCTCAAAATTGTTTATGAGTATTCTTAGATTTTTTTACATCAACTTTCAGTCAAGCAACAATGGTTTCAATTAAAATGAAAAAGTGGTTTTTCTTGTTAGGAATGATGGCTTTAGCGAAGAAGTTGGTAATTTGTTTGAAACAATTAAAATTTTTTTCATTTTTTGTTTTGGATTTCTAACTAATAATTTTTAGGCAATTGAAAAAGAAAAACCTAAATTTCAAATCAATAATTTTTAATATTATATCATTTGCTATATGACATTGACATTTTCAAAATGACAAGTTAATATGTTACGTGGTAAATGATGTGACATTAAATATTATTAATTATACCGTTGACAAATAGAGTTAATCAATAATAATGAGGGGTCATATTTAAATTAAAATAAAAATTTTAAAAATTATTTGAATGTAATAAAATAATAAAAATTAAATTAATTTTTTAATGTAATTTATAAATTTATTTAAATTTAAAAATAATAATAAAAAAAGGATGGTACTTTTCTTCCTTCTCAATGATGATTCTGATCTTCCTAGGCAAAAGAGGAAATCTGATCTGATCCATAATTTTCTTTTGTTGGGCTAAATTGGGCCTATTAGTGGGTGAAGTCTTCTTTACGTTTAATTTTTTTTTTCTAAAACTAAATTAAATCAATAGCTTTTGACTTTGGAGTATTGAGTGATAAAACTTTTGTTATACTTTTTGGTTAAAACATAGGTTACGTTTAGTATTTTATAATATAATATAATTGTAAATAATATGGTTATAAATAATATAATTATAAGAAAAATAATATTAAAATATTTGGTATGTAAGCATAGTAACGATTAAAATATAAAAAAAATAACATTATAACGTTTGGTTTATAAGTGTTAGATTATAAATGTAATGTCAATTTTTAAAATTATTTATATGTATTAAAATACAAGTTTAGTATGCTTGTATTTTTTACTATTATTTTTTATATAATGTCATATCCTAAATATATTTTTAATGTCATTTATTTTATTTCAATTTTTATTTTAACTTTATATATTTTAATTTTATTTCTTAACATAATTTTTTATATTATATATTATATTAAAATTTTTTTCTTTTAAAATATAATATTTCATTTTATTTATTAATTCGTTGTATATGTATACATTAATTGCGACAGCTTATTTTATAAAAAGAAAAAAATGAGCAGGATATACACAAGTGGTATAATCATTAGACCTGTTAAAATGGGTATAGCTCATTAGATTAATCCATTTTCTATTAAATATGGGGTGAGTTGGGTTTGAAAAGTTAGGCCTATATTAGAACCGAATCTAAATGGGCAAACCCATCAAATCAGTGGGCTGGGGTGGGTTAGGGTGGGCCATAAAAAATAATTTTAATTAATTTAATAATTTTATATATTTAACTATATAAAATTAATAATGTAATTACCAATTATATTACTTATTTTATATATTTAAATGTTTTGAATATTTACTTATCAAATTAATAATTTTAATTTAGATTAAAACTTATTATCTCTTTTTTTTTATAAAAATTAATACTAGATGATAAATTGATAACAATTCAGACCTTGAGACATCATTACTGTCTAAACAAAATTTAAATGTTTTGCCTGAGGACGAGGATTGAGGAGGATATAAATGAGTTTTGAAGTTTTTATTAATTTGTTATATACTTATATTTATGGGATGATAGTTTGTATTAAAGATTTAAATTTTATTTATGTAATTTATTTATTTTTTATATTTGATGTAATTTATTTATTTGTAATATGTTTTTATTATCCAATTTATGAATTAAATCATAGAACAATTTATTGATAGAAAATTTATTAAGTAGAATTATAAAAATGATTTTTTTTTTAATAAAAATAGGTTGACCCAACTTGGCCCATTGACTAACAAGGGATTGGTTAGCTTAAGGTTTTGATGACTTATGTAAAAATTGACTGACCTGGCTCAATCCATATTTTCTCAACCCACAAAGGTTTGGGTCGGGCCAACTCATATTGACAGCTCTAATAATTTTTAACTTGCAGAATCTAAAATTTTAAAAAATTATGATTATGATATCTTTTAAGACTTGCTAAACATCAATTAACAAAGAAAACCTAACATAACAAAAATCATCATGTTAGATTTTAAAAGATCTTAAGAAAAAATTGTAGAACCCAAAATTTCATAAAATCTTAGAAAAAATTACTTGCCTCTTACCGATCAAGGGATAAATTGTTACGTTAGAAAAACAAAAATGATAAATATGAAGAAAACTTAAATTAAAAAAAAAAACAATTTGAAGAATACAAAGAAGAAGATAAAAAGGAGAAAGAAAAAGAAGATCGAGAGATTTTAACTCACAATTTCATCAAATATGAAGAAAACTCAATTTAAAAAAAAAAAACCAATTCAAAGAATTGCAAAGAAAAAGATAAAAAATTAAAAAGAAGAGAAGAATGGGAGATTTCAACCCATAATTATGGACAAAGAAGAAGCATGGACCTTAGCTAGAAGAAAAAGCAAGGACTTTAGCTAAATGAAGAAGAAGCAGCAAGGAGTTAAGCAGAAGTGCATAAGGTTTGAAAGGGATTGTAAGTAATTCATTTAAAAGTTGAAAAATAAAAATATTTTTAAAAATATTGTAGAGTATAATGTAATATGATTGAATTATTTTTAAGCTGTAATTGTATTACATCAAATATTTGTTTTGCAATAAATGTAATATGATTATTTTTACATTGTAGCGTTTGTTTTATAATGAATAATGATTTAATTGAGTACATTTAAAAAATATATTTTTACTTTTTTTATACCAAACACTATTGTATAGAATTCAATAATTTATTTTAAAAGTCTTTATATATATTTTTCGATTATAACCATTTGAGTTTTTGTGTATATTATCCATCAAGTACTTATTCTATTTATTACATTCAAGAAAGAATTTACTTGGAGGTCTATAAGATTTGCATAACAGTTTGAGGCTTGGGACAAGGTCCACGTGTCACCTCTTCAGTTTTGGTTGCACATGTTTTCCGTAATATCTCATGTAGCATTCCAAACCTGAAAACGGTCGCTTTAGGGTTTTAAAAAAATCCCAAGGCGAAAAACCCCTTAGGGTTTTAGAAGCAGCTGCTTTTCGTGACCAAAATTTTCTCAATCCGGAAGAAATGGGTTTCTGGGGTCAGTTCTTCTATTGTCTTGAGCAAAACCCTTTTGTTTTCGCTTCAAATTTTTTACAATTTCCATTTTTAAATGTCATTTTGGATGTGTTTGGTTACTGGAAAACTGTAGGGACTAAGCAAATTGCAAATTGAACTATGATAATGGGTTTGGATTGACGTAGATGTTTTGAAAGGAAATCTCAAGGTTCATTATCATCTTCCTGCAATTTTCCAGTAATCAAACGGGGCATTAATAGTATTAGTATTTGTTTATTCCTGAAATTCTCAATTTGTTCTCGTAACCCTCTATTTTTGATCAGGAATTGAAGTCAAACCTGGAAAACCGCACCCTTATCACTCTGACAATGTGCGGGGAAAGCTTCACATTACTCAGGTATATTCTCCTGGTTCAGAAATTGGAAGTGAAAAAAAGAAATTGATTTGATTTTTTGAATATTGGTTTATGTTGGAATTTAATTTTTTTATAAAAATAATAATTAATGTAGTGGTAATGTTGATTGTAGTTTAAATGCCTTTATGAGTTGCTTTGAGGTTCTGACCCTTCTTTGGTGGAGTGATTGTCTGTATGGAATGGACTGAAGTTGAACCGTTTACTTAGCATATATTAGTCTATGGTTTGTTAGAGTTTAGGCTTAGTTCTCTGAATTGCTTCTCCAAATCATTTTTAGATTTCTAAATTAATTTTTGGTTTTTTTCTTTCTTGATGCCTTGTATGTTGCATTGTTAATCTATCTTATGTGATAACTCAGGCAACTTTAGGCCTCGGATCATCTACAGAGAGGGCTGTACTTCAGTGTTCTATGGGACACAAGAGCCCAATTATCTTGTGTTCCTTGTTGCCAAATCAGAATGAGACTTGCTCCTTAGATCTTAAATTTGATGAAGATGATGATTTAGTGGCTTTTTCAGTAATTGGCCCTCGAAGCATCCACCTCTCTGGTTACTTTGTTGCTGCTGATGGAGATCACCTAAGAGATGAATATGAATCGTATCCTTTTATTTATCTTTCTGGTCTTACTGACTCGAATTTGCACATTCCATTTTTTTTGAAGTTTCATAAAAGAACTGAGAATATGGTTGAATTATTTAGAACTCCAAATATGGTTGAAATGTTGGTAGTTTTCATTTCTTTACTACATTATGAAGTGATTCTTATGGGGAGGATATTGCTGAGACTGAGTCAGAAGATGAGTCCTCTGATTATGATTCTGACGATGCGTATGAAGATGACTTCATAGATGATGATGATGATCTTGAGTTCTTTCCACCTTCACCTGTCCCAAATAGTGGAGGTATTTGGCATTTTGATAGCTTTACTGGAGTTCACTAACTAGAGATTGGATCATACATGTTCCTTTTTGTACTACATGTATCAATCTGCAGCCTTCCACAGGAATTTTCTTTTAATTTTTTAATAATTTTATATTGGCTAGGACCTAGAAGTAATGTATGGCCAACTTGGTTTGAAGTAGTGTAGTCTTGACCCCAAAATTTTGACCTATTGGTTCTGGAATTTGGGTTTGTTGTGAACAAATTGAGGTTTTGGTTAAAATTGATATCACCGCATAAGTTTGGCCTTTTCTTGAAAATATAGAGAAGCTTTATTTTGTTTAAAACCTGTCTATCAAAGTGTCTAGATCGTGACCCTTGGGATAGAAAAAAAAAAAAAATTGTTACAATCACTTGTTCCCTAAATTTTGACTGACTGGTTCAAGTATTTGGGTTTGTTTTGAACAAATTGAAGTTTTGGTTAAAGTTGACATCACTGCAGAAGTTTGGCCTTTTCGTGAAAATATAGAGGAGCTTTTTTTTGTTTAAAACCCGTAAAGTGTCTAGAACAAGGCCCTTGGTATAGAAAAGAAAGATTGTTGCAGTGGAAACTATCAGCCAAAATCAATGTGACAAAGGAAGATTTAAGAACTATTTGGTAGATGAAAATTAGTAAATATAAATGATTCAGCTGCTTTCTTTAAAATGATTATTTCAGTGGTTGACAGGGAAAATTTTGGTGAAATTTTTATGTTTTGAGTACATTATGAAAGCGTTTACCAATAAATTAATTTATTATTTCACTTTATTGATCCATTGCCCATTTTCTGAAAATAATGCCTCAGTTTTTTCTGCACGTTCATTATTCTATGTACATTTGTACTGGTACTTGACAGGCTTTTTGCTTACTGTTCGTTTTTTTTAATTAATTATAGTTGTAATTGAGGAGATAGTGGATGAACAGAAACCTACAAATGGAAATGTGGAATCTAAACGATTGAAGAAAAAGAATAAATCAATGGACTCTGAGGCAAGAAGCAACTCCCAGCAGCAGCTTGTTGTCAAGGGAGGTGCTGGTGTAAAAGTTTTGGAAAGTGAAGATGAAGATGGCTTTCCAGTTTCTGCTTCACATAAAAGTGAAGATGCTATTCAAGAGCCTCAACCAGAAACAGAGAAACAGAGAGAAAAAATAACGGCTGAAGAAGACAAGAAGCCAACAAAAGATGGTAGTGAAAAGAAAAGAAAAGTTAAAAGCACTGATGAAGATGGTCAACAAGAAAGGTGAGATGGCCTTCAACTTAACAGTTTTCCCTGAACTCGGTTAGTTAGTTCTATTATATATATTATGCAGGCACCTAAGTTGCTAATAATATGCTCAATCCATTGATCCTTTGAGATGGTTATGAAAACCTTGTTAGGAAAAAGAGGAAGAAGAAGAAGAAGCAACAAAAAGAAAAGGGTACTGATAACATCAATGGTTTGCTGGACGAAGTTCAGCCTCTGAAGGTAGAGAGCCAGGATCCAGAGCAGGTTTTGCCTATTGGAAACAAACATGATCAGCCATCCAATGATATGTGAGTACTGTTCCTTGCTAATGTGTATTCATGGAGAGATATGACTGTAGTTAGACAGTGTGTGCCTGTGGATATATATGCACATGCATGTAAATTTACTTGTTGAGATTTTCTTTATAAACCCTTCCCAATAAAAAAGGGTCATAAATTGATGTGCATTAATAACAAGTATACTGATTAGGTTGGGTCTAAGTTAAAACCTTTTGGATAAAACAGGGTAGGGAGGAGAAACTTTCTGCTTAATCTGTTGATCAAGCTTTACATAAGTGGGAAGAGCTGGCTTAATATTCAATGGTACTTCATGATAGACATATCCAAACTTTTGAAGTGGTGGAAAGTTGAAAGTGACTTATTATGTCAAATGCATAGATTCTGATTTGCATGGTAGGCTGGTGCTATATGTCGCCCTTAGCTAAATTTATATGTTAATTAACCAAAAGTGTTACTGTTTGCATGGCAGGGCCCTTGATTCAGATGCAGACAATGTGCCTGGTGAGAACCTTGCCGAGAAGAAGAAGAAAAAGAAAAAAAAGAAGAAGAGTGCCCAGGAGAATCAAGTGGATGCAAATGCAGCAGTTTCACAAAGTGGAGATAAGGATACTTCCACTTTGAAGTCTGAAGAGAAGCAAACTGCTGGCAAGTGTTCTCAAGTGAGAACCTTTCCGAATGGATTGGTCATTGAGGAGTTAGCAATGGGAAAACCCGATGGTAAAAGAGCATCTCGTGGGAAACAGGTTATTCCTTCAGCATTAAGTTTTCAGTTGGTCAATTTTCCCCTGCTGACAAAAAATACATCAGTGCTTTATTTTTCACTGCAATCATGAAAATGCTTTCATCATGTTATGGATATTTGCTGAAGTAAGGGAATGGATAGGAGATTGCCTGAAAAGGTAATGGAGCCCGAATAACTCAGAATAGATCTCAATTATTCATATGATGTGATTTTGAACTATATTTTATGTCAAAGATGAGTTGTGTATTAATGTTATGCATGCATGTTATAATTAGTATTTAGTTGGAGATTCTTACACAAGTCCGTTCATTTGGTTCAGGTTAGTGTCCACTATATTGGGAAGCTCAAGAAGAATGGAAAAATATTTGATTCCAATGTTGGAAGGGCCCCTTTTAAATTTCGTCTAGGTACTATGGCATAAGACTTATGAATTACCGGAACTTGATATCTTTTTGGAGGTGAAATTTTGAGTAGTTAATTACGTATAATTACTTTGTTTTGTTTTTATAGGTATAGGAGAAGTCATTAAAGGATGGGATGTTGGGGTCGAAGGTAATTTTTTTGGAAAATTGTCAAAAATTTTTTGAATTTTGGTTATCCTTGTTCTTCTAATTCCATTTTGAAGCATTTATATATATATATATATATATGTATATGTATATTTCTTGAACGTATATTGACCTCAGGCATGCGAATTGGGGATAAAAGAAAACTCATAATTCCACCATCAATGGGGTATGCTATACTTTATTTCTCAAGTACCTGCATTTTACTTCAGTTAATTTAAATTGGTCGAACAATGTTGTGTACCTTTCTTGTAACTGGGAATCTTGATCATGTTTAAATGCAATTGTTATTGCAGTTATGGTTCTAAGGGTGCTGGCAGCAGGATACCTCCAAATTCATGGCTTGAGTTTGATGTTGAGTTGGTTGGAGTTCGCTGATTAGCCTGCTCTTTTTCTTACCTCCCAAGCCCTGGAAAAGGTTTTTCACTGCTTGGAGTTTCCATGAGCCGGAAAAGAAAGAATGAGAAAACAATCTTTGATTGTCTTGCAAGTTCACAAGTTCATCCAATAGTTTGTCTCAATTTCTAGTGGTGTGACTGAGGGAAGTCGTGATGACAAGTTTTGGCAGAAATACTAATTTGTTTCAGCTGAAAGAAAATAGGAAATTTTGAACGAACCGTTTGCGGTTTTCCATTACCAAAAATCCATCTATAGCACCAGAAAGTGACATCTTTGCTCTCTATGTTGTTTGCAATGCTCAATGATGGAAAAACCTTGGACAGATACTCTTGTTTTACATATCGATTATTGAGGCTAATGCTATATGGAAATTTTGAGGGACAAAAATGGATTATTTTATATGTAAAAAATATTTCAATGAAATACATTCTTTTTTTTTTCCGGGAAAATTATTTATAACAAAGTAAAAAGAAAGGCAAAGATTCAAACCATAAAAAAGAGGTTTCGTTATAGTTACATGAACGATAAGCAAATGATAAAGAGAAAAAGAAAAGACAATGAACATAATTATTTAACACATTTATGAATCCTGGACTTGTACCCGTCGCAAGGAGCTTCACTTTCTCACTAGTTTTCAGAGTTTGACAATCATGAAGAAAAACAATTAACGCTCCAAATCCAAAAGCCTCTAAACCGTTTGAGCTGCCGTGGTTTAATCGAACCATGGGCGCTCGAATCACTTCTTTTCATGGCGACTCCTCGTTAAAATTCCAGTTTTACCCTCACTTTTGAATTTGGTAATTTGCTTTATTACTTTCGCGATGGCACTTATTATGTCCCCTCCAAAAAATCGACAAGAAAACAATCTCCACCGTCCACATTATTACCCAACTTTCCACGATCAACGGCCCTCATTCGGTTCCTCTACCCTTTTTATATATTTTCCCCTCCAAGCAGCTCCGACTTTGCTCAGTTCTCAGGGGAAGGAAACGAAGCTCGAGTGGTAGTAAAGACGAACCTCGTTTATATCGAAACAAAAAAAAATTACCAAACAATGGTTACGATCAAGTCTGTGAAAGCCCGTCAGATCTTCGACAGTCGTGGAAACCCCACCGTTGAAGTAAGTTGTTGATTTCATTTTAGCCGTCCGATTTATATTTCTACTAGCATATACATTTCTGTTGTGTTTGTTTGTTTTTTTCTTCCCCTAACCATCGTTTTTCATATGGCTCTATTTGGTTGAAGAGAAACCTAAGTGCTTCGTAGTGTAACTTTTTTTTTTTTTGAGTTGAGT
Organism: Theobroma cacao; assembly: GCF_000208745.1. Classification (NCBI taxonomy): domain Eukaryota; kingdom Viridiplantae; phylum Streptophyta; class Magnoliopsida; order Malvales; family Malvaceae; genus Theobroma; species Theobroma cacao. The sequence continues at coordinate 27,766,155 of NC_030852.1, forward strand.
GATAAATGTGAGTCGAATGAAAAACTTAACAGGCTGATGTTACTCTCTCTGACGGGACCGTAGCAAGAGCTGCTGTGCCAAGTGGTGCTTCCACTGGTAATTTTACTCTCTCTTGCATTTTACTATTATCTGTTTTAGTTGAATGCATTTATTTAATTTTTTTTTATAATTTTGTTAGTTATCGTTAAAAATGGAAAAACTGAATCTGTACCGATGCAATGTGGTCACTTACTCGCACCTTGTTTACTCTGAAAGGTACATATGAAGCTCTGGAATTGAGGGATGGAGGGTCTGACTACCTTGGGAAGGGTGTGCTTAAGGTAATTTCTTTTTCTTTTTTCCATTGTTGTGTAGATTATAGATTTGAGTTAAATTTGCAACTTTTCTTTCTTCTTTGGGTATTCTATTTCACAAGCTTTTGTTAAATTAAAGAATAAATGCCAATAACCATTGTGCGGGCGCGTGTATATTTATTGATGAAGTTGTAACTGTTTGGCATGGTTTTATTATCTTGATGATGTTTAGGCTGTGGAGAATGTGAATACAATCATTGGACCTGCTTTGGTTGGTAAGGTATTATATGGAACTTTAAATTATGATTTTTTTTTTTTATTTTGGCTGTGTTAAGATTATTAATGTTTTGACTTTTATCTTGTTAATCCTTATGTTAACAGGACCCAAAAGAGCAGGGCAAAATTGATAATTTCATGGTACAGCAGCTTGATGGAACAGTTAATGAATGGGGTTGGTGCAAACAAAAGGTGTATCTTATTTTCTTTTATTTTTTCTTTATCTTCTGGTTATTTTAATTGCAATTTCCTAATTAGCTAATGGATGATTATTTCAGCTTGGAGCAAATGCTATATTGGCTGTTTCACTTGCTGTTTGTAAAGCAGGTGCTATGGTGAAGAAAATTCCTCTCTACCAGGTAATGTGTCATACTGTTGTATTGACCTGTTTGGTTTGTCACCTAATATTATTTTTCTGTAGATTCACTCTTTTTGTGTCTTCTAACTTGCAGCACATTGCTAATCTTGCTGGCAACAAGACCTTGGTCTTGCCTGTACCTGCATTCAATGTTATCAATGGAGGTTCCCATGCAGGCAATAAACTAGCGATGCAGGTAAGATTACTAAAATTTTTTGAAGGATGGTTGGATTCCATTTTGCCTTATTGAAGTCTAACTATTTGGTACTTGTCCAGGAATTCATGATTCTCCCAGTCGGGGCATCATCTTTCAAGGAAGCCATGAAGATGGGCGTAGAAGTATATCATCACCTGAAGGTAGACTTTTTTTCCTTTTTGCCACTTACTTTCTTCCTGCTCCCTTGGCTTCTTGTTTTTCCACACTTGTAGTTTGTTCTTACTTGTTGCTCTCTCAGTCCGTTATAAAGAAGAAGTACGGACAGGATGCTACCAATGTTGGTGATGAAGGTGGCTTTGCTCCTAACATTCAGGTCGGAAATTATTTGCTCTTTGCTAGGAACTAAATTCTAGGTCTGGTTTAGCATGAAGGGCTTTTTGCTTCTCTTATTTCTCTTATTTTTCATAAAGCAAATGTATAAAATGTATTGAACTTACTACTTCGGACCTTAGAGTTGTAATGAACAATGGACCTCAGGATGCTGATTGTACCAACCATTTAGATAAGTAATTTAATTTGCTTTGCTTTGCATTGCAGGAAAACAAAGAGGGACTTGAGCTCTTGAAGACAGCTATAGCAAAAGCTGGGTATACTGGAAAGGTTAGTTTCAGAAACATTCAGCATGTTAACCTAAACTGGTGTAGTTATTTCATTATCTACTATGTTTTTGCTGAAAGCTTATCATCAAAATTAACTTTTTATCTTTGTTGACAGGTTGTTATTGGAATGGATGTTGCTGCTTCAGAGTTCTATGATAACAAGGATAAAACCTATGACTTGAATTTCAAGGAAGAGGTAAAATATTTTTTCACATGACATCTGTAACTTTCCTGTAACATTTTCTTTAATTTAAAGTTAAACTGGATTGCTTATCAAAAAATTGTTGCTGCAGAACAATGATGGATCGCAAAAAATTTCTGGAGACAGTTTGAAGAATGTTTACAAGTCATTTGTGACTGATTATCCAATTGTCTCCATTGAGGATCCATTTGATCAGGATGATTGGGAGCACTATGCAAAATTGACCTGTGAAATTGGTGAGCAAGTGCAGATTGTTGGTGATGATCTCCTTGTCACAAATCCTAAGGTAAAAGACTTTATTTATGATTGGGATTATAATATAGAGGTTGGCTTTGTGGAGTTGTTAAATGCTTTATGTTTTATGCTTGCTTCAGCGTGTGGAGAAAGCAATTAAGGAGAAGGCCTGCAATGCTCTTCTATTGAAGGTAGCTTTTGACCATTTTTTCTCTTCTTCAAGTAACCTTGTACATGATGTAGAGTTAGCAGTGTATTTGTTTGTAGCTATTGGCTTACTGAGATTAATAAAATTCTTCGACGGTATTCACGGTTTGTTATTTGTCAGGTGAATCAAATAGGTTCTGTAACTGAAAGTATTGAAGCTGTAAAAATGTCTAAACTTGCTGGTTGGGGTGTCATGGCAAGCCACCGAAGGTATGACTCCCTCACTTCACAACACCCCACCAATTGTTTTATGTTATATTGATCTCTGCATTTAATATGTGACTTATTTTAAGAAAATATATTTGATATGTCCTGATGGTTTTAGATATCATTGTTATGTGTATTCCTCCTTACAATGTTTTTGTCGTCTAATGTAGTGGTGAAACTGAGGATACTTTTATTGCGGACCTTTCAGTTGGGTTGGCAACAGTAAGTGTTATGCTAACTCTGATTGTGTTTTACTCAGTATTCACCAAAAAAAAAAAAAGTTCCTTGCATTTTTGTTTTCACTATTTCCATTTTGAGTTAATGACCTGCCTTTTTCCGAAACAGGGCCAAATCAAGACTGGAGCTCCTTGTAGATCAGAACGTCTTGCCAAGTACAACCAGGTAAAGGCTTATTCATTGTTGCTTTTAGCTTTTAGGCACATTCTACTATCTCTATCATTCTTTATAGGAGGCAGATATAGTCTGCAATTGTACTATTTTATGATATGGATTGCAAAATTGCAGCTTCTCAGGATTGAAGAAGAGCTTGGAGCTGCTGCAGTTTATGCTGGGGCAAAGTTCAGAGCACCAGTAGAACCCTACTAGGTTCATTGACGATTCCCTGTACTGCAATAAGCTTCATGAGGCTGCGGAAGTCAAGGGTCCTTTCTAGTATTAGGAAGGTTTAAATTAGTTAGCATAGAAGAATATCAGGTATTGCTGAGTGAAGGTGTTGTTTTGATTGGGTTCACTTTTCCCCCCTTTTTCGGAGTAGTGTTTTTGTAAAAACTTGTTTCAGTTATAAATCTTCACAATTTGATTGTGATGTTTTGACTATTCTCTACCTTGGGTAATCTAGAGTCAAGGGTTTTAATAATGATCTTTTGAATATTTGGGCTTTGAATGGTTATATACTGGAAATTATTGAACGACACTTTCATGTCCCAGGTCTTGTCCGCCCATGGGAAGTTAAGGCGTGGGGACTGGGGAGTGATATTAAATTGACGTTTACGTTGTAAACCCAGTGGAAATGACTACATACTTTGCTAGGGTCAGAGTTGTTGATAAATGCTCCCGTTGTTGCTATATTTGTAGCACTTAGCAAGCCTGTCTACCCAAGGAACTTGATAGTTTCTCGTCGAGGGTGATATATTTTCTAGCCATGTGAATCAGGCTGAGGGCATTCAATTCTGTATTATTTCACCAAGACGCCTCCAACTAATGGCTTGTTGGGTTCAAAATTGGTCATCTCCACTCTGTCCCTGCCATTTAAGGCCATTTTTCATGTAGAATAGAATTCGGGGTTACTTGTGTCCTAATTATCAGGGTGACTAGATTGATTTTTCTTTTTGGGTGTATATGTGTGACACCTCAATTTTTGCGTGTACTACTAGGAGTCTACGGATTGATAAGAGCCAATTATTCATAAGGAGTTTAATTATTTGTTAGTAATATTTTGGGTAAAATATTTTTATCTCTTACATTTTAATTGAAATTACACGAAAATTTATTAATTTTCAAAATAAATACTTCATCTCAAAAATGCAAAAACAGTTAATAAAAATTATAAAAAATTAAAATATTAATTTATTTTATTAATTTTAAAATTATTATATTTTAAAAAAATAAAAAAAGGATACTCTCTAAAAATAAAAAGCACCGACCGATGCTCCAAAGGTTAGGGAGCATTGGGCTCCCTTAGGGAGCTCTGGTGCTTCCAAAATAGGGAGGTTTTTTTAAATTAATAAAAAAATAATAAATAATAAAATTATATAATAATAATTATAAAAATTAATCAAAATAAAATTATTTTTTTATATTTGTCATGTTGACAAAAATATTAATCGTTGATTAACGGTTAAATTTACATATCTAACAAAAAATATTTTTTTGAGATAATATTTATTTTAAAAATTAATAAATATTTATATAATTTTTATCAAAACTTGAGAACGGAGATATTTTACCTTGATATTTTTGGGGGAGGGTTTATCTACAATTGATTTTAGAGTAAAATTTGAGCTCTAACAAGTAGCTAGACAAACAACCAGGTAGAACTAGAAGGATTGAGCCTCTTTAAACAGTGATCTTGTTCAGAATCGGTGCCCAAAAAAGAGAAATTCAGAGTGCAATTTGTGTGGGCCCAACATAGGAATAAAATGCCGCTGGCCCTGGCCCTACATTAAATGGGCTTTTAATTTGTTTAAATGTAAAGGCTAACTAGGTCTCCTGCAGCCCAACTGGTGTTCTCCTCGCCTAAACAAATAGCTTCGGCTTGGAAATTGCGACTCTGAGCAGCCTAGGGTTTTGCTGAGGTTTTGGAGAGCCGGCGACTTGCATAGAGGTATTTTCTTCTCCATTTTACTTGCTTTTCCACTTCTCGTATTTCTCTTTTATTGTTTCCAACTCTTGAAGTATGAAATGATAGGATTTTACTTAGGTATGTGCATTTATTGTTTCTTCTGGAAATCACGAATATTGATATCAGGTATCAGGTTTTGATTGCTTTTTGTCTTGTTTTTTCTTACTCTGGTATCTGGTTTAGTCCAATGTAACTTCTTGTAAATCTAGGATTGTCTTGTGCTCTGACTCGAAGTTTAGGAAGCTTTGTGGCACCCTTTTTCTGTTTGATATTTTGTTTTGGAAAATTGATTCACTCTGTTGGGTGTCCTGTGCTGTCTTTGCGGTGAATTACTTTTACACCTGGTTAACAGAAATTTAATAGGTTAATGGGTATTTTCTTTCTTGGAAGAAGCAATAGCGATTTTGGTCTGCTAATTTTCTTTGCCTGGTCGCTCATGATTGTGATTACCTTATGGGGTTTAAAAAAGTAGTGTACAAAAATTACTGTATCCTATTTGGATCCTGCTAATGAGTTTTTGAATTTCCCTCTCTTTAATGGTAGGTTTTACTCAATGGGACTACCAAGTAAAAAATCAACCTTACTAACTGAGAATTCAGAGGAAGATGATAATGTAATGGATGATCTTAGGGAGGAAGAGTCTGAATCTGGGTCGGAATCAGAAGAGGAAGATGTGAAGTTGGCCGAGCCTTCGAAGAACTCTATATACAATAGGGATGGCCTCATTGAGAAACTTCAAGATATCAGCTGGCCAGAAAACGTTGACTGGATGCACAAGCTTTCCTTTGATATTGACCAAGAGAAAGAGGTGGATGTGAATGATGACCTGGCAAGAGAGCTTGCTTTCTACACACAGGCATTGGAGGGGACAAGGTTGGCGTTTGAGAAGTTTCAGTCAATGGGGCTACCTTTCCTTAGGCCTCCTGACTATTATGCAGAGATGGTTAAAACAGATGCCCACATGCATAAGGTGAAGGGCAGGCTTTTGGCACAAAAGAGACAGATTGAAGAGGCTGAGGAGAGAAGGAAGGCTAGAGAGGCCAAGAGAATTGCTAAAGAGGTTCAAGCTGAGAAGTTGAAAGAAAGAGCTAAGCAGAAAAAACAAGAGATTGAATCAGTTAAGAAGTGGAGGAAGCACAGGCAGCAGAGTGGCTTCCCTGCAGGTGGCAAAGATAGTGAGCTAGACTTGGGTTTCGAAGATGGTAAAGCATTTGAGAGGTCAGGCAAGAAAAGGCCAGGGGTGTTTCCAGGGGATCGCTCTGGAGGGAAGGCAAAGCAAGGTGGTGGAAAGGGTAAGAATGGAAAAAACAGGGAGTTCAGGAATTCAAAGTTTGGATTTGGAGGGAGGAAAGGTTTGAAGAAGCAGAACACTGCTGAAACCACGAATGATCTGAGAGGCTTCAGTAAAGGCAGTGTTGCAGGAAATAAGAAAAGGAGAAGGTGATAACAGCTAGGACCTGTCCTCACTCCTGGGCTTTTCATTTTTGCTTTTATGTAAACTTTAAGCTGTTGGTTCATCTTTAAGTATTAATTTTCTTTTTGATGTTCGCGTTGAGTAATGGTAGTTTGAAGTCGTGATATTAGTTAACTATATTTTCTGGCTGGAATTTACAAAGAAAATTATCCTATATACATAAATTATATTATGACTAGTAATGTTGAATCAAGATCATTAGTGTGCAATGAACCTCCCAACTTGATTCTTGATCCAACCCTTGTTTCGCATCAGAAAAAAATGACATTGGAAGCATAGGAATTGCTTCAGCCAATGCTGCTCAGGCCTCAGAAGTGAACTCAACAACTGGATTATGCAATTTTCTTCCCACAAGAAATCCAAGTTTGCCAAAGAATAATGCCAATATGTTATCCGGAGAGAAAAAAATACAAAACAGGCCAATAATGCAAGGTAGTTGGTGTTTGATTGTACTGTCATCCGATTCTGAATTCTATCATGACAGATTCTTCCATGATTCTTAATTTGTACAATGTTCTCGAATTTTGAACTCAAAATGTTCAATTAACATGATTTATATATGGGAAGTCAAATTTCTAACGAACAATCATCAGTTATCTTACGGTATAAGAGAAATTTGTCATTTTGATCCGCCCGTTTCTTGATTGCCTCGTTCTACTCGTTCTCATTCATCGGAGAAAACAAAAAGTTTCTAGTAGACTTTGCTTCGTTGTAAGAGCCAGAAATTACCCAAGGCTAATCCATTGATGACACAAAAGAGTACGGGAGACGGAGAAGGTTCCGTTCCATGTGCAGGATTTGGGACTAGTAAAATGAAGGGAAGCCCCACCTCGCAGTTGTCCCAAACCACCAATAGATTAATGATTTTTTTGGGTAAAACAAACCATTAATCATTGATCAACAACATTATATAATTTGTCAGCTCCTATTAAATTATAGCTTTCACTCAACACTTTCTGCCACAAAAGCTTCTCATCCACTCTTTTTTCTTAGACCGTGCAGCGCTATAAATAGCCTTAAATCCCCTGGTAATGCCAGTATCTTTTGATTAGCTGTTGCCCTTTTTCTCCTCGCTTCATTTTCTGGTCCCTTGTTTTTTTTTTGGTTCTTTAGTCGCAACCATGCTTGATTCTACATTGGATTTGATAAGCCAAGCTGTTTCCAACAATCTTTATGTTTTCTGTCTCTTCAATTTGATCATTGTTATGATCCTCATGGGTTCGAAGCATGGTTCCAGCTTCGATCAAGACTATGAAATTCCTCTCTCAACACCTGCATATCATAAGCAAGACGCAGAGGTTAAGCAATCACCTGACCTAAGTGAACGAGCCATGAATGACGGTAGCGTGCCAGGTGCCTATGAGACAGCTACTGAGGACAACAAAGGGAACAAAAATGATATTAATGGCAACAATATCATCGTTACTGATGAAGATGACGAAGGGGATGATGAGCTAAGGAGAAGAGTAGAAGAATTTATCGCCAAGGTCAACAGAGAATGGAAAGCAGAAAAGTTAGGCATGTCTATTTCAGCTTAAAGATACATCTTCAATGCATATATCTTCTTTAGATCATGCCTGAATCCTTCGTTTAAATTGATGGGTCATGGCTTCAGGAAATTCCTCCTTTTTTTTCTTTTACACATGAGTTTTTTAGCTTGATAGTTGAGAGCAGCAAAACTTTCTGCAGCTTTGTTTAGGATTCTACTCTGCCTCCTGTAACTGAAGGCTGTAAATTTCGATGATGGAAGGAAGAATAAAATGAAAGTAAACCCTTATGTTCAAAATTATCCGTATCGACTTTAATGCTTCTTCCTCACATGGATAAGGGAAGAAAGCAAAGAGAGAAAATGATTCAACCTGTCTGCCTGGGGCATGCCTGAGAAATAGATGCTCTTCATGTACGTATGTTAATCTCGTCAAGAGAATTTGTTTCAAGTATAAAAAGGACTTTGCATACTTTACAAGCGAAGCGAGGGCATTTATATAAGCAAGTTGAGCTGACTGAAGAAGGATTCTTTTTCTCTCTATGCTGCCCAACTGCCGTGTTCTTGACCATTAAACTATAAGGTTCATTAGAAAAATAGTAAGGATAAGGCAGTCTTTTGAACTAATCTTACTCTCAAATTCAATGAAATAATAAAATGGACATATTTATTACTACTGGCAACTTTGTTATCTTGATGATGAGGCCTGGCCTGACTTTTTATTCTTCCCTCGAACATAATCTTCTGCAAGTATGGATGGAGTCAGACAAGGCAGATTTTGAGTTGAAATTGACCAAGAAAATAAGTTTTGAGGTTGTATAATAATATTAGCATTGCAGAGGCCCAACTAGCCATAAACACTGTAAGGCGAGCTTTGGAAAGGTCAAATATCTTTGAGACTTGTAATAAATTCTACAGTGAAATATATTCAATTAAGGGTCAAATATCTTTGTGACAAACTTGAAATTGTGGGATGCGGGATTTTGTGAATTATATTCAATTAAGGGTCTTGAGTTTCTACAAACCATCATCAAAACAACAATGCAATTAAACCTTCAAATCATTCAGATACATGGCACTTAAAATCAGAAGAATGGCACACCAGGTTTCAATCATTTCATAAAATTTTACACCAATGGGTAAGACAACACTTGAAAATACACCATACACCATGACAACAGCCGCAAACTGATCCTAACAAACTAGAAATACTACCTAAACTTAACGAGACAGAGTACAATTATGGGTTAAAACCATCAAGATGTTAAACCTACTTTTCCCTTGGTAAGAAGCCAATGAGCTTATAGTGGTTTTGGACAAGGTTGACTTGGGAGCCTAACTGATGCAAAAAGAACAATGACGACAAACCAGCTTCTGGCTTGCGGATGCTATCAACTGGAAACCTCACACTGTGATAGACTGTGGCCTTTTGATTCCTCTCCAGCTGAAGATGATTTATTGTCAATAGCAGAGTTTCTAAAGGCCTGGATAGGGTTCAAAGTACCCAAATTGTCTCCAGGGAATGGAGAGGTGAGAATTGGCCTTACTCCACCATAGGACACCTTAATTTCTTCTGTAGACATCGTATGCACAGCTGTAGGGCTCACAACAGCTGCTGCAGGTTCAGTTTTCTGTTTCTTGTGCTTCTGCTCCTGCTGGTGACCCGGTAGGAAACTGCCCACAACAACCTGTTCACTCAAAACGATTGAGAAAGAAGGTATTAGACAATGACAGTGCTCCTTGTATTTATTGCTAGTATTGTCCACTGGCCTGGGTTGCAGTATTCTACATCCTTTGATATAACATTTAACCATTGAGTTTTTGCTAATATTTTATGTCAATATCAACTGTCTGAATTTTCCTTCCAAAACAAGATATCATCAAAACATATGGAAACCTTGTGTGTACATTTAGAAATTTTGAACGACTTAATGACCTTCAACTTCTTTTTTTTTTTTTTTTGATCTTTCAAAGAATATGGTTTTACCTGCACAGGACCAGCTGCTACCAACAGACCAGCAAGTCCCCCTCCTAAAACACGACCATCTGGGCCTGCCAATGAAACACTCATCCCACCAGATCTACTCTTTGTTCCAGCATTCTCAGTAGGCATAAATGAACCAGACAAGGAAAGGATCTCAAAACGTCCCTGGAGAAATAATAAAGAAGCTGGGGATTATTACTTTACAGCTATGTGGATAAAACAATAACAAACGCTTGATAACACTAACTGTCCAGGCTTGGAAGCTTCCTCTAATACAAAAGCTAAGCAAGTTTGAGTGGATCTAGACTGGTCGTAAGTTACTTTTTGGGTGCAAAAGAGGCACAAAGTAGCCTCATAAATAAAGCCATCTTAATATGTGCATCCACGTAAAACTGAGTTCTATGGAGATGCCACATGTTTTTCTGCCCTTCTTGCAGAATTAAGTGAAAATAAAAGCTTCAAAGCATATCACATATTGACCTTCTAAGGAAACTAACACCCATCCCCTGGAGTTGCCCCTCTGCCTTAGAAGTAAACCCAAACTGGTCTTCTCAACTGGTTTAATGGGCCTCAATAAAACAAGGAAGCCTAGTAACTAAAATTTCATGCATCCTTATGCACTTGAACTCATATTAATGGAGATGAAGGGACACACCTCATATGTCAGAGTACCACCAGATGAAGTAGGCTGCCGAAGGGTAACATTCGAAATAGTGCCATTTGCAGAGAGAATGCAGATAGCACGAGCTCCTTGTTGAGAAAAAGACATCACCTTCATTGTAACATCCTATAACAATGATAAGGAAAGTAACATGAAAAAAAACATAATAGCTGAAAGATGTAAGAAAAAGTCACCTTTCTAAAGTAAGAGATACATATGTATGTATATATGTGCATGTCTATATATAAAAGAAGAAAATTGTATTATTGTGCAATTAACATCCACCAAAGTAGTACCAAAGATAAAAGAAAAAAGGTACTACTTATTAATGTAACATGAATGTATTTCTATATTTCTTTATTTGCTTGACTACAGATATGCATTTATTTATCCCATTGGTTCTATACAAAATATTATAACAAAATTCTGTAACTAACCAAGACAGTCATAAGAATTTTGTTTTTTTTTTTTTGGGGGGGGTGGTTGTGTTTAATGAATTTGTTCCATTCTTGGAAACATAGACTCTTGGAAGGAGTTGGGATAATAAAACCCAATACAAAGAGGGAGAAAAAAGAGTGAAGATTTAACAGGAATCAGGGAAATACAAACTTGAACATTTTTTTAATTATTATATAACTGTGCAGAAGCAACTACTTTCCTCCATTATGAGAATTTATTTCCTCTCTAGAGCCACATGTGAGGCAGATAAAAACAGTTCAGAGAATTTTTTTTTTCTGCTTAAACACAGAAGGAAACACTATACAATAATAAAGCAAAATGCCCTTTACTCATTGTGACAAGATATGTTACCGGGGCATACCTCACCAGCATTTACAGTGATCACATGAGGTGTGAAATTTGCCCCCACAAAATACGCGATTCCGTCACCTATAAAAAGTATTCAAATTAGTAAACAAAAATAAAGTGGCACATTTTTTTGCAGCATGTTGATTGTATCTCAAAATTAAAACTTTGTCTTATCAATAAATAAACTTTTTAAAGATCAAATAGCCAAGCAGAGTCATAGTAAAACTAGATCCTCTTGCTGGGTACCTAAGTCCAAAGAGGGGATGAGAAAAAATTCAGTATCATTGACATCCAAGTTAACTGGCTATTCACCAAAGCACATAAAAGTGTAGCACGACTCCTATATTGCAGTTAAGCTTAATTCTATCTAACATACTGCTTGGGTAAGGAGATGGAAAACTGGAAAAGAGGCGTTCTAGCGCAAGAGTAAAGTAAATATATACATTCATCATGGTGCTTAACAGTACTATGGAGTCAAGACAGTAATTGTACTTCCAGTTTCATCTAATGACTGAGATGCAAAGGAATTAGGAGTATAGCAGGAACTGCACCGCAGAACCTTACAGATATTTTGCATACTAAGAATGTTAAATGAAAACTTTAGCAAGGTCAATTCAATTTTCAGAAATATTGTCTTGAGGTTCATGTTTGAGGTCAAATGGTCCAAACTCCAAACCAAGACAAATTACGGTAGGGTCCATTTTTACCCTGAATTTCCCTAATATGATTGAAGATGATGCACTTCTTCATTGTTGTTTCCTTTTGTGATTTCCTAATAGCAAGTATGATGATTTCACCACAGTCAGCAGGTCTGTTAAAATTAATTACCAGGTCAACGAGGTGTGGACCTAGTCAGCTCAAAGCCTCTAATGAGTATATTTTACCTTACCAACTAAAGCACAAAACAAGGTGGCACTTGCACCTTGACTAATATTCTGGTACCTTACCATTTTCCCTGTCCAAAGGCAAGTACAGTACTCTGGACAAGAGAGATATTCAGATTCCCTTCGTTTGCAACATCATCATCAAATCATCTTGTCCTCCAATAACTACCATTAATTCCAGATAGGGGCTAGAATCAGATATAACGGTCCCACTCCCATTTCAAACCCCACAAAAACACAATCTCTATTGACTCCTAAAAACTCAAATCAATGAATTATCCATTTATCCCTCTCCCCAGAAATTAAAAAAAGAATGCCTCTAGCTTTTCACACTACCAACCATTAATAACGTGAGTCGAAACTCTTAACTTTTTAACACAGATTTTTGACCCCAGATCCCGATATCCAATGTAACAGTGAAAACATCAGTTAAAAGCCTCTTCCAAGATTAGAAAGCAAACAAAAAAAAGAATAGAAACAAATTATTCATTTTGAAAATACCTGGGCTGCTTTCGAACTCATACTTATGTGACTTTTTGACCGCGTCAACCGGCCGCCCTCTTCCCCGTTTCCAAGGGGAAAACTCTCCGCCCAGTGGAATCGACGACGATATCGGCATCGGCGACAATGTCATTGCCAAAGACCCATCTGGTCTGTACTTTCTTGGTCTGCCTCTTTTTTTCTTCATTTCTGAACCGGTGCTAGGTCCCGGCGGGGCTGCTACTCTCGCCGGAGGTGCAGCGGTGGCCTGCATTGTGGGCCCCGCATATGGAGTAGGGTTTTCCGTTCTGGGTGCCACGTGGTAGCCCTCTGGAGCATCATCTCCTTTCACTGTGACCCCGGGCGATGGTCCCTCTTTGTCCTCCATTCACATATGTTTTAGATCAAGAAAGCAATAAAAAAAAAACCCAGAAAACCCCCAGCTGCCTAAAACCCTACAACCTACGCATTAAAGATTCAAACTCTCTTTCAAATTTGAGTGATCAGAGGGTTCAAAAGAGTTAATTTTGAAGAAAAAAAAATCAAAAACAAAACTTCAGCTGAATTACAGAGTAAACAAACGTACAAGCAAAAAAAAATGTTAAAAAAACAACAACTTTGATTAAAATTCAAAGATCAAAAGAAACCCAGTTTTATGAGCATGAAATTGGGTTCACTTTTCTTTGTGAAAAACACACTTTTGTGGCTTAAATCTTCACCATTGCAGAGAATACACAGAGCTTGAAAATGCAGACAAAAAATTCAACAAAAAAATTATTAAGAATTACAGAGAAGAAAAATGCAAACTTTTCGGTGAACGAGATGAATTTGTTCAGGAAACAAGAATTTAGGGTTTTGCAGGAAAAGCAAGAGAAATAAATAAAGTAGAAAAAATTGGTAAAATTAAAAAATTATTAAAAAAAATGAAAATATAGTATATATGATTTAATATTGTGAATTTAATTAATAATTATTATTTTAATTGCAAAATTCAAAGTATGAATTTTGGTTAAGAAAATGGTTCACGTCCGTCTTGGAAATTTAACAAAGGTGATTTAATAAGCTGCAAAAGATAGAAAATTTTGGATGCTTAAAGAAAATGAAAATTTGGGAAAAAGAAAAAAAACTTTTCCATTTTAAAATTGCATTTTTTAATTATTTAAAGCTTTAAAAAATATATTTTAGAGCTGTAAAGCTAGCGCTGGAGCCATGCCATTTTCCAAGTACTGACATCTTCTTTGTCTTTTCAGTTAAACTAAAGTTGACTATACTAATTTAAACTAAATACCCTCTTATTTTAAGAAATCTACTGTTAATGCCACTGTAAACTTGCAACTCCGACTTATGCCTTTTGCCCAAAAAAACAGGAAAAAGGAAAAAAAAATTAAGCAAACAGAAATGTAGAAACAGCTTGGAAACCTGACATGTAGAAGAAGCAAATTATGCAGTGCTTGTCTCTCTTATTACCATAACCTTTAAACATGAGGGAGACAAAGATTTTTGTCCGTACAAATATAAGAAAACGAATCAAATTTTCACCAAAAATGAAAATGCAATGGCTTGTGTACAAGGAAGCAGTAATGTTCAATCGGAACGCCGACGTAGTTCCAAATTAAATACCAAAACTTGAGGATCATTTTCCAAATGAAAACCCTTATCATTGATTGGGAGGGAATATTGATATGTTCAAGCATACTGGAATTTGAAAGCTCGCATTAGTCAGAAGAACTGTTGCAACATTTTCGTCCACGCTCACGCTCGCAGACTACATACACAGCAGAACAGCCAATTATAATTGACTTGTGCCATTACAAACCGGAGAGGAAACAGAAACGAATAAAATCAATTTGATTTTCAGTTCCAACCAAGGTTTTATGAAACATCATACTTGTATCAGTGATGTTATTTGTGTTTTAGAAAGCAGAAAAGCAAGCCTTCTTTCCTCGAAGGACTGTTCAATCTCTTCAGGCATTTCTTCTGCTGGCTTGGTAATGAAAGGTATCGGCGGAGCTGGGGTCATGGCTGTCTGCATCGGAATAGACGCTGTTGAAGGTGTGGAGGGCACAGGAATAGGCATTGCCTTTGGTGTCGTATTCTCTTCGTCAACCAAAGAAGTTGTCTTCAAGGGAGTAGTGTATGACAGATCCTTAGTCGGAATCGTTTTCTGTAAAGTGTCACCATTATCTTCTAGCATGTTTGTCATATTGGCTTTTGATGATACTGTGGAAGAGATGGGCGAGAATGGCTTACGAACCAATGGTGACTCTAGTTCATTAGCGTTTACAGCACTGGAAGAGTGCTTTCGCACAGGAATGTCAGCAATGTCCAGGCCTCTCCTAACTGCAAAATGTTGAAAAATGTAGTAAATAAATTTTTATTGAGAATCCAGTACGTTTTGGCAAGTAACACTGAATCACTTAACACTAAGGGAGATTGGGGAGACTGCCCCAAAAAAATGGCACAAACAAAAAAGTCCTAGGTTCGCAATTTAAACTAATCGCCCTTTTAAAATATTCAAGATGCTTTGCATAGACAATTGTTGATTGTAATTTTTTTTATGAAGCAGTTAAGATGTTCTTGGTTGTAACAAGCAGAGACAGAGAACTTACCAGCTGAGTAAGCTGGAAGGGCATCATCTTGAAGGTCATTTTGAAAAATTCGCTCAGTTTTCTTACTAGGACGTGTTTGGGGAGTAGCCTTTGCAGAGTGAAGTGAATCAGGTTTATGATTGGGAAGCATTGCTCCTCCCAAGGAGACTCTTCTATTGCTTGCACCTCCAGTTGAAAACCTAGGACCCTTTTTTACACTCTGGGGCTTTGATGGGCTTGGCTTTGACCCATAGAGCGCCTCTTGCTCCGCTATTAGCTGTCCCTGAAGTTTCTTCTGGTCCTGAAGCATAAAAATAATAGTGCATGACAATTAGCTCAGTTTCAACAAGGAAAACGCCCATAATGAGTCCATAATTACATAAAGCATGGCTCATAACTTGGTGAACTAGCATGTATACATGCACTGAGATTTGACAATAAGTTTAGAATAATGACAGACCCATACCCGCAATCTACGCCTTTCCTGCTCTTTCTCTTGTCGTAAAATAGTATACTCTTCAAGCATAGAAAGCAGACGAATCTGGATAGCGTAAAAGGGTCAGTTAGATACCAACAGTGTAAGCAAATCTAGAATATGAAGATTCAAGGGTGTAACTCGTAAGAGTACTCACACCATCATACATAAATTTGATCTCTCTCTCCTTTTCCCATGCCAGGGTCTTTGAAGCCAATGCCTCCACCATTCCTAAGTTAATATTATAAAACAACCTCAGCACTGTGTTAACTAATTCTACTTAAAATATGTAGGAAATAGAAATTGATTGGAAGGAACCTCAAAAAATTGGGCTTCATGATGTGATACCATACTCAGAAAACTAAGCTTAGCTCTGTGACATCTAAACTTTCTCAACCTTTTTTCTAGAATGTACTATATACCTGGAAGTTTATTAACCAAGGATCGAGCTTTCTCAGCACGCTTGAGTGTAAGATGAGCACCTTTTCCTGCATTGTATCGGTTTTCATCCTGTTGAATAAGAGACATTTAAATGAGGAAATTATGGTAGGATAAAAAAAATTAACACTCCGAAGAGATGACAAAAACACGCACCCTGTTATATTCCTCCAGCCAACACTCCTCATCACATGCCGTCAACCATTTCTCCACCTTTTCAAGTATTTCTTTCCTGCTAAAAGCTTCCTCTTTAACCTTAGCAATTTGAAGTTCAATTTGTTCTAGTATGGTAGCAGCATCCACAGCCCCTGGATATAAAAGTAAGAAATGACATTTGGTAGGAAGAGGGGGAGCGGGGGTTGGAATTGAAATATAACTCATATTATAACGATAGCCATTAGTGTGTACCAGACTCAATAGCTTCAATGGCATCTTCTATCGCACTGTCTGAATCTGGAACCAGGTGTGTTTTTCTACAGATATCCTCTAGCTCTGATCTCTTCTTGAGGACAAGCTCTTTCATTTTGCTTGACTTTAACTCTTCCAACCGAGAAACTTCTGCCTCAACCTGCAAGTTATATCATGTTTACTTCTCTATAGTCTGCAGTAAAGCACTTACTATTACAAAATTATAGAACCAAGAGAAGCAACAGAAGATCAGTAAAGGTGGCATTAAACGTGCATCACTTACATAGTTGATGAAATCCACAGAGAGAGTGTTGGGTTCAGTAATTTCATGTTCTGAAGCAGCTATATTACAGGTAACATTCTGAAACATCTGCTGCTCCTCAATAGGTGTATCCATTAGATTCCATAACTCCAACATGGTGGTAGCAAGATCTTGAAGCTGGCAAGGGTCAAAGAATAACTATTATGGACAAGAGAAATGGAGGGCGAGAAGATTTTGCAATATACGAAAGGCTGAAATTAACATTTTTACCCTTTGCATTCTCTGTATCTTAACTTCCCGTAACTTTTTAATTGCTATAGCCAACTTCTCAATTGTATTATTGCTAATACTCCTCAATCCGTCAGAGTCTCCTAAACTAGGATGGACCTCACTAACTGTGAGCTTGAAATCCATACCCATAACCGAGCAGAGTGAGTTCAACATATGAAGGTGGTCCTGAACCTGCTTCAGACGATCACTCTGTACAAGAGAGAGATTTATCAGCGAGCTTTTGTCATGACCATACAAGGTGGAAAGTGGAAACAATAAAGAAATGAAAAACAAAAAGTTTACCTTCTCTTTTTGAAGTTCATGGAGCTGTCTATGCAATTCTTCAAGCTTCCTTAAGGATAAGTCAGTTTCATCTACAACTGTTTTCAAAGAAACTGATTCTGTGGATCCATAAATCTCATTTGTGATCTTTTGTGTTTGTTCTAAAACTTCTATGAACTGATTTCTTCTTTCGACCTTCCTTTTCGTCATCTCCTCCAATTGTGGAAGAATTTTCCTGAGCTCCTCCTTCAAGCTTCCAGAGTTTTGATCAGACTGAAAAAGTTTGACCCATAACATAAGTAAATAGCCCAATCTAATCAGAAAATTTTCATCCAGTGTTTGTTATCATTTCATTGCTGACCTGCCTAATATGCACTGGCCTCTCCCCCATTGCCGAACAGATGGCAGCAAGTTCGGCTTCAGAATCGGCAATTGTCTGTCTTAGCTGAGCTCTGCAGCGATTTGCTTGATCCACCTTTCTTCTGTATACTTCCAGGCACTCTTGTTCGAGCTCCAGCAGCATTTTATCCCTGTCAGAGTCTGTCTCCCCGACTTCATCCCAGATTATCTAATTTTTTCAAGTAATCATGGAAGTATAAATGTTAGATTGTGTTAAAATATAGAATACAAATAGGACAGTTAAAAAGACATTCTTGAACTGGGAGAATAAAACTACAAAAAAAGGGGAATCATCTTGCTAAATACCTGAAGTTCGTATAGAAGGGTTCCACACGTTGTTTCCACTTGAAGAAGTGGATCATTTTTTGGAGTAGACATGATGAATAATTCCTGCCATAACCAATATCTTCACAAATCAGAAGACGTCCATAATTATAGGCACAATATAGCAAGCACAAAGAAAAAACAAGAACTGATGTTCCGGATGGTATATAAAACTGTAAAATATTGCCAACACTGGTTCGGATCAATTTTAGCTCGTCGATTGAGAACAATGAAATGGAAAAACAATGTTTCAGTCAGTTAGTAGACAACCTCAAGCTTTAAGCTTGCATTGGAACATGAAAATTGATACTTATTTCATGTTTCGAAACAAAAACATAGCTACACAAAGTCATAGGCTAAATTTATAACTGCCAAAAATGACAAACAGACAAAGTAACTTTGTTCAGGACATCTATACCTTGAAATTTAAGGATATCTCAAGACAGCAGCATCCAAGTTCGATTAAGTGGTTGTTCTGGACATTAAGAAATGTTACTAGTTTAGGCAAACACGCAGTACATAGGACTCTGGATTTTCATAGTTTTTCTAAATTAAATATAAAATGAAATCTAACCAGGAATTGACCACAAAAAAGAAAAATCTTACGATGAAAATGTCAAAGAAAAGAGAAAATGACCATTTGAAAGACATAGATGACATTTGATCCATGACCATGAGATCAACCCTAATGTCATCAAAATCTTACTATAAGACATCAACTGCAAGCGCCAAAGCTTTCGACCTAAAGTCTTGAGGTAAAGATTAATTGCATGGATTTTACTATCTTGATTACCTCTAGATAACACGCTAAATCATGATCTCCTTCCAAACATGTTAGTTATTAATCATTAGAAACTCACAATGAGCTATTATTAAATGAAGAACAGCAGATATAAGCTTTAAGCTCTCCTCATGCTTTTGTTTTTTTTTTTTCCCCTTCAATTTCTCATCAGCCAAATATGGCAATAAGAAATTGAAGGGAAAAAAAACCAGAGCAAAAAGAAAAGAAAAGAAAAAAAGTGGAGAGATGAAGACAAACCTGAACAAAGAGAGATTGAAACGAACAGTTTTTCCTCTCCAAGGTATCTTTCTGTTAGCAAGAGTGAAATTTCGTCAGAAGATGCAGGCTAACCTAAAAAACGCGAGAATTAAGGTTTGAATTTTCGATTTGCAACAAAGAGGACCAAAGGTTGAGAGAGAGAGACAGAGAGAGTGAAGGCGTTTATGGAAAAAGGACCGTTGAAGAGCGCTTGTTATGGATTTGTTATTATTGATGATAGGGATTGGATTCGCTAGGAACCCAGGCGATTTGAATTTCAAATCCCACGAGGGGGAGGCCGCGATTGTATGTACCCATCTGCACTGGATTCATACAAATTAACACCGTCGGATTATCTTATGACCCGAAATCCAACGGTCGATAGTTGTTAGATTCACAAGCGGTAGGAGATTGGATCATGATAAGAGGCGTTAAATTTTATTGCCTACTGTGATAACTAGGAAGCAATTTTAGAGAACATTTAAGATTTTGACTAGTCACCACCAGAAGAAAGGGGGGCCTTGATCCTATTGCATCCGATCCATTTCTAAGGAGTAATTACTGTATTAATTTCGGTTTTTTTTAGGTGCTTTGTAAAGGTTAATTGAAACAACAAGTTTACAACCATTTTGAATCTTATTTCTCTTTCTTTCTTTCTTTTTTGTCATAAAAGGAATAAAAAAATTTGAAAAGAAAAAAAAGGAAGGTGAAATCCACGTGAATGCTGCATAGATAAAAGGTTAGAACTGTCGTCGGACAGGAGGGTGGGTTTTTGCTGGCAAAGTGAAATTTGGTTGGAGGAAAAGACAAAAAAATTGCCGGCTGTGCTATATTACAACGAAGCTTCGCATAACACGAATACGATAAAAATCGTCAACACTCCGCCGTCCAGGGGCCTGTATAACTCTGTTTCCCACTAATAAAATCAAATTCAAAATTGTAACAGGTCCCAACTTCTTTTGACTCTTTAACTGCATATTTGATTCATAAAATAGATAAAAATTTAAATAAAATAATTATTTTATAAGATTAAAATAAAATAATTATTTAATTTGATATAATGAATAAAATAAAATAAAAATAGTTATTATGATTTATCACATTATTTGGTTGACAAAAATAATTTTAAAATAAGAAAAAAATAAGAGATAAATTTTTTTTATTATTTATATTATTTTATTTTTAGATATTAATATTTTATGTATAATTTAATCATTAATATTATAAAATACTAATATATTATTTATAATTTAAATATTATTGTGATTATTTATTTTTATTTATTTTATTTTTAAATATTAGTATTTTATAATTTATTTAAAATATTAATATTTTGATAATTTAAATATTAATATTTTATTTATGATTTAATCATTTAAATTTTAAAATATTAATATTGTATTTATAAATTAACTATAATTATGATTAAAATATTAATACTTTTAATAAATTTTTAAACTCAATATATATTTTAATATATAATTGAAAACTTAAACTCTTTATTATAATAAGATATATTTTCATCAAAAACAAAAATACTCTTTAAATAATTTAGTAAAATTTATACCAAAGGATAAAATTAAGTAATCTTTTTCTTTTTTAATTATTTTATTTTATTAAAATTAAAATTAAAATTTTAATAATTTATTATTAAGTATGAGTATAAAATTTTTATTTTTATTTTATATTTTCACTTAAAAAATTAAAATTAATATTTTAAAATATTAATATTTTATTTATAATTAAAATATTAATATTTTTTCTTTTTTTAAATGTAAATTATTAATTTTGTAAGTTTTAGTTTGTAATTTTTCAAAGAAAGTAAGGACATTTTAGTTCAAAATGTTTTGAATTCTATTCCCATGAGTATGGAATAACTAATACAATGAAGAGAGGTGGTATTAGCTATTCCAAAGTTTAAGCTGATTTTGAAAAATTGCCATTCCAAATCCTCCATAAGAGAAAATTTTTGAGAGAATAACCATTCCCCTAACCAAACTCATTGATACTGACAAGCATAAACGACAGCAGCGGGTACATGCAGAACTATAAAGAGGCAAATCTCCAGAGTGATATACAAAACAAGGCGCCACAACCTGATTTTCGGTTAAAAATGAAAGCTATACAGAAAGAACAGCAATTTATTTCTCCAAAATTATGAATTTAATATTGTTATTGGTCGATCAGGCATCACAAAAATGCAAATAGCTCTCAATATTCCAATCCGCTACAACAGGCTATTTATCTCCCAAACTCCCTTCTATAAGCGGAAAATGGAATATATGTAAGGGTATAAACAAAAGGACTAGCTCTCCCTCACTCTAACCACAAAATAAATCTCACTAAATAAGCTACTGTTTCGATTACAAAAGCACAATCAAGTGGAAATTTGCTGACCGAAACCCCATCAATCTTCTGATGAAAAGTTTTGGTCGCCCTTAAATTCTCTTCTTATAATTTCGAGCACAAGTTCATTCCAGGTATCAACAGGACCTGGCATGCACCAGTGCAAGCAATCTTGAGGTGGAGGCTTTCCATCTGGGCCACGTTTTGTGATCTTATGTGGGTCTGGGTTCCTATATGGGCCAGGATGCCCGTCATGGCGATAGCCGAAGACTTCCGTAATATCCATCAACCTCAACTTGGACTTATTTGTCGCCTTCTTGACAGCACGTTTAAAACCCATCACCTGTTTCTTGTGCATTATATTTGTAAAGCCATTCTCCACTAACTCACCAGTTGCAAGAGGCTTTACTTTTCCTGTGCATGATCCACCGGTATTCCAGGCTCCACCCTCATAATGATCAGGAGAAAAGGAACGCAGGATAGTCAGGCCTGTGTAATTAGGATGTGTAAGAATAGCAGACAGACTTGTCTCAACAGATATCCCAAATGCATTAATATTATTGATTTTCATAGGCCGAGAACGATCTGCCCACCATAGCTGTCCTCCTACAATCTCATTTTTCAAGATATAGACAGACTGCTTGGCAAACCAATGGCCAGAAGAAATAACAATCACATCAAAGTTTGGGATGAATTCCATGAAGCTATTATCAGGAGCATCAAGGTGCAGCTTGGAAACACCCTCTGGAGCGAAGTCAAACTTTTCAGAAGAATGATGGACAAGCCAAGAGGACCATATCCGGACAATCATTACAGATGTCGACCTGAAATGCCATCGTTGCATCTTCCGGTTGCCTCGATTTTTTGGAACTTCAACCTGAAATCATCCCATAACTTTTTTCATGAGAACCCAGTCCTATGGTAGAAAAGAGCCAAAAAATAAGGATACACACAATATAAACGTAGTTTATCACACCTAAGAGTACAGAGCGCTAGAAAATAACTAAAATATTTACTAATGGTGACAATTTATAACACCTCTAGCCACATAAGTCTATCACACAGCTACAACCAACCCATTCCTGAACACACCATTGTTCTATTATTTCAAAGCCAGGAAGAAATTACTAAAAGTGAAACAATGGGCTAAGAGAATCAACAAATTTAGAAAAAGTATGGTGCAAAATTGCCCCAAAGACTGTGCAACAATTTTTTGTTCAGAAATAACTGGCATTTTAAGAAATACAGATACTTGCCTGCCACAGAAGACACAGCATTGATTCCATCTGATTTCGAGCAACAGAATCACCAATGAAAGCAAGCGTCTTTCCTCTCATCAACTCCAGAAACTTCTTGGCATCAAATCGCGGGAGGTCACATTTAGAGGGTTTCCAACGCCAATTCTCATATTCCTTGTCAGGCCTCCCATTACCCTGACAGTTCTGCATCTGTGTTAGTACAGGGCAAGAGTTGTTGGTGTATAACGGCCCTTGTGGATCATAGAACCAATTTCCGTGGTACAGGTCACAGCCTAGGGAGCAACCAATCAAATTGAGTATCAGAATCTCAATTGAGAGAGTGGAGAGAAAAGGTAGGATGCAAATACATTAGGAGGAACACTTCAAAGCAAACATTGTATTTATAAAGACAAGAGGTCAATTGGGATCAGTATAGCTGATTGAATGTATATGCATATCTTTCTCTCTCTCTCTCTCTCTTTTTCTTTGTAAATTATGAGATATTTCTAATAGCAGTTTATCAGCACATCAAGAAAATTACTGTTAAATTGAAAAAAGTATATTACAGATTGTACTTCAATGTTCAAATGCATCCATTTCAGGACATTGCAACATAAATGGGTAATGGACCACAAAACATTTCACTACTCACATACTCTGAGGGATTAAAACAGAAGCAAGACAGTAAGACTTGAAGATACTTGACAATCAATTACGTATTGATAAATAAACCATGTAACAGCAAGCTGCCATGTTAGAGACCCAGCATAAACCTTGTGAGAAAACATGATTAACCAACATTAATAAGCTCCTAATATGTTTCCAGCAAAAGATGCAGATTCCACCTCTACATAGCAAAAACAATCAAACAAATATGTATGGCAGATAATACTTTATCTGAAATCAGATGTTATGTTAAAACAAGTGCAAAAGGAGCACTACCTGAATCAACCGAATTGATCTCAGATGCTTTGCTAGATGCAGAACTGGAAGTGCCCACCTCATTTTCCGCTGATCTAAGAGACGGTTCTGGAAGCTCTACAGGTTTCTCTGGCATCTCCTTACTTTTCGAATCGACTAGTGAATCTTTGGAACTAATAGGCAGTTCTACATTAGACTCAGATGGCAAAGAATCCTTAGCAACAGAAGATGTAATAGATACTCGTGCATTTCCACTATTATCAACAACAAAAGAACTATTGGAACTCAACACAGGTGCTTTCAAATTTGACCCAGATGATGAATTCTTATCAACAAAATCTACATCATTAACAGCACTTTGATTAAAGCCAGAAGCAGGCAAAACTATTTTCCTATCAACACTATAAAAATACCCTCTAACAGTAGAACCAATTGGATACGAAACTAGAAGCCAAGAAGCAAAAATCAAGAACATAGCTAGTACTGCCAATGAGGCTGCAATGGAGGAAAGGCTCCGCGGGAATGCAGCCATTTTAGGAGAGCCTTTTGGGGAAGCCAATGACATGGTTTCCTTATTAGGTAAAGTCCTATAAAGATTCGTGTAACATGGATCCTTTGAAGAACAACCAACCAACTAACTAACTGCCGATGATCGAAATCTTCCTTTGATGAATCTGAGAATTGTTGTTTTGAAAATGACCCGCCAACAAGGGACTTCTAAATTGGTAACTAAATGCATGCGAATCGGTTTATAGACCCAAACCGACTTTTTCCTTCCTATACAAGAAGGGAGAAATTTTTTTCCAAAGTTTATTGAATCTTCTTCCCTAATTGAGACTATCAGCTAAATCCTATTCACGAATCTCAGAACAGCACGCTTTTCTTGAAGAGACTTGAATTCCTCCTTCTACCCTGAGAAAACAAGATAAATCTCACACTTAAGGAGGAAAAAACCAAAATCAGAAACTAAAAACCGTGATTCAGATGGTAATAGATTGAACTCAGAAATTCACATCTAAAAAGGAAAAGCTTTAATTTATCAAGCAAATAGAAATCTTTCAAGATCCTCCAAAAATGAAACTTTTATGTTTGACGATAAGCACATTAATTAAACATTAATTGAATATCTAAAAGAAGCTCCGCATTAATCAAAATCCAAAAAACAAAAATCCTTTGATTTGAAAAGAAGAAAGAAAATATAAGGAAGGAATAAAAATCTGAAATTCAGCTCGGAACTTACAGTGTTCGTATAACAGAGAGGAGGATTTGGTGACGGAATGGTGAATTCTTTTGGCGCGAGGTTAGAGAGAGCACAATCGGCACGGATAAAGCGAGGGTAATTAAGGGAAAATCTTGGATCGGGTGGAGTGAATTTTATTATATTTGAGGGCGTTAATGCTGAGGATTTTATGCCGCACAGTATTTCTCTTTGTTCCCTGCAACTCCCCGGTTGCCTTGTTTTTCACTATTTCTCAGCCAGAAACAAGGTACAAGGTCTTAAATTACCGGAGTACCCATGGTTCCGGGTTTCAAGGGTTTCTTTTTCCTCCGATGCCCAACGTTCTGATTTATGAATCTGTGTAATTATTACAACTCCTCACTTACATACGTCAGCAAGCTTGGTTGTTTATAGTAATCTTTTCCATTTCTTTCCAAAAAAAAAAAAAACAACTGATTTAAGATTATCTTTTATCGGTTGTCCTGTGAATTTTTTTAGTGTAATTTTATGACAATTTTTAAAATAAAAAAAGAAAATAAAGCAAATGAATAAGCTTAACAAGTAATTTTGATATTGACAAAAAAATAAAAGGAAATTGAAGACTTGACTTTTTTAAATGTTTAAAAAGGATAAATTGAGTCATTCCAACTTAAATTCTTTAAATTTAAATTAATAGATTAGACGTTAGAATAGTCTATTCAATCGATTGTATTAATAGCATCGATATTCAAGATAATCGGTTTTCATTTTATTTGAATTTACTTTGACCTTATCAAAACTATAATAACTTGTAAAATAATAGATAGAAAAAAGAAACCTCACTTTTCATTGTAGAGTATTATTGAATTGTTAATGGTTTTTTGTCTAATAAACTCCTTTTGTAAATCAATACTCTTTTTGGTGTTCTATCATGATAAAGGGTTGAAAACCATCATAGTTCGACTTTTTGTGGTCAGAATTTCTTTAATTGTGAACTTAATTATTTTAAATATTTAAATAAACTAAATCTTAACTAAAATATACTTGAAAATTATTTTATTCAAAGTTTTGAAGATTCTCTTTTATTCGAAATCACCTTAAGATTTTAGAATAGTGTTGTGTCTTGTTTTTTGGGCAATAAAAAGATTTTTTTTGAATTTTAATTAATAATAGTTTATAAAAGAATATCAAACTCGAAATATTTTATTAAAAAAAATCAAACTTAGACATTGATCATAAATTGATTAATTGTTTAAGCTACTTATTTTTCTAAAAAATTAGTAAGCTAACAGTACGATGAGAATTTGAGCTAACCTTTAAGGTCAAAGTTAAAAATTGATTTTTGTATTATATCAATTTTAAGATTTAATTCTTTTAATTTCAACAAATTTAATCATTATACTTGTATCATATGTTGAATTAAAAATAATTATTTAAAATCTTTTTTTTTTGTCAGCAAGATGGTTACTTAATTTTTTAATTATTTTTAATAATTAATTATTATAATTATAACAAACAAAAAAAGGCTAAATAATTATTCGGGCAACAAAAAATCCATTTAGCCAAAATAATCCCTTGTCAATAAATTTAATGATTGAATATTACAACGTTAAATACTATCCTCAATCTAATATTTAATATAAAAATAGAATTTGAATTTGCTGAAATTGCGGTACATAATTTAAATCCTTGATATTGGGATATTGCAAAAACCAATTTTGGACTAGAAACCTCATCCTTAATTGTTTCAAACTTCCCGCTTAGTAAAAATCAACCTTCAAAGATGGTTTTAAGAGGGTCGTTCCGTAATTTGCAATTGACGCATTTTTGTCTCTCTCTTAATGAATCTTGTCTTGTGCCGTTGTGCTTAATAGTTGTAAAAACGGTGGCGTGTGGGGTCCACACGGCTTTTCGGGTGACAAGTGTAGATTGAACGAGCCGCTAAAATGCTCCTTCATTTAAAGGTGCCGCTCAGCGCCAATTGGGCCAATAAGGGCCGACCTTCGTCTGACCTAGGGCAAGTATTGGCCGGAGCATTGAAATTATCTAAACAGACGGAACATTCATTCCTTCACCCTCAAAAATTACTGAACATCTTACGAGGATATCCAAAGGAAAAATTTATCCTTAACAAACACGTTTTCGATTTTGCCAACATAATTATTTCTTCATCTTTTAACTCGATAAAGAAAAACTTACCTTAAGTCCTTAACTACGGTTCATAACATTTAAATTAATAATATAAAAATTATGATATTGTCAAATCGTATAAGAAGATTTTCAATGATTCCTGATCGAAATAATTCTTATTTTATCTATTTTGTCGTATAAAATAAGTAAATTTGCTTTGAGTTTTAATGCAATTAGATTGAATTTTGGTTTTTTGATTTAATAAATAATATAATACTTCATTGAAATTCAAAATTTTTAACCTAATACTTAAAAAATATTTAATATAATGTTCAAAAAAGCTTATAAATTATTTAAGAAATTCAAATAAGCTTTTATATTTTTATTACGTTTAATTAAACCCATATATTTTTATTTTGAATCAAATATTTATAGCTATTAATTAAAATGTCATTTGTTATTTTATATATTTATGATATTGATATGACAAATATGTGAAAAGTAAAAAATACCATACAATTATGTTATCGTGTTATATTAGCATGTCATATCGTCATTAATTATAATATATTACCATGTCATACAATCATCAATTATGACATGTCACGTAAGCACTATATAATATAAAATCACAACTGATATTTTGATTAAGTCAATTATTAATTATATATGCTTATTTGACTAAAGATAAAAAAATAAAATTTTAAGAATAATTTAGGTACTTTTTTAGATATTATGTCAAAAAAATTTAAATAAGTTCTTATTTTTTAAAATAATTATTATAATTTTATTTTAAATTAAATAATTATTTATTACTGACGATTGATTAACTGTTATTAAAAATATCACTTTTTATTTTATATTATATGATGCTGACGTGATATTTTGACATGATTTAATAGATATGACATGATAATATAACTAAACGATATTTTCACCTCTATATCAATATTGTGTGGTATAAAAAATGATAAGTATTATTTTGATTAATGATAGTTAGTGAACTATTAGTAAAAAAATTTATTTAACTCAAAACAAAAATATAAAAAATTAATTAAACAAAATAAAAAATAAAAAATTATTTAAAAAACATCACTAATTGATGAGACTTTTAAATTCAAATCTTTTCGAAATTAATCTATCCAAATCCATCTTCGCACAAGAAGAAAAGTCAGGAGGCCCAAATTTGAAGTATGGGCATAGTGATGCTAATGGGCCCAAGAGCTTCATAGACTATCTCGCTCCATCGGGTCACAAAGGACTTCGCAGGCCAGTACGATCATTTCTATCGATTTTCTTTCCCTTTAGCCCCCCAAAAGACAAATTTCGGAACTCAACGTCCATTTCCACGGCTCAATCTATCCGCTCCGAGAAAGTGAGTGCTCACTTGTCTCAGCCGAGATTCTGCGTGAGAGTCTGAGACGCCACTCAAAACCAAATTTATAAACTACCATGAATTCATAAACTATTTTCGTTTCTCTTCAAAATCTCCATTATCTGTTTTTTGTTTCCTTTTAAATGGCTACCTACAGGCTCTCGTTTCTCCCGATTTCGATTTCCGCTAGCCAGTCTCTCCCTTCTAAACGCCACGATTTTCGTCTATCCCTTCCTCTGAGCTCTCTCTATGGCAACAAGCTTTTACTTAAAACCTCCGATTTGAGCCTTTTCGTTACCAAGCACCATTCCTCAACCACCGCCACGGTGTCTTTTAGCCTCCCAACTGCGTAAGTTTGTACTAGATTTCTGCAATTTTACTTATTATTATTTCGGATAAATTCGAGAATTACCCATTGTTTTAAACCCTTTCTTTTTCTTGATTTTCTTTTGCAGGAAACCGGAGAGGGCACCTTCCGAGAAATCCCCAAAGTGAGTTAACAGTACTGTCGAATAATATGCTCATTTACGTATGTAAACGTATTGTACATGTATATATACGCGCATATTTGGGGATTAAGCGAGATTCTGTATTGTATTGATGGTTAGGCTTCTGTTTGTGAATAATTGTTTGGAATTGGGTCATTGTGGTGGTTAGATGGTCGGCAAGATCGATAAAGTCCTTTGCAATGGCAGAATTGGAGGCAAGGAAGCTCAAGTATCCAAATACCGGAACCGAAGCGCTTCTTATGGGAATTCTGGTCGAGGGTTAGTAATTTCTTTTGCTCTTTTAGTTCACTACTTGCTGTTGTAGTATCATATAACACACTTCAAAAAGTTCTTTAGAAAAGTTTCTTATGAATTTCTAAGAAAACCCGTTTCCTTTGGGACTTTTGCTGAAGAAGTGTGGCTTCATAGCAGCCCTATTTGTAATTGTTTCCCACAAGATTGTACATAAGTGAGAAGGTGAGTTAGGTGGACTTTATGTTGAATAATTTTAGCAGTTACATCCCCAATTTGGTTAGCAATGGTAAGAGTCAAGCATTCTCAGTTTTTCAGTAATGCAGTGTTGATTATTGATGCTGAATTTTCCAGAAATTCTGGGACCAGGCATCATTTGTCTGCAGATTAAACACTTAGATTACTTTTCCTCATATGTTATTGTTTCTATTATCTTCAAGTCGTTGAATGATGAATTTATTATGCACACTGATGGGTTCTTAATTTGTTATGGATGATCACAGTATGCGCTGTGAAACAGAAACTTCTATATAAATAACCTGTGCTCTTAAAGCTAAGGAAGTAGGTAAGAGGTGTGAAATTATTCTGTTGGGGAATGTAACTTGATATTCTGCTTAAAGCAAGGTAAATCCACCCCAGCCGCCATCTGTAGAAAGGAAAGATATATTGTGAATGAGTTAATATAGACTAAAAACATATATTATTTGTAAAATTAAAAGATGATGTCATACAGTCTCTCCTTTAATCTCTTTGGTGTTTGATAACTTATCTAATGTTTGTGTTATGCTCTTTTACCCGGTGTATGTCTGAAATGCCACTTTTTCATGTACAGGAACAAGCCAAGCTGCAAAATTTTTGAGGGATAATGGAATCACGCTTTTCAAGGTGCGAGAGGAAACAGTGAACTTACTTGGAAAGTCGGATATGTATTTTTTCAGTCCTGAACATCCTCCATTGACTGAACAAGCTCAAAGGGCACTTGATTGGGCTGTTGATGAAAAACTAAAGTCAGGTAAAATGATTTTTCTGATTCTTCATTTGTTACATTTATTATGCCATACAGAATTTTAGACAGTAGTTGAGTTGGTTATGTAATATGTGTTAGGATAGGCATGGACACATGGTGTAGCTTGATAAATGCAAATTTATTATGGTTAAACACCTAGCAAAATTTTGGTGTGGAGCTGATCAAATTCTTGTAGTAGTTATTTTTCAACTTTCAAAGGCAATTGGTTTAAAGGGGATTTATGTTGAATTGATGGAAGCTTTGAAGACTGATTTGAAGATTAAAGCTAAAATATAACTTTTAAATCAACAAATCTCGTGCGATTAAGTGGAATATTAGTCGCTGCTAATTAAATATGGAGGTGGGAGTTCTAGATCTTGGGTTCCACAGCAGTCAGTTTGTCCTTCATAACTATGGTTTTTGACATTATCAGAAATGAGGAGGATGCAATAAATTTTCAGTTCCCTTTTAAGGAAGTTACCAGGTTGCAAAAATTAATCAAGCAAGACAAATGACCTGCACTTCATGTTTACTGATTTCCTGACAGTTGAGTGGAATCTAAATCTCAAAAGTAAGCAGACTATGATTCTTAAGTTTAATGACTGTTCTAATATTAAAATATAAGGATGGCACTTGCCCTTTCGTTTCCTTTTGCATGATGTGTATGAGTGAATTGGCTTGTGTTAATTTTGAAGTTCATGATGTACAAGTTTTAAAATCATGTGAAGCAGTTAAACACTAAACTACCCTATCAGACTTAACAAGATCTCTACAGGAGCTAACATTTGCCTGTGCCAAACTCCATATTTCTTCAACAGCTTCTTTTTCCTCCTTGCTCCATATTTCTAAATGTTTGAGATTCGGTATGAACTGAGTAGGCTGTAGTGAATAATGTAGGTTTTTTTTCATTATGTTATTCCTTATTTCAATCTGGCCATTATCTCATCATCTTTGAACTGTTGTACCTTCATATCTAATTGAGATCATTGTGGCAAGTGCAGGTGAAAGTGGAGAAATAACCACAACTTACTTGCTCCTTGGTATTTGGTCAGAAAAAGAATCAGCCGGCTACCAGATCTTGGCCACTTTAGGTTTTAATGATGAGAAAGCCAAAGAACTTACAAAATATGTAAGTTTAAAGACATCTCTTTTTAATCATCAAGCAAGAGCCTTAGCAGTGTTGTCATTGACATGTATTTGTTTATTTCATGCAGATTAACGAGGATATTGTTTTGAATTATAAGTAGGTGGTCAAAAGGTTTTCTGAATTTTCCAAGTTTGTACCAGCTATGAGACATCTTCCAAATGGTAGATACTTCTTGGTGGAGCAAGTAATGTAACTTATGATGGTTTTCTACCCTCGTTAGTGGTTCAAAGTTCCAACATCAATACCTTTTTGTTTTTGGGGAATTAACGAGAAATGTTAGAGCTTTATTTTTTCTCATGAACGCATAAACTGTCTGCGGCAATGATGCATTTTCTTGCTGCTTCTCCAATTTGCTTGAGTTAGATCTTCATCTTTGTATTACAAGTAGATTGTATTCACAACCTTCTCCTCTTTCCTCAACTAATCCGAATGACTGGGAGACCTTTTTGGGATCGATGGAGGTGAATCCTTTTCAAAAATAACATTTGGGGTTAAACTATGATGCATCTTGTTACTCTACTCTATTTGTTTTTCTTTTTCCTCTCCAGCTTATTTTATTTTTTAAACTCAATAGGTCAAATAAAGTTAAAGATAAAAGGGGAATTGAATTTTAAACCTTAATTATGATTTTTTTTATTGAATCGGACTAAAAAAATAGTACTCAAATTAATGCCATACACATAATATTTGTTTTATCACCGTATTAATCTCATAATGTGTGCCTACTACCTAGTAGAATAATTGAATAATCAAATTTCAACTTAATGATGTAGCCGTGGCCCTTCCGGCGCAATGAAATAAAGAGAAATTTTTTTCAAAATCAAAAAAATAAAAAATAAACCCGAAAAGATTTTATTCAGTTTCACCATCTATTTTTCACAATTATTTTCCGTTATCGGCTTGCCATTTTCTTTTGAGGAAATTGTGAGAGAAGACCTCGTGATAAGGTGATTTCATAAATAACCATTCATATAAAGTTATCTGTTTCTAGCCAAAAATAAACATGAGTAGATTAAAATGCCCTTAAAAACATCGTTTCAAATAAATGCTTAGTTGTTTGAGCTATCTGCCTCCCGTCAGAGAGAAAATGAAAAACATTAAAAATAAATGCGCGCAGCTGTTTGGGCTCGGTCATCTTTCTCTATCTCAACTTTGGCAAGTCTCTGTTGAGCACCATTGTTGTCAGTTCTCTCAGATCTCTGAATTGTATGAGCTCTGTCAACTCTCTATTGAGCACCATCGTCATCGGGCTGTGGTCTATCTCTTGGCATCTGGCGACATTGTCGTAGATTAACACAACCTATAGCAGAGATGACATCAAGGTACCTGTTATTGGGTTTATTTCTGTAACACACTTAAATTTCTGAAACATTTGGTGTAAATGATAAGATGGATTAGAAACATTGTCCAGAGTTGTTACACGCCATGCATTTATAACATGAGTGAACTGTTATTTTAGCGTGTCACGGCTGTTACTGGTGTGTTGTGAGTTAATTAGTTATTTGGGTTGTTAGTGTGTCACGGCTATTCCTGGGGTGTGGTGGGTTAATGGAATTTATGGATTTTTGGCGTGTCATGGCTGTTCCTGGTGTGTTGTGGGTTAACTGGTTTTTTAGGTTTTTAGCGTGTTACGGATGTTGGTGTAACCAGTCAGTAATTACAGTGATTAGCATGTCACGACAGTGATGCATGGCGTGTAACGATACTGATGCATGGCGTGTCACGACATTTGACTTGATATGTATGACGTGTTACAACATTTTACGTTATTTGCATGGCGTGTCATAACACGATTGAAAAATTTTTTATCACGGCATGTATTGTGTAAAATGATTGACAATTTTTTTTTCAAAATTTCAGTGGAGTTCCAATAGTGCGACTTGTGATAAGACACAGTGGTCAGTGGGTGGATGACATTTACAAGGGTGGTGAGTCACGAATGCGGGGGGTTAGGAGTGATTTGTCGTTTGTGGGCTTGATGAAGCTGGTTGAAGATGTTGTTGGGGTAAACTCATAAATTGACGAGATTGAGTTACATGCATTGATCAGTACACCCGGAGAGCTATCACGGCCAATTATCAAGGACGATGAGGATGTTGCATTAATTTTGCTAGAACAGAGGAATGTTCTGGTTGTGTATGTCAGCATTAAGGGACGCCAAATAAATGTTATGTCACATAGAGAAGTTGGACAACATGGTAATCAACTCAATCAAAATGAGATTTACAATGCTTCACATATACCACAACATTCGATCCGTAACCCACAACAATGGCAATTGAGGTACGCACAAGAGTTTATGCAGCCCGGTAGACAGATGACATTCACAGAACAGTTGGTTGCACAATTCCAAACAGGATGTGCTTCAAACCAATTTCTTGCTTCTCTTGAACAAATGCAGCGATCGGGTGAAACTGTAGAATGTGTAATGCCATTGTTAAATGAGAATACGACAGTTGAGGACAACAATGTGAGGTTAGAGGGTAACATTGTGACGCTGGAGTATAATATTGCATTTGATGAGGGAAATGAGGATTTGTTCGTTGCCGGTGAAGATAGATTTGATCACACTTAAGATGATGGGCTTGAACAATCGCAAGATGACAGTTTAGACGATGACTGCCTTTATGACAGTGACATTTCAATTTGCAATAATGTTGAAGGCAAAATGGAACCTGTTGGAGGTGTTGATGTAGGAGATGTTCAGTGTGATGACCCCATATACAATAACCCCATCGCTGGTGAGAACGGGATTCGTTCCCTTGATACATTGCTCAATGACAGTGATCAGGAAAAGGGAAATGCAAGGATATCTCGTACGTGGGTAATTGCAGGTGCAGAAAGGTTCTCCTTCCAAACAATTACCACTGAGGAGTCGACATGTGCCGAAGATCGCTTATACAAAGAAAGAATGTTTTCGTCGTAGACCGAGTTGAAACGAGCTTTGAACATGTTGGTTATAAAAGAGAAGTTTGCGATAAGAGTAAAAAGGTCATATAAAGCTCGTTATGAGGTTGGTTGCAAGGACAAGGCATGCAAGTTCAGTGTTCGTGCAACGAAGTTACCTGATAAAGGAGAATATTGAAAAGTTCGAACATTCCACAAAGTACACACCTGTACCGTTGATGGTTTGCAAGGCCGGTTTCAAACTACAAGTGCGAAGATGATTGGTGAACTTATGTCACACAAAATTCGGGCTAATGGAGTAGCATTGAGACCTAAGGACATAATTTGTGAGATGAGGGTTCAGTGGGGATTGGAATGCTTGTATGGTAAGGCTTGGCAAGCGAAGGAGTATGCGGAGAGGCTTGTTTTCGGTCCACCAGAGGAGTCATTTAGCTACTACCATCGTATTTTTATATGTTGGAACAAGAAAATCCTAGCATAGTGACTGCAGTGGCTACTGATGAGGAAGAGAGATTCAAATATTGTTTCTAGTCATACGGGCTTATATTCGGGGGTTTAGGGATGTAATGAGTCCTACGGTTGCAATTGATGCGACACATCTGAAAGGTAGGTTCAAGGGTGTTCTGTTTGTCGCTGTATGCAAAGATGCGAACGAGTGCGTACATCCAGTTGCGTTTGGCATCGGCCATGTTGAGGACGAAGACTCGTGGACGTGGTTTCTTAGCAAGTTGTGTGATGCGGTTGTTTGTCCTGAAAACACTATGTTCATTTCTGATCAGCATCTCGGCATTAAGAAAGCAATCCAAAATGCATACTAGCGCACCATGGTTTATGCGGTCACCACTTGAAAAAAAAACTTTAAAAACAAGTTCAAGCATGACGATGTTTATATGCTTTTCACCCTTGCTCGAGATTACTATAAGGTGGCCGATTTTAACAGACATATGAACCAGATACAACAGATTCACCTCGGAGCCCACGCGGATCTTATGCGACTAGGGCCTGAGAAATGGGCACGTGCATGTTCACCGGCAAAGCGATACCAAATGATGACATCCAACATTGCGAAATGTGTTAACTCGTGCTTGAAGCATGCAAGACAAATGCCGATCATTGTTTTGATCGAGTTCATCAAATACATGTTCCAGCGTTGGTTCCATGAACGGTACGAGGAGGCCGTCTAAATGACCACGCCCCTCAACCCTTGGGTTGCCAAGCAGTTGAGTAAAAGGTTCAATGATGCACATCGCTTTCTAGTTAAGCCTATCAATCGAGTGGAGTTCGAAGTTAAAGACAGGAAGATGGACGGACTTGTAAACCTGTCCAAGAAGACATGTTCATGTTGTGAGTTTCAAACAGATTTACTACCATGCAACCATGCCATTGCAGTAATAAGGTCAGAATATCTTTATTTCTTATTTGAACCGTAATTGACATAGCATTTACATTGTGCTTGAAGATTGAGTTTTTAGTGTTTTTCAGTAAATGCAATCGTGAAGCCATTGAATTTTGTGCTGACTACTACAAGACAACCGTTTTCGTGGAGGGTTATTCTGGATCCATTAGGCCGGTAGGGCATCCTAGTGAGTGGGACATCCCCCTTCATGTGAAACAAATTGTCGTCTTGCCCCCACCTTGGCGAGGCCAAGCAGGAAGACCTAGGAGGAGAAGGATTCCATCAGCTGCTGAAGGCAGTCGAGCACGGAGATGTTCGCAATGCAAGAGGTACGGGCATAACAGACAAAACTGCCCATACCCATTTGCAGTTCCATCCATAAATTCGGCACCATCTCCAAGTTAATCGGCGACTCCACGACTGCGCCGACCCAAAGCATGTTCAAGTTACAAACAAATCGGTCACTCACGCAACAACTGTCCAATACGAAGGACAATGTCTGAAAATGTAGGGTGTGTTGTGAATGAAGACAACCTAACTGCTTAACTAAATGTGTCTGAAAATTGTAGTTGAATTCGTTTTGCTTTACAGATTTGTCTGCTCGATCATTCTATAAGGCACTTTTAGTTACGGACTTTGTTGCCAAATATTTCAGGCAGATAAGCATGTCAAGGCCTCTATCTGATCAAGATCGTGTTAAAGTACATGCTTACATTGTTTGTAAAAATGTTTCTGATTACAATCTCCATCAGACAGGAGCCACGTATTTGTTTATCTGCCTGAAATGTTTGGCAACAAAGTTAGTAACTAAAAGGGCCTCATAGAATGACCGAGCAGACAAAATATCAAGATCCTCATACTATATGCGTTGGATCTACAAAACATGGCACAGATGCACCAGTGAGTTAAGCCATAATGTGCAACAAGGTATACAGAAGAAATAAATAAGGAATAAATGTGAGACACGCCATGCATAATAAGTAAAATGTTGTGACACGCCGTGCATATCAAATAAAATACTGTAACACGCCATTCATAACAAGAAAAATGAAATGACACGCCATGCATAACAAGTAAAATGTTGTGACACGCCATTCATAACAAGATAAACTTGGTGACACACCAAGGATAACAAGCAAAATGTTCTGACACGCCATGCATAACAAGTAAAAGGTTGTGACACGCCATGCATCACAAGTTAAACGTTATGACACGCCATGCATAACAATTAAATTGTTCTGACCCGCGATGCATAACAAGTTATGGTGTGTAAATTTAGACGTACGATTTTATAATGGCAAGATAGAATTTTAGCCTGGAAATAACTGGAAAAATAAGGGAGGATGGATACAGAACAATTTCATGTTGGAAGCAATTAGATGGATGGAAAAATCTATATATTCAATGTTAATCAATGTAATGTTGGGTTGGTGCAGCCGGTGTGCTTGGAAGATAAAGACGACGAATCTAAAAATTAATTAATGCCAAACTGGGGTGACACGCGACGGCCCAGTTCTTATGACACGCCGACTGGAAGCAGATTAATGGCGTCACACGCTGAGTATCTGGAGATTTATGGCTTGACACGCCACGGCCCAATTATTCTGACACGCTGAGTGGAAGCAGATTACTCGGCTGACACGTCGAGTGTTAGTGGATTTACGGTGTCACACGCTGACTTATTACAGAATTTTGGGATGACACGTTGAGTGCAAGCAAATGTATGTTGCGACACGCTGATTGGTATCATGTTTAAGGTGTCACATGCTGACTTCTTCCGACTGTGTATCAAATTAAATATATTGTATATAGAAAAGGAAAAAAATTCTTGGTATCAAATTAATTGTGTATAGGCAAAAAAATTAATTGTGTATCAAATAATTGTACAAAATATATTGTGTATACAGAAAGAATTATATTTGTTTACAATGAATTGTATACAATAAATTGTGTATACAAAAAATGTGTATAAAATAAATTGTATAACAAAATTTATGTGTACCAAAAAAATTGTACAAACAAAGGCCTATATGTTCAAGGTTCGCTCTCACAACTGTTGGAAAAAATTTTCAAAGCATATTGCCGACTCATTTTTGCAATCATATTTTGCTTTATTCTGATTGCAAAATATGCTCGATGTACCTTATCATGAACATACTGCAGCTGACACTATCATTCTGCTGATGCACTTTAGCTTTTGGTAAATGAATATCCAATGGCATCGGCACCAAATCCCGTCTCTTCCGACGTATGTTGTTGAAATAACCAGCTTGGTGGCAGATGAATGGCATCATTATCGTCAAGGGTGTCATATGACTCGCACGAACTCCGTTATCCTTAGCATATGAAGTTATTGCTGAGTCCACGACCTTGATCGTCCACCTCACCAAGTCTATCTTCGCAACCACCCAATGCCCACCAACGTTGCAAGGCGCGAGGATGAAATCAACATCTTCCCATTTTTTGGCGTACGTTGGCCTTTCACCTTCCACATAGCCCCGTAACTCATCTGGAATTTGCATTTTGGCTCGGGCATCTTCTGTTGAAAATTCGGTGTGTAGCATACGGATGATGTCCTGTGAAACATGTAAACATTAGCTTACACTTCATGTAATAAAAAACTTAGTATTTATAGAATTGAACAATTTTCAAATAAACTTACGAAGAATATCGTGTCAATCATGCATGCACGGGTAGTGTACAGCTTCGACTTTGGCCCTATCATTCGCTTGCAAAGTAGGCTGAGGCATGCATCGATATGTTCACTTGTCATTTCCTCATTGGGATCCTCTAAGGTTATGAAAAAATCAGCTCCTTGATCCCCTAAGATGATGACGTTACGCCTGCATATGTAACATAATTAATTTCATAAGTCTTGGTGGATAACTGTTTCATTAAAAAACAATATTTGTAATTTTATTTACGAGCTTACCTCGCGGACTCCTCTTTCTTGAAAGCTTCGTAGTCTTCTACGATTTTATCCCTCACATCTCGACGGGTCACTAAGGGGTCGACGAATGGGCTTGCCATGTATTTGCTCGCCATTTTCAGCTGTACCAGCTCAGTTGGGTCTGAAATTTCTGTTGTACCATGATGGACAGCAGATGACTCTGGTGACGACAACCGTATCTCAACTGCATCAGGAGTGCTCTCACGATAAAGAACGATAGCTCCTGCTGCTGCGTGGACGAATACATTGGTCGGAGGAAGATGCTCTCCTTCAGCATCATCTGACTGAAGGGTGACATCCACTGCCACAGCTTCTTCGACGACGTCATCTACATGAGTTACATGCTCTCCATCAACACCAAGAACGTTATCGTCAATGTCAACACCAGGTTTATGATGCTGTCCATCATCAGCATCATCGTGCTCCATACCAGCACCGTGAGATGGATCGCCCTACAAAATTGGAAAAATCGTTAGTTAGCTCATAAAATACCACAACCCATAGACAGTAAAATGTTGTGACACGCAGTGCATACCAAGTAAAATGTTGTCACACGCAATGCAAAACAAGTAAAATGTCATGACATGCCATGCATAACAAGATAAACTTGGTGACACGCCAAGGATAATGAGGAAAATGTTGTGACACGCCATACATAATAAGATAAACTTGGTGACACGCCAAGGATAACGAGGAAAATGTTGTGACACGCCATGCATAACAAGATAAACTTGGTGACACACCAAGGATAACAAGCAAAATGTTCTAACACGCCATGTATATCAAAATCAAAAGTTGTGACACGTCATGAATAACAAGTAAAATGTTGTGACACGCTAAAGCTGACACGGCAACAACTAACTATAATACAAATGTCCTGACCCGCTAATGACCAAAAACCAGTTAAACCACTACCACTTAACCCCAAAAACCATCAAGAAAACACAGTCTAAACAGTTGCTAAACGTAAACCATCAAAATACAAGCGAAGATAGAATAACGTACTTGTGATTTAAGGCCGTCAAGAATCCGACCAACGATACGGTCCTCAATCGTCTGCATTGCTACACTCAATGACTGAATTGAAGCTTTCATCTCCAACATATCTTTTTCATGCTTGTGCATGATCCGTCGGAGCTGGCAGGTTGTGACTGCTTCGTCATTGACTGTTCTCGACTAGGTCAACTACAATAACATATATAACTGTGTTATTCAATAATCATATATGAAATTGTTGAACATTAACCATTACAATTTTAATATCCTAACCAGTGGCTCGTTAGCAGTCTGCGGTGGAGCCGGATCGATCAGTGCTTCAAGATCTGTCGTCGTTTCCGTATACTGTAATTACATATTTAACTGTGTTATTCAATAATCATGTATAAAATTGTTGAACATTAACTGTTACAACTTTAATATCCTTACCGGTGGCTCGTTAGCAGTCTGCGATGGAGCCGGACCGATCGGTGCTTCAGGACCTGTCGTCGCTTTCGTAAACTGCAATAACAAAAATTACTGTGTTATTCAATAATCATGTTTGGAATTGTTGAACATTAACCGTTACAACTTTAATATCCTTACCGCCAGCTCGTTAGCTGTTTGCGGTTGGACTGGACCGATCGGTGCTTGAGGACCTGTCCTCGCTTCCGTAAACTGCAATTACATAAATTACTATGTTACTCGATAAACATATGTGGGAATGTAGAACACAAACCGTTATAATCGATCTTACCGACGGGTTATTTTCACTCTGCATCTGAGGAAGATTGGTGGGTGGTTCTGGAGTTACCGGCCCATGGTCCAACTGTAAATACAAAAATGTTATTCGATAATCACAAATGGAATTGGAGAACCCAAAACCGTTATGATTGTCCTTACCGACTGTTCACTACCATTGCCATGGTCATCCCCTTCCTCCATCAACTCAAGGCTCGACAGCTCATCAACTAAAGCAGTGGCGGTGCGCATCCGCTTCGTGCCATCAGAGGCTCTTTTCTCCTTCAAGCTTCTCTTTTTTTGCCTCGCATCTAAGCCCCAATCCGATCGATCCTCCATGTGCCCTATTGGCACGTACTCGTTGCCCTCTGATAATGGGACATCAAGGTCTACAAAATACTCCCGAAGGGCCTCATCTGCGGTGGGTTCCAAAGTCTCTAGTGCCCACAACTGTAAATAAACAAATAAAATATTGTCATTATCGAATAGGGAAAATTATTTTACAAATATAACGCAAAAATTAGCAGCTGTTCACTCACTTGGTCAGATGACTCTAACTTCTGAATTGTCTTGTAAAAGTCTTTTGGCTTCTGATTGCAATCCCATCTACACATTCGTGGGTGGACGTTGTCCTTCGGACCAGAGAGGGTAACTATTTTTTGGAGAGCCGGATTACCTCCATTGCCCAGAACTGCAAGTCAAATGTAACATTATCAGACCGTATATGATAAACAACGATTGCACCCATAAATTTTTTGTTCGAAAAGAAACTGAAAAATGTTACGTTTTAGTACCTGTATCACCATGCGAATCCGTAAATGTTGTAGCGTAACTGAGTTTCCTTTGTCACGCTCAAGTCAGGAACTCCGAACCCCTTCAAAAGGTAGTCCAAGGTCAGCTTTCAAACATAGTGCCCCCATGGGAATACATTCCAAGCGTCGATGTCCTTCACCAATGATAATAGCCAAGGCGTCAATCGTCTGTGGTAGTCTTGACCAAATAAAATTTTATTCGCGATCAAGATGAGTGCCATCTTGGTCGCGTCTCCTAGTCTCTGAAAGTTGCCCCCGCGAAAGGGATTAAGCAAAGCCTGCAGCTTAACGTTGTCCTGCCCGTTCCAGTATCTTGCATGAATTCCATTCGCAGCAACCTCGTACGGTCGTCTGAACACATCGGGCATTGGACCCAACTTCAGCCCAGTGATGAGGCAGAACTGTTGCTTTGATAGCCGCGCTTTGCTCTTGCCAATGGCAAACCATAGCTTGTGGTCCATTGACTGGCTCTCAGTGATCCGGTGAATCATGATGTTGTGCAAGAGATCGACGCAAAAGTACCCCTGTGGATAGACGTCTAGGAGCATTCTAAAGCAGGTACGCTTAACTGGATCGTACTCCCCCTTTTGTTGGAGAGTCTTTGTGATGTAATGCAGCTGCGACCACTTACAGTGAGTAATAATTGAGACATTGAACGCCCACTTCTCCCCTGGCACAATTCAGCAAACTGTTAAGATCCTCATACTGTCTGTGCTGGATCTGCAAAATATGACACACATACACCAGTGAGTTAAGCAGTCATGTGCAACAAGGTACACTGAAAACATAAATAAGGAATAAATGTTGTGACACGCCATGCATTGCAATCAAAATGTTATGACACACCATGCATAACAAGTAAAATGTTGTGACACGCCATGTATAACAAGTTAAACGTTGTGACACGCCATGCGTAACAAGTAAATTGTTCTGACCCGCCATGCATAACAAGTAAAATGTTGTGACACGCCATGCATAACAAG